>NC_133324.1:759219690-759535108 GCF_042186555.1 Aquarana catesbeiana
TTCACCACTCTTCTTCTTCACAAACAAGAAACCAGCACCAGCAGGAGACGAGGATTTGTGGATGAAACCTCGAGAAAGTGGGTCTGCAACATACTCCTCCATGGCCTTATCCTCCAAGACTGACAAAGGGTAAACCTGGCCACGAGGGGCTATGGCACCAGGTTGAAGGTCAATTGCACAATCATACGGCCAGTGTGGAGGCAAACTACTGGCTTAACCTTTGTCAAAGACATCACTAAAATAGCGGTACTCCTCTGGTAGGGAGGAGAGTGAAGAGGTGCCCAGGACCTTGGCTACCTTCTGGAAGCATGTCTCACTGCATTGTGGTGACCAGGCGTGAACCTCAGCACAGAGCCAATCAAAAGAGGGGTTGTTCCTCTGTAACCAAGGATAACCAATAACCAGTGGAAACTTGAGGAGGAGGAAATAACTTTCCTCATTTCTGGTGAGGAAATAACTTGGAATTGGATTATCTCATGGTGAAGAGCCCCTACAGCCATGGACAATGGAACCGTCTCATGAGTCACATGTGCAGGCTGTAGCGGTCTCCCATCAAGAGCCTCAATGGCAAGGGCAGTGTCATGCAGCTGCAGCGGAATTGAGTGCTTCGATACAAAGGCAGAATCAATGAACAGGCCTGCAGCCCCAGAGGTGATTAGAGCCTGTATCTAAACGTACAACTCAGCCCAAGAAAGGATGTCCAAAACCAGGGGCTTGTCCTTCTGGATAACTGGGGATGAAACAACGCCACCTAAGGTCTGTCTGTGACAGGACCTCAAGGTTCGGGCATTCCTTGGATGGATAGACTTCAAAAAGTGACCTGCCTGGCCACAATAAAGGCGCAATCTCTCCCTCCTCCTAAAGGCTCTCTCATCCGCAGAGAGACGCGTGGAAACCCAAGTGCAAGGATTCACCTTTACTGACCGACTTGGTACCAGGAGGCATGGGAGGTGAGGACAGAAAGGGGGGACTACTAAGCTCGGAGATAAATGTACAGGAGGCTTCCACAAGCGCTCCTGTACGTCTGGAGCCAATGAGGATGGCAAATGTGATCAACTTCTCCAGCTCAGGGGGTATATCTCGGGCTGTTATCTCATCCTTGATGGTATCCAAGAGACCATGAGAAAAAGCAGCCACGTGGGCCTCATTGTTCCACGCAACCTCTGCTGCCAGAGTACGTAATTCAATGGCGTAGTTGGCAACAGTTCTCGTGCTCTGTTCGATGGACATGAGGCACTTGGCAGCAGAAGTGGAGCATGCGGAAATGTCAAATACCCTTTTAAACAAAGCCACAAACTCAGGGTAGCTCAAGATAACAGGTTTTTGCATCTCCCATAGAAGGTTTGCGCAAGGCCTAGGCTCTCTCAGAAAGCAAAGATATCATGAAACCTACTTTGCACACTTTGCTAAAGTGTGAGGGAAGGTATTGATCTACCCACTGCTGCCAGATTTTAGCATATTTAGCAACTCAATCTTGTAATACTGCTTCAACTTTAGCATGGACCATGGTTTGAGCCACCCTATTCAAACTTTACAGCTTTTTAATGATTCCACACCTAAAGCAGTAGTACACTTCCCCCACTCCCAATTTTTTTTACCACTTACTAGGCATGAGCCGAACACCCCCCGGTTTGGTTTGCGGCAGGACATGCGAACGGACCGAAAGTTCGCGCAAACATTCAAACACCGTTAAAGTCTATGGGACCCGAATGTGAAAATTCAAAAGTGCAAATATTAAAGGCTAATATGCAAGTTATTGTCCTAAAAAGTGTTTGGAGACCCGGGTCCTGCCCCAGGGGACATGTATCAATGAAAAAAAAGTTTAAAAAACTGACGTTTTTTTCGGGAGCAGTGATTTTAATAATGCTTAAAGTGCAAAAATAAAAGTGAAATATTCCTTTAAATATCATACCTGAAGGGTGACTATAGTATGCCTGTAAAGTGGTGCATGTTTCCAGTGTTTAGAACAGTCCCTGCACAAAATTACATTTCTAAAGGAATAAAAGTAATTTAAAACTGCTTGCGGCTGTAATGTAATGTTGGGTCCCAGCAATATGGATGAAAATTATTGAGAAAAACGGCATGGGTACCCCCCCAGCCCATTACCAGGCCCTTTTGGTCTTGTATGGATATTAAGGGGAACCCCGCACTCAAATTAAAAAAAGAAAAGGCGTGGGGCCCCCAGGCCCTATATACTCTGAACAGCAGTATACAGGCGGTCCAAACAAGACAGGGACTGTAGGCTTGTTCTTAAGTTGAATCTGTTTGTAATTTGGAACAGGTACATTTTGTAAGTGTAGCTCCAGCCAAAAAATCTATTTTTAAGCTTTTTGGATAACATAGGGAAGGGTTATCACCCCTGTAACATTTGTTTTACTGTCTGTGCCCCTGTTCAGAAGATTTCACCTCACTTTCTGTCTCAATGACAATTGGATTTTGAAAATTTGGGGTTATTGGGGAAACAAGGATTGGTGATAAAGCATCAGTGGAGACACCTTTTTCCCATATTAACTCTTACAGGAGAGAATTCCCCTTCCTAGGGGTAGATTTCCTCTCACTTCATGTTGTCTCCCTCCGTTTGTAAGTAGGAGTCATTTGTAAGTCAGATGTTTGAAAGTAGGGGACCGCCTGTATATACTATACAACCTGCCCTATATACTCTGCAGAAAATTGGGCCTTAGGTGTTGGTGGTACCAGAACACTGTAAGCCCTCACAGTTACTCTTGGTGGGCACTGGAATAGGCCCTGCTGAGAAATATATCAATAATTGTAATTACATGCCCCTGTTGAACAGGGTCAGAAAAATTGGGCCTTTAGTGGTGGTGTGGTGGTGTTGCCACAACACTGTAAGCCCTCACAGTTACTCTTGTTGGGGCGCTGGAACGGGCCCTGCTGTGAAATATTATATCAAGAATTGTAATTACATGCCCCTGATGAACAGGGGCAGAAAAATTGGGCCTTTGGTGGTGGTGCCACAACACCGTAAGCCCTCACAGTTACTCTTGGTGGGCGCAGGAACGGGCCCTACTGTGAAATATTAAATCAAAAATTGTAATTACACGCCCCTGTTGAACAGGGGCAGAAAAACAGGACTTTAGGCACTGGTGCTGGTTCCATAACACTGCAACCCCTCACAGATACTCTACTTTAGCACAGGAACAAGCCCTGCTGTGAAATATTACAGCAAAAATTGGAGATGTGCCTCCTCCTCCTCTCTTCTATTAGGCACCCACGTAGAGTCAGTGACCTCATCATCCCCTCCCTCCTCGTCCCTGAAGCAAACCTGGCAGTATGCTGCAGCTGGGGGAGCCACAACACTGCAGCCCCTCATGGATACTGTAGTTGAGTGTAGGAACGAGCCCTGCTGCAAAATATTACAGCAAAAATTGTAATTACACGCCCCTGTTAAACAGGGACAGAAAAATTGGGCCTTAGGCACTGGTGGTGGTGCCCTGAAAAAAATGTTCTTAGAAGCTATCAACATGAACATTGAGGAGGAATAGGATAGTCACTCAGCATAACAGGATAGTTACTCAGCATAGGCGGTCTTCAAGGGATCTCACAGTCATAGAAAAATGAATTGGTTGCATCAGCATCAGGTGCTTGGTAGCTGGTGATCCAAGACTGATTCATTTTCTATGAACGTGAGCCGATCAACTGAGTCTGTGGACAGGCGCACTCTGTGATCGGTTACAAAGCCTCCAACAGCACTGAATGTGCATTCAGAAAGAACGCTGGATGCAGGACAGGCCAGTAGCTCAATTGCATATTGTGCAAGCTCTGGCCAGTGATCCATCCTCAAGACCCAGTAACCCAGTGGATTTTCGGTTGGAAAGGTCTCCAAGTCTGATCTTGCCTCTAGGTATTCCTGCACCATGTAAATCAGATGCTGGTGATGGTTGCTGGAACCGATCAGACCTTGGGGCTGCGGACTAAAGAATTGTCTGAATGCATCGGTCAGACAGCCTCCTTCTCCTCCGCTCCTTCTATGACTGCCCGAAGCCTCAGCAACACGTTGTCCAGGAGGACCAGGAAATTGTAACATCCCAGGCACTGGAAATGCATTGCACAAACCTTTCTGCAAGGCCTCCCGAAGATGTTTCCCTCTGCGAAGGCTGGATAAATTCTGCAACCTTATCCTTGTAACGTGGGTTTCCTTGATACCACGAATCCAAGGGTCCTTTCGCAGGCTTTGCAGAATCAGGGAGGCCATGCAGCGAAGGTTTGCTGAGGCATTTGATCCGGAGTCCTCTGGGTCACTAAGGATGGTATGATCCACAGCCACCTCCTCCCAGCCACGTACAAGTCCATGGGTTTCTGGGGACTGAAAACGATCCCTTGAAGACTGCTGCTGATGCTGAGTGCCAGGCTCCACCTCCATGATGACACAATCCTCCTCCTCCTCCTCCTCTTCCTGTGTGATTGGCAGGCCTGCAGGAATACTGTCTGGATAAAGGGGGCCTTGAGAGGTAAGGAAGTCCTTCTCTTCCTCCCTCTGTTCTGCCTCAAGTGCCCTGTCTATTATTCCATGAAGCGTGTGCTCCAACAGGAAGACAAGAGGGACAGTATTACTGATGCATGCACTATCACTGCTCACCATCCTCGTGGCCTCCTCAAATGGTGACAGGACAGTGGATTCTTCCTTGATCAGTAGCCACTGGCGTGGCGAAAAAAAGCCAAGCTCCCCTGACCTTGTCCTGGTGCCATACTCACACAGGTACTCATTGATAGCCCTCTGCTGCATGTGCAGCCGCTGCAGCATTGCCAACGTTGAGTTTCACCTGGTGGGCATGTCACAAATGAGACAGTTCTTGGGCAGGTTGCATTTCTTTTGAAGGTCAGCCAGCCGAGCACTGGCATTATATGACCGGTGGAAATGCCCACAGACTTCCCTGGCCTGCTTCAGGAGATCCTGTAAGCCCAGGCACCTGCACAAGAACAGCTGCACCACCAAATTAAGGACGTGAGCCAAACAGGGAACATGGGTCAAGTGTCCCTGTCGGAGGGTGGAGAGGAGGTTGGTGCTGTTGTCGCAAACCACCATTCCTGGCTGAAGCTGGCATGGTGTCAACCACCTCTGAGTCTGCCCCTGCAGAGCTGACAGATTGTCAGGAAAGGGTCTATCCACTGGTAAGATATATCGTTTGGCGTGTAGTACTGGGGTCCACCAGCAGGTGTCTCCTGGCAGTTTTGAACTGTCAGGGGAATATTTCCCTGCTGGTGTCATTTCATCTTTTGGCCGCAGTACTGACATCCACCAGCGGATGGATCCTGGCAGTATGGAGCAGACAACACTCCCTGCGCTCAGGTGTTACTTGAAGACAATTATTGTCAGTCCCATAAATACCCGGCAAGTCCTCACATGCTTGCCTTGGTATCTCTCTCCTTGAACCCTGACCTTGTTTGCCTGTTTACCAATCCTGAGCCTGCATCCGACCTTGTTTCCCGAGATTATCCTGACCCGGTCCCTTCTGTGTTCTTATACCCTTCAGCCTGATCCATCCCCTCTCTGTCCTGTTGGTTCCCTGTCCCTCATTTACTGATCTTCCTGTGTATGACCTTGGCTTGGCTAATGTTTATGCTTCTGGTATATGCCTTGTCCTGCTGACCTGCTGTGTATGACCCTGGCCTGACTGACATCTGTGATTCCGGTACTGCCCCTTGCTGTATATATTGTTGTTTTTGGTGGTTGTGCACTGTTTGTATTTTCTGATTTATCACCTATTTTAATAAATATTATTATTCACTTACATGCGTTTTGGGTTATCTCTGTACAGTCCACTCAGTCTGGTCTACTAAGTCTCCTGACACAGATTCTCTGCCCCAGTGGGGCTCCTGTCCCCTAGGCAGACCAACTCAAGCACCGCATGGCATCTTTTTGCCTGAGTGTAGCCCCTTGAATGCCTATGGAGCACCGCTGGTTCCAAGGAGAAATCTGCAGAGGAAGAGGCCATAGAGGAAGAAGTAGAGGGGGGGTGGAGGAGAGAAGTGTGGCAGAATCACCACAATTAGCATTTTGGAGGCAAGGTGGCAAAACAAGCTTCAACAATACTGCACCTTGTCCTGTCCTTCCCAGCTGCCAGCAGAGTTACCCAGTGTGCCATGAAAGAAAGATAACCTCCCTGTCCATGCCTGCTGGACCACGAGTCAGCGGTAATATGCACCTTACCGCTGACCGCCCTATCCAACGAGGTCAAGACATTGCCTTCCACATGCCGGTAGAGAGCCGGAATGGCCTTCTGTGAAAAGAAATGGCATTTGGGAACCTGCCACTGAGGTACCGCACATTCCAAAAATTCACGAAAGGGGGCAGAGTCAACCAGCTGAAAAGGAAACATTTGGAGTGCTAGCAATTTAGCCAAGCTAGCATTCAGCCGCTAAGCATGTAGATGGCTGGGACCGAATTTCTTTTGATGGTTTAGCAAATGGGGTAGGGAAATTTGCCTGCTACAATCGGATGACCTATTGTGTCTGGGATAGGCTCCCTAACAGATAATGCGAGCAAATTTGTTGACGCCTTCCTAATGCCTCATGTTCGTAGCCTCCCATCCTACATCAGAGACACCACCGACCTTTTGCAACGCCTCGAGGGAATTCAGGTCCCTCCGGACGCCCTGCTCGTGGCAGTCGATATCGAGGCCCTGTACTCGAGTATCCCCCACGAGCAGGGCGTACGGATGGCGGGTTCCTTCTTGGCTGAACAAGATACTACCACCTGGCCCTTGAATCAGTTTATACTGACATTACTATACTTTATATTGACCAAAAACTTTTTTACTTTCAATGGCCAACTTTTTTTACAAATACAAGGTGTTGCAATGGGGACGTCATGTGCTCCGGCATATGCAAATCTATACCTAGGTGGTTGGGAGCGATATATCCATGCCCATGAACAATATACAGAATTTCTGGACTATATTCTCATATGGTACCGTTTTATTGATGATTTGTTTGTGGTTTGGACGGGCCCTAGAGTTAAATTGTTACAATTTTTACACCTATTGGATAAGAACGATCTAAACCTTAAATTTACCTTCAAAATCGAGACCGAGCGAATTCCCTTCCTAGACCTACTGATCATTAAACAATCTGATGGAACATTGGGCACCGACCTCTACAGGAAACCCACGGCGGGGAATACCTTATTATTTGCCACCAGTGCTCACCCGAAGTCCCTGGTACGGAGCATACCTTATGCCCAATATCTGCGGTTACGCAGAAACTGTACTCATCATAGTGATTTTCTACGCCAAGCTCAGGCACTACGTGAACGTCTTTTACGACGGGGTTACTCTGCTACCAACCTACGTAAAGCCTTTAACAAGTCCCTGTTACGTCCACGGACCTCTTTACTTTTCAAAAACAACAGACCCCCCCCCCTTAGAAACTGTTAAATTGATTACGACCTACTCTGTACACCACAGTATTCTCCGGAATATCTTAACGAAACACTGGCACCTATTGACCGACCATCATGTATTAACTAAATACATTAGACACACACCGGAAGTGGTTTTCCGTAGAGCACGGTCACTACGTGACCAACTAACTGCCAGTCATTATAATCCTACTAGACCCGCTAGGGGTGGTTCCAATGGCACCTTCCAATGCGGAGATTGTCCTAGGTGCCCTTGGATCTTCGAAAGTAGAACTGTGGTCTTGCCTAACGGCGAGATTTTGGTCCCACGGACCTTCGCCGATTGCAATACGAAAGGGGTAGTTTACCTTATGAACTGCACCTGCAAAGCCTTTTACGTGGGCAAAACAATCAGGGAACTTAGACAGAGAATTGGGGACCACTTGTATGACTCAGAAAATGGCAAATTAACCACCATCGGCCGACATATCGGCCTTCATCATAGATTTGACAATTCCGTGGTTAAATTCCTAGTATTGGAGGTGGTCAAACCCAATCCCAGGGGTGGCGATTGGGATCGCTCAATACTACAGAGAGAATCCCTGTGGATTGAGCGGCTCAACGCCACTATTCCCCCTGGCCTTAATGAATCGGTGTCCTATAGGGCCTTCCTATGAAGTCCCTATATGGTCCTAGCACCTCTCCTCTCCTCCCCCCTCCCTTCCCTCCTTCCCTTCCCTTTCCTCCTTCCCCTCCCCCCCTTTTTCCCTCCCCATGTTTTCCTCCCCCCCCCCTTTCCTCTCCCTCTTCCCCCCTCTCCCCCCCCTTCTTCTCTCTCCCCCCCCTTTTCCATCCCCTCCCCTTTTTCCCCTCCCCTTTTTTCCCCCCCCTTCTCCCCTTTCCCCCCCTCCCCCCCCCCCCCCCCCTTTCCCCCCCTTCTTTCTTTTCCCCCCCCTCTTCGTCCCCCCCTTCTCCCCCACCCCTTGTCCCTTGCACTTGGGTTCCAACATACCCTATGATGCCCTTTCACTATTGGTGAACGCCTATGGTCTGTTGTCACTGACTGCCCATTGTCTAGATATAATATCACAATTGCTCAATTGTTTAATTATATGTTACTCCTATTGAATTGTTTGGATTTGTTTGCTGTACAAGGATGCGCTCCTTTTCCCCCCCGTCAGGTTCCTGTGGCTTCGCCTTGCCCCGAGCCTTCTTTCTGCGGCGGACACATGCCCGCCCTGGCAGCCTCACAGCTGCTTGCGTCTCCTTGCCTGGGAACTTGATTCCCTTTGACAGGAGCGTGCGCTTGCGCAGTAGCAGCTGACACTGCACCTGCGCAGTGCGGGCGAGCAGACCCGGTGACGTCAGGGACCGCCCTCGATGCCGTCCCTGACTTCCGGGTTGGGGTGCTCTTATAGCGGCCAGTCATGGCCGCTATCTGAGCCTACAGCCCCTGTGATGCTGATTAACTGAAGACCACTGCCTTGGGTAAGTGTTGTGCCCCCCACCCCCCGCTGTCCTTCCTCTTCCCCCTCCCCTCCTTTCTTGTCTGTCTACAGGCAGTTTCCTTTTCAGCCTATATTTTGTGCTGAATAGCTATCCTTTTATACTGTGCCTACAGCATGTCCCCTTATACCTTCTATGTTATTATCCCAGCAATGATTACATACCTTGCTACCTTGACTTGTTGTCCTGTACTTGTACCTTAGCCAGCTGGCTTCACTGACCGGTGAGTCAATTTTCACATGACTCTATTATCATGTTTGTTACAGCTGTTATTATAACTTCTCTGAGTGCATACCAAGCACTCCAGCTGTACTTGGGGGGATCCTGTTCACTGCCCAATAACAACCAGTGGCCTCATCCCATTCATTATACGATCATCTGCATTTGGTCCTCATTCAAGTCCATGTGCTTGTCTATGCACTTTAGGGGTGAGTGCCAGTTTCATATCTATGTGTGCAATTCCCTTTTATCTTCCCATTCCCTCTTTTCCCTTTCCCCTTCCCTTTTTCCCCCCCCCTCCCCCCCCCCTTTTTTCCCCTCCTTCTTTCCCCCCCCTTTCCCCCCCCCTCCCCCTCCCCTCTCCCTCCCTTTCCCCTACCCCCTCCTCCCTTTCCCCCCCCTCCCCTCCTCCCCCCCTTTTTTCTCCCCCCCCCCACCCTTTTTCCCCCTCCCCCCTCCCCCTCCTCCCCCCTCCCCTCCCCCCCACTTTCCTTTATTCACACACACCCCCCGTGGTTTTTCCCTCACTTGCACACTGTTTGAATTTTAAAAACACATCACTGGCACCCCCCCACCCTACTCCTTCCCCTGATTGATTCCTCATTCATCTACTCTACCTCATTATACAATTTATTAATCCAGGGTCTGTTTAGTCATCCCCTGTGTTCGCCGCGGGGGGAATCACTTGGGGCCATGCGTACCCACAGACAACCATAGAACGGGTGAGCCCATCCTTTTTCTATTTATATTGTATATTATATAATGCATTATTTAATGTCTTTGCTGCTTTCTTTTGCTTTTGTATAATCTTTGTATGATTGTATTTACTACAATTACTGTATGTTGCACCACAGATATTGCTCTCCTGAGGAAGCGGTGAAACCGCGAAACCGGTCGAGAATCCAAGCTCTATTTGTGTCTACCTCACTACAAGTTGTAATTTAATTGGTTGTATGCATTGCTCCCGTTTTTAATTGCAACTGTATGTGTTATTGTTACAATCTTTTAATCATGTTTTCTATTAAAATGGAATTTTTATATTTTATTATTGTTTTTGTCACTATTACCTTTTACCATTAATTTTGATTATACCTGGTACCGGAATAGTCCCCTCGTTCCCCCCCCCCCTCTTTAGGGGTTATTGCCTTCAGTGCATGCGGTATTGAGATACTGGTCGACAGTGGCAGCTACCTGCGACCTCTCTCTACCTCATGCCTTTTGCCTTGTACAAGATATTTGGGATGATGGTACATGTACTTGTTTATATATCCTTTTGATTTAAAACGCTCCCCCTTTCCACAATCGGATGTTGGTGTAACAATAGCAGATTGCCCGCAAGTACTTGGCACACCTAATTCTACACCTTCATTCCTCTCAATGCAGGTTTCTGAGAGAACTGAAGGTATAGTGGGGTTGGAGATCCCAGCTGATGAGGAGCAAGGAGAGGTCTGCCTTGTTCATTGGTGTGGGTCTTTTAAGTACTGTTGCCAATGGACTGCATGGGAGGTCAACATATGTCTGTTCAAGCATGTGGTACCCCAGCGGCTGCTGTTTTGGCCACGCTTGATACACTTCAGACATATGTTGCAAACAGCAACGGTGCGATCTGCTGCACACATATCAAAAAAGGCCCACACCAAGGAACTAATTCAAAATACGTGGGGGGTCAGCAGCGCCCTGCACATGCGGAGCTCTGCGGTGTGATGTAGTCGGTTGTCTGCCCTTAAGCTGGCCCCTGGAGGGCATCCTGCCTCATTGGAGATGTGCCTCCTCCTCCTCTCTTCTATTAGGCACCCACGTAGAGTCAGTGACCTCATCATCCCCTCCCTCCTTATCACTGAAGCAAACCTGGCAGTATGCTGCAGCTGGGGGAACATGACTACCAGTTTCTTCTCCTTGTTGGGCACCCCCTCTCTCTGGGCTCATGTTACTGCCTTCCTCAACCTGGGTACCATCATCGGAGCCTTCAAAACTCTGCGCATCTTCCTGCAGCATGTACCCGACACTGTGGTCGAACAGTTCGGGGGACTCCTCCATGCATGATGGTGGGGCTAGGGAAGGAGTGACTGATGATATTGAGCCGATGGAATAGGCGGCTTTGGTAGTTGCATTGGCAGGCAAACTACTCTGAGCCTGGGTGACAGATGATGAGGAGGATGAGGACGGCTTAGTTATCCACTCTATCAACTGTTCTGCAAGTTGTGGATCAACACGGCCAGCTGCCAAAAAAAAGCACACCCACAGCCCGTGCTGAGGATACACCGTGTCCACGACCAGCACTGTTGGCTGTAGACACAGAGCCTGCTTGCGCTCTTTTATTGTCCTGTGAGTGTCTGCCTCTCCTTGGTGGCCTTCCAGACATGCTGTAAAATTTTATTAGCAAAACACCGCCTGAAGTTTACTAGAAAAAGTACACCAGGAATGGCCTGCAGTCAAATATAGGCTTGGCTAGATTAGAATGCAGTGGATATATATATATGTAGGAGACTGTATATATATTTTATGCACTACAGATCACTGAATCACCTGCCTGCCTGCCTGAAAGTATATTTGAAAACGTACACCAGGAATGGCCTGCAGGCAGATATAGGCTTGGCTAGACTGGAATGCAGTGGATATATATATATATATGTAGGAGACTGTATATATATTTAATGCACTGCAGATCACTGAATCACCTGCCTGCCTGCCTAAAAGTGTATTTGAAAACGTAAACCAGGAATGGCCTGCAGTCAGATATAGGTTTGGCTAGACTGGAATGCAGTGGATATATATTTGTAGGAGACTGTGTATATATTTAATGCACTGCAGATTACTGAATCACCTGCCTGCCTGCCGGAAAGTATATTTGAAAACGTACACCAGGAATGGCCTGCAGGCAGATATAGGCTTGGCTAGACTGGAATTGACGTCCTTTTTTTCCCACAAATAGAACTTTCTTTTGGTGCTATTTGATCACCTCTGCGGTTTTTATTTACTTTTTTCTATATAAGTATCCCCAACAAATATATAAAAAACACATTTTTTCCTCAGTTTAGGCCAATATGTATTCTTCTATATATTTTTGGGAACAAAAATTGCAATAAGCGTTTATTGATTGGTTTGTGCAAAAGTTATAGCGTCTACAAAATAGGGATAGTTTTATGGCATTTTTATTAACAATTTTTTTTACTAGTAATGGTGGCGATTAGCGATTTTTATTGTGACTGCAACATTATGGCGGACACATCGGACACTTTTGATGCCATTTCGGGACCATTGTCATTTATACAATGATAAAAGCTCCAAAAATGCACTGATTTTACACACACACATAAACATATATTATTGCTATCACATGTGATGTCAGTAAAGTTATGTTAAATTTTTTTTTAAAGAGGAATAAATAATTTTCAATTTATCCTCCCTCCTGTGAAAAACCAAATTTGCGCATAGGTGTGCCTAGCCTACACATAGTTTGCAGTTGCACATGTTATATATTATCGCCACGATCATTTTAAGAGGAATGATCCCGTTATTTGTTCTTAGTTAGTTATCACTAAACTGAGCAGTAAGTGCTTTTAAGTTCCACTTGACCTGACCACCTGTAGGTTACGTCCCCTTTCTGACCAGGCCATATTCTGCTATTTAGCGCGTTGCAGCTTTAAACTGCATGCTCCTGCGATGTACTACCCAAATGAAATTTATGCTCTTCTCCTGCCACATATAGAGCTTTTATTGGTGGCATTAGATCACCACTGGGTTTTACATTTTTTGTTATTGAAAAATAAAAAAGTTAAATATATATATATATATATATATATATATATATATATATATATATATTAAAAAAGTGTTACGGTGGCTGGACTTAACCAGCTTGCGGACCCGCCATATGTTTAGTTACTATGGGGGGGTCCACACCCGCAAGTGGGTTAATGCTTTGCAAAAGAAACAAGAAAGGAAATTTTACACTATACACAGTTCACACAAGCGCGTAATAGAAAGGTGGACTGGAGTGGACACAATGGACATTTACTGGGCACAATCCCAATCCTGTCTCTTACTATTTATTGTGCACCAAAAAAGCATACGTTTTTCTTACAATAAATTTGGTTAATAAATAAATGTGCAAACCTTGTGCTACATGAAAAAAATGTGCCTAATCCAAAAATTCCATTTGCATTGTTTCATTTTACGGGTTCATTCTACGGGTTCATTCTACATGTGTTTCATGTGTTGATGACATTTTCAGATTACAGTTGTAGTTTAATTGTGGAACCCGTTTCTCTTCTCTTTTTGTTTTGCAGTTCCATAGCGCTTAAGTGCAGGCAGACGGGGCGCAGAGGAAAGCAGGTGCCTCTCCTCCCCCATGAGAAGGAGCTCTTAGCAGCTGTAGGGGAGGATGAGATAAGAAAGCTGCTGGCTCATCAAGGTTGGTGTCAGCATTGCATTGCGACATAGTCATTTACCATGATGTGTTTGATTTTATTTAAAGATCGTCTCCAGGTCCAGCGCCGCCGAAGGCAGAGGGCGGAGGAGCAGGAGTCCTCCACATCATCAACGTGCAGTAAGTACTGTAGTAGTAGTGACACTAATACAGTGGTTCCTTTTCCATTTGTCCAGCCTTCCATTGTTGATTCCAGTGTCATTGCTTCTCGCTCATGCAGTGACAGGTAGAGCCTCTGCGACACTCTGTCAGGTAACACAAGCAATTGCGTAACTTACGTAATCTGACAGAACGTCGCCGCTCTGAACTGAGGTGCCTGATCAGTGGCGGTGCACCTAGCACTCGCCGGTGCCGCTGGAACCAGGACAAGTAAGTGCCTCGTATTTGTTTTTTTTAATAATTTTTTCTAAATGGTGAATGCATATCCTTGCCTTGTAGATAAACGTTAGTGACCTGCCCTGTATTGCCATGCTAATGGATAATTAATTTTATCTATTTACACTACAGTATATATATTTACGTTTATTAACGTTCATCATTTCTCCTTTATAAATAGGTGTCATCCAGTCAGAGGGGGAGACTCAGGAGGAGGCTGAGGCAGCAATGCCCACATTAAGTTAATATAATCTTGCTGGTATCTGCTGAGTGATCATACATGTTTCAATGTTCTTGTACTAATGTGTGAGATTGCTGTACACTGCAGATTGTAATGTTCTTTTCTAACATTAATCAACAGCTACTGAGGCTGAGCAGGAGGACCTGCCCTGTAGAGGCTGCTTGGGATGTGTCAGAACAGCCAGACGCGGCAGATCCAGGGAGTAAGCATAACTTTTTTTGTATTTTCCAGGCAAATATAGTATTTTAAATATGAAATGCTGATGGCATACCTTGTCTAGAATAGCTTGTGATTTATTCTGCAAGGCTTTGGTTTAGCTGGAATTATTAATTATATTAGTTCCCCTCTGCAGCTGATTCCAGTCTTCCTGTTAGCGTGCCCTGTGCTTGTTATTTCCTCAATGTCCCTGATCACACCACCTTCTTGCTGCAGTTCAGATTCCCAGTCTGAGCCAATCACTGTTAATCATTGTGAATAACACAGCAGGTTGTAGGGGGTGTGTCAGAAAAGAATCTCCAGCTATTGGCTGGCAGTCCCTGGACATGTTCAATCTCTGGCATGCCCCTAATGCATGCATTAACACTTTTCTCATGATGTTATACCTGTTATACCTCCTAGCCTAGACCAGGAGTGAGTAATCTACCTAGCCTAGAACAGAAGTGGGGCTTATTGAACAATCAGTGGCCTGGCCTTACAAAATTATCAACTTTAAAAAGTAGCCTGCTATATTTTATTAAACATCTTTTTATTAGGTCTGTCAGGAACGGTGTCATCTCCGGTTTCTCCTGCTGGTGGCACTATTACATTCAGCACCAAAAGGGTGTAATTCCAGTGGCCACCAGCGGGGGTCTCCCTGCCTGGTCTGCAGACTTGCCATCAAGCACACCTGTCATGGTTTTGCTGGACTATATAAACCCGCCCTGAACTAACCTCCAGTGCTTCAGTATTCCTCTGCTAAGCCCTTGTCCCTGCCAGTACCTGCTCTTGTTCCAGCCTGTTCCTGTTTGTTCCTGAACCCCGTTTGTGTATCCTGTCCTTGAACCCTGTTTCCTGTTCCCTGTTACCTGCTCCTTGGTCTGCTTCATTATTCCTGGTTTCTGTTCCCTTGTCGCTTTGGCCCATGCCTTATATTTTGCATGTTGGTTTCCTTGCTTGTGTATTATATTAGTTAGATAGATAGTTAGGTTGGTTTGGGGGTTTGCTGTGTTTTCACCATTTTCTTGTTTTTGGTTTGCTGTCTTGTTTTCACGTGTATCGTTATCATTATAATAAACGTACTTTCTTTATTTACTCGTTTGTCCCTGATTCCTTGGTGCAGCCCAGCGATCTGATCCCCTGCATTGGATGTTGTGTATAACATCCCCTGACAGAATACTGAAGCCATACAATCAGATCGGTTGCACCTGGGAATTGGGGCCTGAGTCCCAGCTATTGTTGAAAGATGGATTTTGAAAGTATTTTGTATTTATCGCTCCTGGCAACTGATGACAGAGACTTTTGTTATCAGACATTGGCTGAATACACTAGGGAACAATTGTTAGAATGCATCCGCCTAGCTCATGTTTTTATTGAGCAAGGCAGTTTTTTGTTTGGAGATGTGCAACCATTAATTAAGATCTGTACTGAGTTGGCCCTGTCTGATGTTGCTGAGGGAGGTGATGACTATACACCCCCTTTTAGTGCAGCTCAGGTAGAATCTTTAGTTTGGCTGTTGGAGGATGACTCAGCATTTTTTTTTTAACAATATTCAGCTTGTCCTCAGCAGGTGCTTGCAAAATGCATTGAATCAGTGCAGTCTCTGGTCAGACAAGCCAAGTGCAAACCTGATGCAGTGCAATCATTAATACAGGCCTGGTCAAGTCTGTTGCATTCAGCTTCTGTTAGCTCCAAATATACTTCTCTACCAATGAAATACCAGTACCCTGTTTCCTCCTGTTGCACCTACCCTGCCTTTAACTCCCCTGATGCTTCTCAACTGCCTCCATCAGCTCCACTAAATCTCCCTTCAAAACCTACTCCCTCTGTCTTGCCATCCTTTCACTCTTCGCTTCTACCAGCTGCATTCCCTACCTACAGCCCTGTACCCACTTATAGATCCCTAGTGGCTAAAAGCAAAAAGAAGCGGAAGTTTTTTCCAACCCATACCATCATGCCAGTATCCAATCCTGCCTCCCCACCAGCTGATCTGTTCCAGTCTGATGTGCCAGCACCTGTGCCCACTGTCCAGTCTGAAGTTCCAGTACCAGCTGCCCAGTTTGAAGTTCCAGTACCTGCTATCCAGTCCGATGTACCTGCTGTTCAGCCTGCTGTGCCAGCACCTGTGCCCACTGTCCAATCTGAAGTTCCAGTACCAGCTGCCCGGTTTGAAGTTCCAGTACCTGCTATCCAATCCGATGCACCTGCTGTTCAGACTGTTGTGCCAGTACCTGCTGTTCTGCCTGATGTGCCAGCACCTGTGCCCACTGTCCAGTCTGAAGTTCCAGTACCAGCTGTCCGGTTTGGAGTTCCAGTACCTGCTATCCAGTCCGCTGTACCTGCTGTTCAGCCTGTTGTGCCAGTACCTGCTGTTCTGCCTGATGTGCCAGCACCTGTGCCCACCGTCCAGTCTGAAGTTCCAGTACCAGCTGCCCAGTTTGAAGTTCCAGTACCTGCTATCCAGTCTGATGTACCTGCTGTTCAGCCTGCTGTGCCAGTACCTGCTGTTCTGCCTGATGTGCCAGCACCTGTGCCCACCGTCCAGTCTGAAGTTCCAGTACCAGCTGCCCAGTTTGAAGTTCCAGTACCTGCTATCCAGTCTGATGTACCTGCTGTTCAGCCTGCTGTGCCAGTACCTGCTGTTCTGCCTGATGTGCCAGCACCTGTGCCCACTGTCCAGTCTGAAGTTCCAGTACCAGCTGCCCGGTTTGAAGTTCCAGTACCTGCTGTTCAGCCTGTTGTGCCAGTACCTGCTGTTCTGCCTGATGTGCCAGCACCTGTGCCCATTGTCCAGTCTGAAGTTCCAGTACCAGCTGCCCGGTTTGCAGTTCCAGTACCTGCTATCCGGTCCGATGTACCTGCTGTTCTGCCTGATGTGCCAGCACCTGTGCCCACTGTCCAGTCTGCAGTTCCAGTACCAGCTGCCCGGTTTGGAGTTCCAGTACCTGCTATCCAGTCCGATGTACCGGCTGTTCAGCCTGTTGTGCCAGTACCTGCTGTTCAGCCTGCTGTGCCAGCACCTGTGCCCACTGTCCAGTCTGAAGTTCCAGTACCAGCTGTCCGGTTTGGAGTTCCAGTACCTGCTATCCAGTCCGCTGTACCTGCTGTTCAGCCTGTTGTGCCAGTACCTGCTGTTCTGCCTGATGTGCCAGCACCTGTGCCCACTGTCCAGTCTGAAGTTCCAGTACCAGCTGCCCAGTTTGAAGTTCCAGTACCTGCTATCCAGTCCGATGTACCTGCTGTTCAGCCTGTTGTGCCAGTACCTGCTGTTCTGCCTGATGTGCCAGCACCTGTGCCCATTGTCCAGTCTGAAGTTCCAGTACCAGCTGCCCGGTTTGAAGTTCCAGTACCTGCTATCCAGTCCGATGTACCTGCTGTTCAGCCTGTTGTGCCAGTACCTGCTGTTCTGCCTGATGTGCCAGCACCTGTGCCCATTGTCCAGCCTGAAGTTCCAGTACCAGCTGCCCGGTTTGCAGTTCCAGTACCTGTTATCCGGTCCGATGTACCTGCTGTTCTGCCTGATGTGCCAGCACCTGTGCCCACTGTCCAGTCTGCAGTTCCAGTACCAGCTGCCCGGTTTGAAGTTCCAGTACCTGCTATCCATTCCGATGTACCTGCTGTTCTGCCTATTGTGCCAGTACCTGCTGTTCTGCCTGATGTGCCAGCGCCTGTGCCCATTGTCCAGTCTGAAGTTCCAGTACCAGCTGCCCGGTTTGCAGTTCCAGTACCTGCTATCCAGTCCGATGTACCTGCTGATGTGCCAGCACCTGTGCCCACTGTCCAGTCTGCAGTTCCAGTACCAGTTGCCCGGTTTGAAGTTCCAGTACCTGCTATCCAGTCCGATGTACCTGCTGTTCTGCCTGATGTGCCAGCGCCTGTGCCCACGGCCCAGTCTGAAGTTCCAGTACCAGCTGCCCGGTTTGCAGTTCCAGTACCTGCTATCCAGTCTGATGTACCTGCTGTTCTGCCTGATGTGCCAGCACCTGTGCCCACTGTCCAGTCTGCAGTTCCAGTACCAGCTGCCCGGTTTGAAGTTCCAGTACCTGCTATCCAGTCTGATGTATCTGCTGTTCTGCCTATTGTGCCAGTACCTGCTGTTCTGCCTGACGTGCCAGCGCCTGTGCCCACGGCCCAGTCTGAAGTTCCAGTACCGACTATCCAGTCCGACTCACCTGCTGTTCTGCCTGTTGTTCCAGCACCTGCTGTTCTGCCTGATGTGCCAGTGTCTGTGCTTGCTGCCCAGTCTAAAGTTCCAGTACCGGCTGCCCGGTTTGAAGTTCCAGTACCTGCTATCCAGTCCGATGTGCCTTCTGTTCAGCTTGTTGTGCCAGCACCTGCTGTTCTGCCTGATGGGCCTACTGCCCAGTCTGAAGTTCCAGTACCTGCCGCCTGGTCTGATGTCTCGGTGCCAACCCTCCAGCCTGATGTCTCTGTGCCAGCCCTCCAGCCTGATGTCTCGGTGCCAGTGTTCCAGTCTGAGGTGCCAGTGTTCCAGCCAGAAGTATCAGTGCCTGCTCTCCAGCTTGATGAGCCCGCTGCCCAGCTTGAGGTGCCCATGCCTGCTGCCCAGCTCGATGTGCCCATGCCTGCTGCCCAGCTCGATGTGCTTTTGCCTGCTGCCCAGCTCGATGTGCTTTTGCCTGCTGCCCAGCTCGATGTGCTTTTGCCTGCTGCCCAGCTCGATGTGCTTTTGCCTGCTGCCCAGCTCGATGTGCTTTTGCCTGCTGCCCAGCTCGATGTGCTTTTGCCTGCTGCCCAGCTCGATCCGGATGTGCCACTGCCCAGCGTGATGTACCTCTGCTTTCTGCTCAGCCTGATGACATGGTGCCTGCCAAAACTGTTCCTGACTGATGGCCATCTTGCCACTGGGTCAATCCTGTCTGTCGCCTGGCTTGAATGTAATGCTCCTGTGTGGTCTGCCTCCGATGGTTTCTTTCCCGTTACCCTGCTAATTTTCATCTCCAGATCCAAACTTCCTGACCCGGGTGGTGGGGTACGTGTCCTATTTTCAGACTCTGATGGCACGTCCCCCATTGAACTAAAAGACTCTGACCTTGGAAGTGCGAAGAAGCCCGCAGACTCTGTAGGGAAACATTTTAAGGTGTTTCTGCACCCACTCGGACTGTCGTACCCAGGGCTGAATGGAGTGTCCGGAGGCCACTCCTTTAGGAGGGGGAACTGTCAGGAACGGTGTCATCTCCGGTTTCTCCTGCTGGTGGCACTATTACATTCAGCACCAAAAGGGTGTAATTCCAGTGGCCACCAGCGGGGGTCTCCCTGCCTGGTCTGCAGACTTGCCATCAAGCACACCTGTCATGGTTTTGCTGGACTATATAAACCCGCCCTGAACTAACCTCCAGTGCTTCAGTATTCCTCTGCTAAGCCCTTGTCCCTGCCAGTACCTGCTCTTGTTCCAGCCTGTTCCTGTTTGTTCCTGAACCCCGTTTGTGTATCCTGTCCTTGAACCCTGTTTCCTGTTCCCTGTTACCTGCTCCTTGGTCTGCTTCATTATTCCTGGTTTCTGTTCCCTTGTCGCTTTGGCCCATGCCTTATATTTTGCATGTTGGTTTCCTTGCTTGTGTATTATATTAGTTAGATAGATAGTTAGGTTGGTTTGGGGGTTTGCTGTGTTTTCACCATTTTCTTGTTTTTGGTTTGCTGTCTTGTTTTCACGTGTATCGTTATCATTATAATAAACGTACTTTCTTTATTTACTCGTTTGTCCCTGATTCCTTGGTGCAGCCCAGTGATCTGATCCCCTGCATTGGATGTTGTGTATAACATCCCCTGACAAGGTCATTCCATATGCAATGGCTTGAATGGCTTCTCTTTGGTGAGTGTAATGTTAAAAGCTGGTATAGCTGATATGTTTTTCTGCAAGTGCAACTGATCTTCCATATTTGCCAAAGTCAGTCAGTCTGGATGAGGTAGATTAGTTAGCACTTAGGCGTCTATTACGCCTTAAGATTTTCTCCAGCTGCCCGTGCGACCAAGCGGATAAAATCTTTGGGAGATTCCCCTTTACACTGCTCGATGTGTAGAGGAGAATCCCTTTGTACTCTGGCCGGGGAGGACATTCAGCTCCGCCCCAGTCAGAGTACAGTAAAGTAGTACTACACCTTCCTGCACAGCTCTGCAAACTTGGTATGACGCAGCGAATTGACACAGACACCACTATCTCCTACACACAAATTGATTAGGTGCATCTCACTAAATATCAAAAATGGAAAACTGGTATGGAAGTGAAAACATCTCAAGATGTCACAGGATTGTCTACAAGGGCTGGGAGATCTTTGCCTTTATATAATGTTAGTGTGAAGAAGCCATGTGTATTGTATTATCTATCTATCTATCTAATGTATTTTCTTTTCTTCACAGGTGAAGTCTTCATCCTTCAACTGCACCCTGTGGACGAAGGCCTGTACGTGCCCGCGTCTGGTTGGACTGACTGTCCTTCCGAGTCCCCAGTGGTTTCTACAGGGCATGTTCTCCTCCACCCTTCATCAATATCCCCCCACCTGGACAGTGACACACCCATTGCTGCTTCCTCCCCAGTTCATCCTTCACCCTCTCCAGAACAAGCACACATCCCCCACCCTCCAGAGCCACATGTGACTGATTATCTGTGGCACATTGTGGAGGTCCAAGAGAGACAATTTGCAGTAACCCGGAGGCTGTGTCAAACTTTGGCTTTCCACAATCGCCGGCAGCTCCGTCACTATGTGGCTCTGGAGAGGTACCAACGTAGCCTCAGGAGACAAACGGTACCTTGATGACCAGTTGGCTGGGATTAATATGTCCCTACAGCGACTGGTCACCAGGTTGGGGGAGAATGTACTTTAATTTTTTTTTTATTTTAATTTTTTGTTTGTTTTGTTTATGTTAAAAATAAAAAAAAATTGTTCAGAAATAATTGTTTTCTTGAGTTTTGCTTTCCTTGTTAGATTTGTGTGATGTTTATCTAAATGAACTAGTCCATATATTGTTACTAACTTACTAGAAACCTTATAATAGTAGTTTTTCTACATTTAACCATCAGGCTGAACTTAGAAAATTGATGAGATTTCTCTCTACACTATTTCAATGTGCAAAGGGTAATCCCATGTATTGTGTCCAGTCATGCCGTTCAGCTTTCCCTCCACCAGAATACACAGCAGATAGTTACATCAGGGGTTATTATACAGTCCTCAACAGTTCACAAGACATAGGTTGCAGGCCTGCAATCATGAGGGCAACAGTTAACCGGACAGAGGTTCACAGGCTAACGCAATCACAAGGGGCAACAGTTCAAAGGGCAGTGTCATGGTTATGCAATAGAGTTTGTCTGTCAGCATACCTGTCTCCATGTGTTCATCTCTAGAGACCAGCTGACCCTCACCTGACTGCTTTTGTAAGCTCTCCTCTAGCATGGCTCCACCCCAGCTCCTATCAGGGAACCCTATATTAACCTGTGCACTGCAAGCCAACAGTGCTGATCAACCATTGTGTGTTAGCTTTCGTGTGCACTGGCTGTGTTTCCTACGTCTGATTCCAGTTAACCGACTTTGGCCTGTTTCTACAATTCCTGTCTGCTCGTGATCCTGACCTTTGGCATGTCCCTGACCATCCCTGTTTGCCTGTGACCCTGAACCTTGGCATGTACTCTGTTGTCCTTGTTTGCTTGTGGCCCCGACCTTGGCTGATCCCTTACTTGCTTGTTGTTCCAGCCTGCTGCCTCTTTCCTCTTCTCCTGTAGTCTACCGTGAGCATGAGCTGTGAGACCCTGGGGGCCGCGACCTGGAGCCAGACTGCATCCTCACCACTAGAGGCTCTGGTGAACACCTGCTGGCTCTTAGACTCCGCGCCCTGGGGAATCTATGCTCTAGCTCCCAGTGGGATCTGTGTTAGTGATCCAGTAGACCTGCTTCCTGAACCTCCCAGGGTTCAATCCACAGCAGTCAGTCCTAGGGTCCACTACCTAGCGGTGCACTTCCGATTCCTACAGAGTGCATCTGTCACCTAGCTTCAAGGTGACCTGACAGGCAGTCATCATTTCCAGGGCTTGAGTAACATGGCAACAGGGTAGATTACTCACTCACACTGGTGACTTTGGACAGTTGCAGATGGTCATGAAACAGGCGGAGGATCAGAGAGGGCCCTGGTGTCCCCAGGGTCAGAGATGGTAAATGGGAGGGGTCCTGGGCATCTGGACGCAGCTCAGCAGTGACCAACTAATCTATCATGCATAGAATCACATTTCCAACTGTACGCTTCTTTGTGCTATGTTGTGTTGGTAGCATATTCTGATCCTTTAGTTGACAGTCTCTCCATCAAGAGGAACTGTCATGCTGTTGAGGTCATCTTTAATCATGTCTCTTATTTCCAGATCATCAAACAAAAATGGTTAAATTAGCACATGTTGCTATTTGTATTTACAAAGACAGCAACAGGTGAGCAGTAGCGCCACGTCATGGCTTCAACCCTTGCTACTGTCCATTCACACAACATTCATTCATGCAATCACGCACACTCTAGTCACTCTACACAACATTCATTACAAAAAAGGGTGATGGAAGGAATAAAGGGAAAAATTTGGATTGCTTAAACCAATATATTTCTATTTAAATCTTGGGGTCACACCAAAGTCAAGTAGACAACTGCTATTGTGTCAAGTGGTAAGAAAATAAAAAAAATGGTTTTCCTCAACATTTGGATGGTTCCTCTGAGTCCCATCTATCTTCACTGTCCATTCACACAACATTCATTCATGAATTCACACACACTCAAGTCACTCTAGTCCCATCTATCTTCACATGGTAACAATGATTCAGGTCTCACAAGTTAAGGGTAGGGTAACCCAGCTTGGGGAGGTTAAATTTGAGGAAAGTTATTTGTTCCATCAAATGGGGTGTTAGTTGTGAACGGTGTGGATTAAGGATATTTCCAGTAATAGAGAAAACTCTCTCACTTTGCACAGTGGTTGGAGGACAGGATAGTAGTTGCTGGGCAACCAGGCAAAGACCAGGCCACAAACTTTTCTTACCATCCCAATAGGTTAAAGGGTCCTCTGTAGGAAGCAAAGGTGCTTCATATAGGTAGACCCTGACTATTTCAGAGGCACTGCTCTCCTCTCGATTACCTGCTGCTTGACCTGCATTCACCAGATTGTCAAGTGCCTCTACCCAACATGCACATGCTCCACTCTGTTGTTTTTGAGTGATGGTGCCAGGCCTTGGAATAGCAGACATGGCAGGTGAATCTTCCAAACTGGCTTCATTCGTCGTACATCTCTGTTGCTGCAAATTCCAGACCCTTTCAATCAATTTTTGATTTACCAGTGATCCTGGGATCACACAGGGAAGCCAGCATGAGTTCATGGCTTTTGCGGACATGGTCATTTAGCTGATCTTTTAAGTTAGCTTGTAGCTTTCTGATGAAAGACGCTACATCGGCATGAAGTGGGCTGCCACAAACAGGCTCACTGTTTTCTAGGAACGATCCCATCTTATCTATGAGATAGGTAAACAAGGGTATGACCTGTCCTAGGCTGGCATTGCTCTGACTCAAGTTTTCCGTCACATTCCGAAAGGGTTTTAAGACATAAACGAGCTGCCCAATTATACACCAGTCATCACGTCCCAGTGTGGAATCAATCCCGATGCTGTAGCGGGATGATAGATTGTGGATGGCTGTCTTTTGCTCCAAAATGCGTTCCAGCATTTTCAGGGTATAGTTCCACCGGGTGCTGACATCTTGTTTCAGGCGATGTATGGGGAGCCCTGATTGTTCTTGCTCCTCCCTCAACAGTTGACTAGCCCCTACACTGTGGTGGAAATGCCCTGCAATCTTTCTACAAAGGTCCAAGATTTGAACAATCTTGTTGTTTTTCTCCACTGGGATTGCACCCTTGACCACTAACTGCAGTATGTGTGCAGAACAGCGCACGCCGACAAAAGATCCATCTTGGAGAGCTTTACCAATTTTCAACCTCCGTCTGTCACAATGAACCCAACAGAGACATTGGTGACTGCCCCCTCTCCAAATCAATTGGCCAACATTGATCTAATTGCCCGCAATATGTTGGCAGAGCTGTGTTGGTCATCACGGACTTCTGTGTGGAGCAGGAAAGCTTGATAACCCTGCTGGTCTTGCGCTGCAGACCTGCTTCCTGATGGAGTTTGAACTCTTACACCAGTGCCACCACCAACAGGCATAGTGGCCTGCCACCAGTGTGCAGTCAAAGACAGGAAAGCGTGTTGACCGCTGGGAGCTGTTGTCAAATGAATTGTCTGACCCTCGGCTTTGGCAATTTTTTCCATCAATAATCCAACGCACGAGTGGTATAGTGCTGGAATAATCTTTCTGCTGAAAGTTGTTCATGCAGGAACAACGTATCATGGAGCAAGGGCATGCATGAGCTGTTTAAACGGCTCCCCTTCAATCATGCAAAAAGAGACTCCTCCAACAGCAATGAATTGGCCAATGAGGCGGGTGATCTTGCCCTTGGTACTAAAGCCAACAAAACTATCGATGGTAGGCTGATGATGTCCTTGGGAGGATGAGGAGCCTGATTGGGTCTGCAGTGGAACTACTGCATGTGGACGGGTTGCATTAATTGAACCCTCTCTATTGCCTCCTGTGCTCTGAGTAAGTGGTGTGCTTGAGGAGGTAAGACCAGTACAGTCAGAGTCCGTTATGCTGCTTCCTGCGCTACCATCTTCTTTTTCTGCCTCTGCCGGCAGTAAAGTAGAGTGGTGGTAATTTTTAAGGTGTAGGTTCATACCAGCATTGGTTAAATGACCTAACTTTTTACCCCTTCTTACTTGCTTCCCACACAATTTACACTTGGCAAAGAACCCGCCTTCCAATGTTTGAAAGTATTTCCAAACGTTGCTGCGGCGGAATGCAGCCCCTTGACCCTGTTGATATCTATTTAGGGCTGAATAGCTGAAGCAGGTAGCACACCAGTGGTGGAAGCTGTTGCCACTACAGTTACACTTGGTGAACTAGAACTAGTGCTGCTAATGGCAGGGGTGCTGGGGACTGGGAGGTCAGTGATATCATCACAGGATTCATCCATAATAACAGAGGGGGAAGGGGAGTTAACAGCAGATGAAAAAAGTGGACTGCTACCTGTCCTACTCCTCACAGAATATCCCTCTTGCACTTTCTCCAGGTCAAGCTGTAAGTCCTGTGGGCTAAGATTGTATAAAACATCCACAGTGTTTGGGGAAAGAGGAGCATCACATTCTAAATCATCTCCTTGGGCCAATGAAGAAAAAGTCTCACACTCTGTCTCTGCTGCTGTCTCCCTCAATTGCTTCTTTGGGGAGCTGGGCAGTGGCACTGGTAGTATGATTGGTGGTGGTGACTGTAAAGGCAACTCCACTTTACTAGGTTTCTTGCCTATTCCATAAAAATATGCAGCCATGACACCTGTAGAAGTGGAAGGAGGCACTGCACTGGCAGTGGAAGTGGCAGCAGATGTTGGTGGTCTGGCAGGAAAAGTAATATTAGAAGAACTGGGGGTGGTGGAACTAGCTTTGCTGGTGGCACTGGCGGTGACACCCACTGCTGTGGACAGCATGTTGGTGGCGGCAGAAGTGTCAGAGGCACTATTATCAGAGACCTTGCCACTTTTTTTAGCAGGGCGTCCACCGCGACCGCAATCGCGACCACTACCTCTACCAGCCTTCACTTTTACATTAGAACGGTACATTTCTGAACTTTACAGCAACTGCAAGTCAGAAAATGGACTGGAGTGGAGATAGGGTATATAGAATCTCAATCTATAAATCACCCCCCACCACAACACGGGCAGCCTCTGAGGCTATCACAATACTAGCAGTACTAGCACAATACTAGCAGCAACACTAGTATCATTAGTCTATCTATCAAGTTCACAACACAGATGTAGCTTGCTTCACTACTGTTCTGCTGCTGTGCTTAGCTTATGCTCAAATGAAATAGTTCAGGTTCACTGTAAGTCCTCACGGTTACTCTTGGTGGGCACAGAAACGGGCCCTGCTGTGAAATATTAGATCAAGAATTGTAATTACATGTCCCTGTTGAACAGGGGCTAAAAAATTGGCCTTAGGCACTGGTGCTGGTGCCACAACACTGCAACCCCTCACAGATACTCTAGTTGGAGCGCTGGAACGAGCCCTGCTGCAAAGTATTGCATCAAAAATTGTAATTACTTTAACCACCTCAATACTGGGCACTTTTGCCCCCTTCCTTCCCAGACCAATTTTCAGCTTTCAGTGCTCTTGCACTTTTAATGACAATTACTCAGTCATGCTACGCTGTACCCAAATGAAATTTTTATCATTTTGTTCACACAAATAGAGCTTGCTTTTGGTGGTATTTATTCACGACTCCATTTTTTTTTGCGATATAAGTGCAAAAATAGCGTAAATTTGGAAAAAAACAATATTTTCTTCTTTCTGTTTTAAAAGAAATCCAATAAAATCGAATTTTATCATACATTTAAGCCAAAATGTATTCTGCTACATGTTTTTGATAAAAAAAATCCTGTTAAGTGTATAATAATTGGTTTGTGGGATCACGGACATATGTACGCAAATGATCATGTACAGATGTGCGCAGGTGATCACGTACATATGTGTGCAGATTACCATTGGGACATGTAATTTTAGTGGGACATATGTGGGGGACAGCTTTTTTTATTATTTGAGGACATGTGTTTTGGGGATATGTGTTTTGGGGACATTGTGTGGGGACATGTGTGTTTTACATTATGTGGGGACATGTTATGTGTTTTACTTTGTATGGGGACATGTGTGTTGACACTAGGTTGGTGATCAATGAGTAAAAAGCTGTAAAAAACAGCTCATACTGACTGATCATCATCCGGCTGCAGCGATCCCCTCTTCTCTCCTCAGCGACAACTTCCGTGTGAGGAGAGGAGAGCTGATCGCCTAGCAACCGGCTGTGTTTACATCACATGACGTCTGTGATTGGACACGGCCGTCATGTGATCAGGAGGGCCAATCACAGAGCCCTCCTGCCAATTCGAGATGCGCCGTGTCCGGGTGGCACGAGCGCATCGGGATCGCGCCGCTCCGTGGGCACTCGCGATCCCGCTCCTTCTGAGGGACGTTCCTGAACGACCACTCAGAAGGAGAGAGCACCCACCCAGCCGTTTATGTACATGCAGGGTACACAGTACACTAACTGGAAATACTTCAAGAACCTGCCTGTGCTATTAATATGATCAGAAGAAGCACACAAGCACTTGGCTTCAGGTAGCTATACTGTAGGTGCAAC
Source organism: Aquarana catesbeiana (assembly GCF_042186555.1). Lineage (NCBI taxonomy): Eukaryota > Metazoa > Chordata > Amphibia > Anura > Ranidae > Aquarana > Aquarana catesbeiana. The sequence continues at coordinate 759,247,282 of NC_133324.1, forward strand.
TGTGCAGGGTTACACAGTACAGTAACTATAAATACTTCAAGAGCCTGCCTGTGATATTAATAGGATCAGAAGAAGCACACAAGCACCTGTCTTCAGGTAGCTATACTGTAGGTGCAACTGTGGAGGGTACACAGTACACTAACTGGAAATACTTTAAGAGCCTGCCTGTGCTATTAATAGGATCAGAAGAAGCACACGAGCATCTCTCTTCAGGTAGCTATACTGTAGGTGCAACTGTGCAGGGTACACAGTATACTAACTGGAAATACTTCAAGAGCCTGTGTGTGCTATTGATAGGATCAGAAGAAGCACACGAGCATCTCTCTTCAGGTAGCTATACTGTAGGTGCAACTGTGCAGGGTACACAGTATACTAACTGGAAATACTTCAAGAGCCTGTGTGTGCTATTGATAGGATCAGAAGAAGCACACAAGCACCTGTCTTCAGGTAGCTATACTGTAGGCGCAACTGTGCAGGGTTACACAGTACACTAACTGTAAATACTTCAAGAGCCTGCCTGTGCTATTAATAGGATCAGAAGAAGCACACAAGCAGGGCTTTCTTAATGAGTGGGCACACCTGGGTACTGCCCAGGGGCCCCAGCTGCATGGGGCCCCTGCACTTTCCACAAAGTAGCTGGTCCTTGAGCCTATGCTGCCCGGAAATTGGGGGCCCCATGATGGCACTGAGAGTGATGGATACACAGGGGAGGCAGGCTGGCAGTGGTGCACCATGCTGTGCAAAACGATACCTATTATTTCACAGCCAGCGGGTTGAATTCTCTGGACTTGAAGGCTGTGGGGTAGGAGCTGGAGTGGGAGCTGCAGAGTCGGCAGCACTAAGAGACTGCCTGCAGAAGTAGCATTGTGGATGGTGTCATGGTGAGCCCAGCTGTCCAGCACTGTTTGCACCGAAGGGCTTGGAATGCCCGGAGGGATGCTCCCTCTTCCGCCCCTCGTTCTTCCTGCTTGATTGGTATAGGTGAGTCCAGTGCTGGAGGTGGGCACATAGCCAAAAGTTTACATGCACTGTATCTCCACTGGAAAATGGGGTACTATATAGGTGGAATAATGGTGCTGGGGGATATCAAGGGTGTATTGGGGAAAACAATGCTGAGGGGGGATCTGGAGTGTATAGGGGATAGCAATGCTTGGAGTAGCTTGGGTGGCCACAGTGTAGGGGGTATCAGGGATGTAGTGGGGTCACAATACAATGGGTATCTTATAATATATGGTAACAGAGCTGGGGGGAATATCTAGGGTGTAGAGGGGTCAGAGTGCTGGTGGGATATTTGGAGTGTAGAGGGGTCAGAGTGCTGGGGGGATATCTGGGGTGTAGAGGGATCAGAGTGCTGGTTGGATATCTGGGGTGTAGAGAGTTCAGAGTGCTGGGGGATATCTGGGGTGTAGAGGGGTCAGAGTGCTTGGAGGATATCTGGGGTGTAGAGGGATCAGAGTGCTTGGAGGATATCTGGGGTGTAGAGGGATCAGAGTGCTGGGGGGATATCTGGGTTGTAGAGGGGTCAGAGTGCTGGGGGGATATCTAGGGTGTAGAGGGGCCATAGTGCTGGGGAGGCATCAATCTAGCAGATATATTATATGCACAGGACAGCTTTCTTACTTTATGTATGTAGTATTTTCCCACGCAAAAAACAAAAAATGTCCAGCGCTCTAGATGTCACAAAGTTAAACTGCAACAGCCCAAAATAAAAACTGAATAGTTTAATGAAACCAAATTGTAAAAACAGATTGTAAAAACAGATTATAAAAATAGTAGCATAGTAACACAGTACTACATTGCACTTGAATTAAGAACATAATAAATTGCACTTGAAATAGGAACATAATAAAGACAGATAGTCCATTCAGCAACAGGAAACCAAAATGGGAGATCCATCCAGCTGCATGCCCCAAACTGAAATCAATGAGAAAAGGGGATGGAAAGGGAGGAGGGAGCCCAGATCAGGAAACCCAGGAGGCTCACAGACTCCCCGCTGGCTGTCGGGTCTTGTCCCAAGAGAGATGATTCAACAGCCCCAGAAAGCTGTGTAGTTCATGTGGCGTGAAGGGAACCGATGCTCCGCCGTGAGGAGAGAAGCCTCGCTGAGGCTCCGTGATGATGGATGATGACGTCAGCCCAGCTCGGAGAGGAGGGCGCGGCTTCTCACAGGAGAGTCGCCGGAGTGTCAGTTGGTGGACGCTGAGCCGCTGACTCTCCGGTCTGTGTCCCCTCAGAGATGAAAAGCCTCAGTAGTGGATGGTGCCAGTAGTGGATCCAGTAGTGAAAAATGAAAAGCGAACCAGGAGGGAAATAATGGAGCCAGCAATGCTGGTGAAAGTCACTGCTGACTCAATGCTGGTCTGTGTCCCATCAAAGATGAAATGCCTCAGTGATAGATGGTGTCACTCAGGGGATCTGGTGGTGAAAAGTAAAAAGCAAACCAGGAGGGGAATAGTAGAAGCAGCAATGCTGATGGAAATCACCGCTGTTGGGCAATATGATGCTCACAAGAGTGGATGGATGGATGGATAATCACCGTGGCATGGTTCTGGATAGGACCACTGTCATGAGGTTGCCTTGACGATGCATTTCGCGCATCAGCGCTTTGTCATAGTCAAGGATGTAGGCAACTTGTAAGGTTTAAACACAAAAATGTAAAATAGGGGGAAGGAACAAGGGGAGGGGCAATGAGGGGGAGGATTAAAAAAACAAAAATTTAAACTTAGGGCGGGAGTGGTTAACCAATTGCGAGGAGGAGGAGGATTATGTCTCCAGTGTTAACCCCCTGTTGCTCAAAAGATACGCAATGGAATGTCACAATAAAACATACATTGGTGGTATAGATCAAATAATTAAGAACAAATACTTAGAAACAAAACAATTTCTTTAAAACCCACAACTTGAACCAGACTCTACACGAAACTGCATTTCTCCAGTTCGTCATTTAACCCCTTAGGGGCAAGTGAGTTGAACATATATATCCAGAAAACCTCACGTTTGCATAGCAAGGAGAATCTCTCATTACTGGTTAATGTACCCTTGGGCATAGTTTCGATCACAAAAAACTTCTAAACTTCTAAATGTCTAATGTCCTTTTTGTGGAAGCATAAAAAATGTCGAGGAACACTATGTTCATCGCTCCCCTTGGAAATAAGTCTACGGTGGTCACCCACTCTAGCCCGTAATGCCCGAATAGTCCGACCAACGTAGAGAAGCCCACACAGACACCACAAAACATAGATAACGAAGTCTGTAGAGCAAGTGATAAATTGCCTGATCTCGTATTTTTTGCCTATGTTAGTTGTAATGACCTTAGTGCCATGGACAATAAATTGACACCTAAGACATCCCCTTTTCTTGCACTGAAATATACCCTTTCTGTCATCAAAATATGACCTAATGTCAAGGGGAGATTTGGATGATTTATTTATTACTTTACTAGGTTCTAATAGATTTTTGACAGTACGAGCTTTACGAAACGTCACCTGTGGAACCTCAGGTAATACCGGAGCTAAACGTTGGTCCAATAGTAGAATATTAAAATGTTTCTTAATATTTCTGGATATAGACTTAAAACTGTCATTAAAAGTAAAAATAAATCTAACTGTCTGATTAGTTCCTGGTTCTTCTTTCAGGGTCTTATCCTTAGAAAGGGGGTTCACATGGGTATCCCTTCTCTTGGAATTTCTTTTTCATCACGGCCCCTTGTTCAACATAATCCTCCACTCTGGAGCAATTGCGTCTCAATCTATTAAACTGTCCACTTGGGATGTTACATTTACATGATGGATGGTGACAGCTTCTAAAGTGAAGAAAGGAATTGCCACTGGTTGGCTTGACATGTTTTTTTGTAACAATCCTATGTTGGTCGTGAGCCAATACCAGATCCAAGAATACAAGTTCGTGGGGGTCCAGTACGTGAATAATTTCTCTCGGGACCAGACCCCACAGCCAGCGGGGAGTCTGTGAGCACCCTGGGATTCCTGATCTGGGCTCCTTCCTCCCTTTCCATCCCCTTTTCTCATTGATTTCAGTTTGGGGCATGCAGCTGGATGGATCTCCCATTTTGGTTTCCTGTTGCTGAATGGACTATCTGTCTTTATTATGTTCCTATTTCAAGTGCAAATTATTATGTTCCTAATTCAAGTGCAATGTAATACTGTATTACTATGGGACTTATTTTATAATCTGTTTTTACAATCTGTTTTTACAATTTGGTTTCATTAAACTATTCAGTTTTTATTTTGGGCTGTTGCTGTTTGACTTTGTGACATCCAGAGCGCTGGACATTATTTGTTTTTTGCTTTTGATATGTATCTATCAGTTACGGTTGTTCCAGCTGCACTGGTTTCCCTCCCCCCCCCTCAAATTCAAGTCATGTCAATTGTATATTACATGTTATACATCACATGGTGTGTTGATTGTACAATATATGTTACACACCACATGTCTTGATTGAGCTCCTTAGGTGTTCATTCACTGGCGGTGGGTTATTGTTGTTGTTTTTTCGGTTTTCTCTGGTTTTACCAGCAGCCTCTGTCCAGCCACCTGGGGTTGTACCTGAGGGGGCAGTCCACACTGAGAGGTGTAAATTTGATGTAGCACAGGCCATTACAGGCCATTTTTGAGAATATTAGCAGTAGCAATAACAATCGATTATCACCTGACGAAGCACCCATTGGTACTTCCACTCAATGACCACATACGGAAGCTTTTGAAATCCATATGAGGAAAGTGTTCTTATGGTGGCAAGATGCTGAACAATACGAACAGACCCAATGGTGGGATTTAGCATTTCTTAAAAAATATATAGAACTAGGTATTACCCCTAGAGGACTCCGTATCAAGAAGCAGTGTAGCTTCCTGGACGAAGACCTCCATAAGGAATGGAGATACTTAGCAGAGTTTTGTACAATCAAATGGATCAAAATTCTTATTTCACAAAGAGAAAGGAAATTAGAATTAGCAGAACAGCAAGTAAAAGAGAAAGTGGCCACTACCCAGGAATTTAGTACCTCCTGCTTGTTTCCCAAGTGGCTTCAAGTTCTTGAGAAAAATGTCAAGAAGGATGAGAACTCTTTGGTCTACAAGAAAACTAAAAAGTTAGAACGGACCTCTTCAACTATGGAAATGGCCAAGTGTTTGGCAACACCATAAACAAGAGGTCAATGAGACAGCAATACATCCAACCCAAACAAAACCTACGAATAAATCCAAATCCAAGAATACTAAGTCAAAAAAATATAACCCTAAGAAACTCGTAAATTCTTTCCCTATTCCTAAAATAAATCCACACCTGCCAGATAGGGTTGCTTCTAAACCAACTAGTCTCAGTGCTTCAGCATCAAAGACAGTGACTGAGGTGGAAACTATACCGACCACCACTATTTTAGACCTGAATCCCTCCTCCCTTGTGTCCTCCTCTTCTCTGATGGCACCACTCATTCCATCCATAGTAAGGCATGCAACCTCAACTGGCTTACAATATACCCATCCAGAATAGTTATAGTCCTCTGTCCCGTGACTTAGAGGACTATATTCTACTGGGAGCTAGTGATGATCATAATTTACAGGGTACTAACTGTTCAACACTATCTCCGAACAGTCAAAATTTTCATTTTTTTCCTCCAAAGGGAGCCTTCAAAGAAAAAAGAAAACTAGAAGAGGAGGAAGAGGAGGAACCACCAGGAAGTGTAAACAAGAAAGAGAGGTCAGAACCAACACAGGAGACAGTACAATAAAAATATACAATCTGTCCTCACATACCCTTACCCCTTCTAAAGAGCTTGTACTCCAGAAGGTTCTGGGTTTCTCTCCTTCGATAGGTCCAAATAAGTTTGGTCTCGTTAAAGATCTACACCGCTTCATATGCTCATTAACGTTAAAACGCCACTATGCCCCTAACCCACTGGCCATACTCAAAAAAGGTAGGAAGGAGGCTAATTCTACATTGGTTCTGATATCAGAGTGCACACCTCCCATGGAACTTGATGAAGATGCATTACAGGCCCTTGAGGACTTATGGGCCGAGGGCCACATAGAGGGTTATGTTCTCACTGCTGGTTTAGAACCACCAGTGATGCATACCCCCTTCCGACCTAAATCAACTTTTTTTCCAATCAATTCAAAAGGCCCCTACATAGAAACCTACTACCAAGCTGTGTATAAAGATTTTCTGCTACTCTGTGATAGTTCCAAGATGTGGAAATATCAGAACCTGAGTAAATGTGAGAATTTGGCCTTGAAAGATCTAATGGCCAATACTAACATCATTATTAGGCAGGCGGATAAGGCAAGTAGTTTGGTGGTACAAAATCAAACTGATTACATTAAAGAGGTGAGTCGGCTGCTAGCGGATACTAATATGTATTTGAAATTACAGTCTGACCCTTTTCCAGATTTTCAACTGGAACTAAGGTCATTGATACAGGATGCTTGGCGTAATGGAGTACTTACTAACAAAGAAAGACAATTTTTATTACCATCTGAGTGTAGTACTCCCTATTTTTACCATCTTCCGAAGGTCCAAAAATCACTGGTTGATCCTCCTGGTAGACCTATTGTGGCAAGTAGCAATAGCTTCAGCAATGGTCTGTCCATATATATTGATTTTTGTCTACAGCCCCTTGTGTGTCAACTTCCATTGTACATTAAGGACTCTAATGAAATTATTAAAGCCCTTCAAAATTATAAATGGGAAGAGGGTTATTGGTGGGCATCCCTTGATGTGTCTTCCCTCTATACCTCTATACCCCACGATGTAGGCTTGAGAGCCGTACAACACTTTTTGATGAAAAGTGGAGATTTCAATTCCCTGCAATCACAATTTTTAGTTCAAGCCACGGAATTTTATCTCAAACATAATTATTTTACCTTTTGTGATCAATTCTATTTGCAACGCAGGGGAACCGCCATGGGAGCAAATTTTGCTCTGGTTTATGCCAACCTCACCATGGGCTATTGGGAGGAGCACAGCATCTGGACCAACTACCTATTCGCTGAGCACATTGTCTATTTTGGGCGGTACATCGATGACATCGTGCTCATATGGAGCGGGAGCCCAGAGCTGTTTTCCTCGTTTGTGGCCCACTGTGATTCCAATTCTTTCGGGTTGTCATTTACTCACGTACTGGACCCCCACGAACTTGTATTCTTGGATCTGGTATTGGCTCACGACCAACATAGGATTTTTACAAAAAGCCATGTCAAGCCAACCAGTGGCAATTCCTATCTTCACTTTAGAAGCTGTCACCATCCATCATGGAAATGTAACATCCCAAGTGGCCAATTTAATAGATTGAGACGCAATTGCTCCAGAGTGAAGGATTATGTTGAACAAGGGGCTGTGATGAAAAAGAAATTCCAAGAGAAGGGATACCCATGTGACCTCATCAGTGATGCCTTCTTGTCCCACATGAACCCCCTTCCTAAGGATAAGACCTTGAAAGAAGAACCAGGAACTAATCAGACAGTTAGATTTATTTCTACTTTTAATGACAGTTTTAAGTCTATATCCAGAATTATTAAGAAACGTTTTAATATTCTACTATTGGACCAACGTCTAGCTCCGGTATTACCTGAGTTTCCACAGGTGACATTTCGTAAACCTCGTACTGTCAAAAATCTATTAGCACCTAGTAAAGTAGTAAATAAATCATCCAAATCTCCCCTTGACATTAGGTCATATTTTGATGACAGAAAGGGTATATTTCAGTGCAAGAAAAGGGGATGTCTTAGGTGTCAATTTATTGTCCACGGCACTAAGGTCATTACAACTAACATAGGCAAAAAATACCAGATCAGGCAATTTATCACTTGCTCTACAGACTTTGTTTTCTATGTTTTGCGGTGTTCGTGTGGGCTTCTCTACGTTGGTCGGACCATTCGGGCATTACGGGCTAGAGTGGGTGACCACCTTAGACTTATTTAAAAGGGGAGCGATGAACATAGTGTTCCTAAACATTTTTTACGCTTCCACAACAAGGACATTAGACATGTAGAAGTGTTTGTGATCGAAACTATCCCCAAGGGTACATTAACCAGTAATGAGAGATTCTCCTTGCTATGCAAACGTGAGTTTTCTGGATATATATGTTCGACTCAATTGCCCCTAAGGGGTTAAATGAGGAACTGGAGACATGCAGTTTCATCTAGAGTCTGGTTCACGCTGTGGGTTTTAAATAAATTGTTTTGTTTCTAAGTATTTGTTCCTAATTATTTGATCTGTACCACCAATGTATGTTTTATTGTGACATCCCATTGCGTGTCTTTTGAGCAACAGGGGGTTAACACTGGAGACATAATCCTCCCCCTCCTCCTCGCAATGGGTTAACCACTCCCGCCCTAAGTTTAAATTTTTGTGTTTTTAATCCTCCCCCTCATTGCCCCTCCCCTCGTTCCTTCCCCATATTTTACATTTTTGTATTTAAACCTTACAAGTTGCCTCCATCCTTGACTATCACAAAGCGCTGATGCGCAAAATGCGTCGTCAAGGCAACCTCATGACAGTGGTCCTATCCGGAACCATGCCATGGTGATTATCCATCCATCCATCCATCCACTCTTGTGAGCATCATATTGCCTAACAGCGGTGATTTCCATCAGCATTGCTGGTTCTACTGTTCCCCTCCTGGTTTGCTTTTTACTTTTCACCACCGGATTCCCTGAGTGACACATCTATCACTGAGGTATTTCATCTTTGAGGGGACACAGACTGGTGAGTCAGCAGTGACTTGCACCAGCATTGCTGGCTCCATTATTTCCCTCCTGGTTCGCTTTTCATTTTTCACTACTGGATCCCCTGAGTGGCACCATCCACTACTGAGGCTTTTCACCTGTGAGGGGACACAGACCGGAGAGTCAGCGGCTCAGCGGCCACCAGCTGACACTCCGGCGACTCTCCCATCATGCCACATGAACTACACAGCTTTCTGGGGCCGGTGAGTCATCTCTCTTGGGACCAGACCCCACAGCCAGCGGGGATTCTGTGAGCCCCCTGGGTTTCCTGATCTGGGCTCCCTCCTCCCTTTCCATCCCCTTTTCTCATTGATTTCAGTTTGGGGCATGCAGCTGGATGGATATCCCATTTTTGTTTCCTGTTGCTGAATGGACTATCTGTCTTTATTATGTTCCTATTTCAAGTGCAATTTATTATGTTCCTAATTCAAGTGCAATGTAGTACTGTGTAACTATGGGACTAATTTTATAATCTGTTTTTACAATCTGTTTTTACAATTTGGTTTCATTAAACTATTCAGTTTTTATTTTGGGCTGTTGCAGTTTGACTTTGTGACATCCAGAGCACTGGACATTTTTTGTTTTTTGCTTTTGATCTGTATCTATCAGTTACGGTTGTTCCAGCTGCATTGGTTTCCCTTCCACCCTTGAATTCAAGTCATGTCAATTGTATATTACATGTTATAAATCACATGGTGTGTTGATTGTACAATATATGTTACACACCACATGTCTTGATTGAGCTCCTTAGGTGTTCATTCACTGGAGCTGGGTTATTGTTGTTGTTTTTTTTTAGTATTTTCCCACGGTGTCTTTGCTGTACAGAATGATTGTTCATGTAGTAAATACAGAGCTCCACCCAAAAGGGGAAGCTTCGCTTGTCTTCCTGTTACCTACTTGATGTCTGTTTACCTGCGCTGTCTCCATTGTAGGAGCCCCAGAGCATTACTTTGCCCAGGGGCCCATGATGCTATTAAGACGGCCCTGCACACAAGCACCTGTCTTCAGGTAACTATACTGTAGGTGCAACTGTGCAGGGTTACACAGTACACTAACTGTAAATACTTCAAGAGCCTGCCTGTGCTATTAATAGGATCAGAAGAAGCACACAAGCACTTGGCTTCAGGTAGCTATACTGTAGGTGCAACTGTGCAGGGTTACACAGTACATTAACTGTAAATACTACAAGAGCCTACCTGTGCTATTAAAAGGATCAGAAGAAGCACACAAGAGCACTTGGGCTTCAGGTAGCTATACTGTAGGTGCAACTGTGCATGGTTACACAGTACACTAACAGTAAATACTTCAAGAGCCAGCCTGCCTGTGCTATTAATAGGATCAGAAGAAGCACACAAGCACTTATCTTCAGGTAGCTATACTGTAGGTGCAACTGTGCAGGGTATACAGTACACTAACTGTAAATACTTCAAGAGCCTGCCTGTGCTATTAATAGGATCAGAAGAAGCACACAAGCACTTGGCTTCAGGTAGCTATACTGTAGGTGCAACTGTGCAGGGTATACAGTACACTAACTGTAAATACTTCAAGAGCCTACCTGTGCTATTAATAGGATCAGAAGAAGCACACAAGCACTTGGCTTCAGGTAGCTATACTGTAGGTGCAACTGTGCAGGGTACACAGTACACTAACTTGAAATATTTCAATAGCCTGCCTGTGCTAGTAATATGATCAGAAGAAGCACACAAGCACTTGGGTTAAGGTAGCTATACTGTAGGTGCAACTGTGCAGGGTTACACAGTACACTAACTGAAAATACTTCAAGAACCAGCCTACCTGTGCTATTAATAGGATCAGAAGAAACACATAAGCACTTGTCTTCAGGTAGCTATACTGTAGGTGCAACTGTGCAGGGTACACAGTACACTAATTGGAAATACTTCAAGAGCCTGCCTGTGCTATTAATAGGATCAGAAGAAGCACGCAAGCACTTGGGTTCAGGTAGCTATACTGTAGGTGCAACTGTGCAGGGTATACAGTACACTAACTGGAAATACTTCAAGAGCCTGCCTGTGCTATGGTTTTAATAGGATCAGAAGAAGCACACAAGCACCTGCCTTCAGGTAGCTATACTGTAGGTGCAATTGTGCAGGGTACACAGTACACTAACTGGAAATACTTCAAGAGCCTGCCTGTTCTATTAATAGGATCAGAAGAAGCACACAAGCACCTCTCTTCAGGTAGCTATACTGTAGGTACAACTGTGCAGGGTACACAGTACACTAATGCAGCTTACACACAAGCAGACTTTTCGACCGGACTGGTCCGATGGACCGAGTCCGGTGGACAATCCGATCGTGTGTGGGCTTCATCGGACTTTCAGCAGACTTTTACAGTCAAAAATCTGACGGGCGTTAGATTTGGAACATGCTTCAAGTCTTTACATCGTAACTCTGCCGGACCCAGAAATCCACTTGTCTGTATGCTAGTCCAAACAACAAAAAAACGACGCATGCTGAGAAGCAAATACTAAACAGAAGCGCTCAGTCTTGTAAAACTAGTGTATTGTAGGTAGCACATTCTTCACGCTGCAAATTCTGTGATCGTTGAATGCAGCACATTAATTGTTTTCTTTATAATGCTTGAAGAACGAAGTTGTTTTGCTGTTGCTATTCACACAGACTTCTCACAAACTGATTTCAGGATTATTTCTCTTGATCCCATGATCTTACGATTGATATTTTATTTGTTAAAAGCCATATCTCCATATTAATGTTTACACAATTGTTTTTTTAATTGTTTTTTATTATTTTTTATTTCATCGAGATTTTTTTAGGATTGTTTCCAAATTATTTTCTCTTTATCTCCATATATTTTATTTTTTGGTTTGTAAAGTTACCACAAAGAACCATTTATTTTTATTTGTTTCTATGTTTTTTTAGTTGTAAATTTACCACAAAGTGAAAAAATACCCCCAATAAAGGTTGTGGGACTTTAACGTCAACAGTGTAATGTAAAAACGATTTTATTACATAGAAAAATTTATATATATATATATATATATATATATATATATATATACAAAACATTAGCATAATTGATATACATAACACAACAATCATAATAAAAAGCTGAGAACAGCTGTACTGATGTGCATTGGATGGAGATGCTTGTATAGTCTTCCACGAAGGCCTACATGTTTCGGGACTGAAACAGACCATCCCTTCATCAGGGGCAACTCGTGGGACAAGCTCTTACCAAGCATGTCAGAGTTGGAACATGCATTGCCCGAATCACGGCGGCGACTATGTCAAAATCACCCACGGATCCCAAAAAAAGGACGAAAAGGAGCCGGGGTGTGCGTGGCTGGCCCCGTTCTGCCCACACTGATCCACCCCCAAAGAGACACCAAACAACAGAGCCCGTCCTCTTTACTCTCTCTGAATCCACTACTGCATACTTGCTAACACCCAGACAGCTATTTGGGTCTGTGCCTTTTTTGGTATTGTACCCCCCTGGACGGGCTCTGTTGTTTGGTGTCTCTTTGGGAGTGGATATGTGTGGGTATGCACGTACAGCTGTTCTCAGTTTTTTATTATGATTGTTGTGTTATGTATATCAATTATGATAATGTTTTGTGTATATATATATATATATATATATATATATATATATATATATATATGTACATTTTTCTATGTAATAAAATCGTTTTTACATTACGCTGTTGCCGTTAAAGTCCCACAGCCTTTATTGGGGGTATTTTTTCACTTATCGATCCAGGGATGTTGGCAACATACATGATCTAGCTGGATGGTAACCCCTTTTTATTAGTAAATTTACCACAAAAAAACATTTCTTTTGTTTTCTTTTTTTTTCTTTTTTTTGTTGTAAATTTACCACAAAGAAACATGTATTTTTATTGATAATTTTTTTTTTTTTTAATGTTGTGAATTTACCACAAAGAACATTTCTTTTGTTTTCTTTTTTTTGTTGTTGTAAATTTACCACAAAGAAACATTTATATTTATTGATTTTTTTATGTTTGTAAATTTACCACAAAGAACCATTTCTTTTGTACATTTTTCATTTTGGTTTTGTTAGGAAGTTACCACAAAGAACCTTTTTTTGGTATATTTATTTTGTTTTTTTATTTTTTGTTGTAAAGTTAACACAAGAACATTATATATTTTTTGTATTTTTGGAACCTCAAGGTGGTTGTCCCTTGTTAATTTGACATTGTTTCTAAAAAAAATGATGTTAATAAAAACACATAAAGTATTTCAATTAAATAAAATATCCATTTATTTATGGTAAACAAAATAAAGATGAAGTCAACGCTGGAGAAAAGTCTGTGGACATCAAGTCTGTGGAAAAGAAAATTCTGATCTTGAGGAATCCATATAATAGGGAGCACAATCTGGTCCAGGAATCCCAGAGATCAAGAGCAGCAGCAGATGACACATATGTCAGCAGGCTGTGGTACTACACCAGCCTGCGTCTTCTATCAGACCAGACTGATGCCAGGTCACCACTTTCTTCTCTTTATTCCAGCCTTCCCTCCATGCTGGCCTGCACCCTTCCCTGCAGCCTTCCTTGTAGGCTGCTCTGGTGGTTGACTTGTGGCAGGAGGTGTCTTTGCTGTACAGAATGATTGTTCATGTAGTAAATACAGAGCTCCACCCAAAAGGGGAAGCTTCGCTTGTCTTCCTGTTACCTACTTGATGTCTGTTTACCTGCGCTGTCTCCATTGTAGGAGCCCCAGAGCATTACTTTACCCAGGGGCCCATGATGCTATTAAGACGGCCCTGCACACAAGCACCTGTCTTCAGGTAACTATACTGTAGGTGCAACTGTGCAGGGTTACACAGTACACTAACTGTAAATACTTCAAGAGCCTGCCTGTGCTATTAATAGGATCAGAAGAAGCACACAAGCACTTGGCTTCAGGTAGCTATACTGTAGGTGCAACTGTGCAGGGTTACACAGTACATTAACTGTAAATACTTCAAGAGCCTACCTGTGCTATTAAAAGGATCAGAAGAAGCACACAAGAGCCCTTGGGCTTCAGGTAGCTATACTGTAGGTGCAACTGTGCATGGTTACACAGTACACTAACGGTAAATACTTCAAGAGCCAGCCTGCCTGTGCTATTAATAGGATCAGAAGAAGCACACAAGCACTTATCTTCAGGTAGCTATACTGTAGGTGCAACTGTGCAGGGTATACAGTACACTAACTGTAAATACTTCAAGAGCCTGCCTGTGCTATTAATAGGATCAGAAGAAGCACACAAGCACTTGGCTTCAGGTAGCTATACTGTAGGTGCAACTGTGCAGGGTACACAGTACACGAACTTGAAATATTTCAATAGCCTGCCTGTGCTAGTAATATGATCAGAAGAAGCACACAAGCACTTGGGTTAAGGTAGCTATACTGTAGGTGCAACTGTGCAGGGTTACACAGTACACTAACTGAAAATACTTCAAGAGCCAGCCTACCTGTGCTATTAATAGGATCAGAAGAAACACATAAGCACTTGTCTTCAGGTAGCTATACTGTAGGTGCAACTGTGCAGGGTACACAGTACACTAATTGGAAATACTTCAAGAGCCTGCCTGTGCTGTTAATAGGATCAGAAGAATCACGCAAGCACTTGGGTTCAGGTAGCTATACTGTAGGTGCAACTGTGCAGGGTATACAGTACACTAACTGGAAATACTTCAAGAGCCTGCCTGTGCTATGGTTTTAATAGGATCAGAAGAAGCACACAAGCACCTGTCTTCAGGTAGCTATACTGTAGGTGCAATTGTGCAGGGTACACAGTACACTAACTGGAAATACTTCAAGAGCCTGCCTGTTCTATTAATAGGATCAGAAGAAGCACACAAGCACCTCTCTTCAGGTAGCTATACTGTAGGTACAACTGTGCAGGGTACACAGTACACTAATGCAGCTTACACACAAGCAGACTTTTCAACCGGACTGGTCCGATGGACCGAGTCCGGTGGACAATCCGATCGTGTGTGGGCTTCATCGGACTTTCAGCAGACTTTTCCAGTCAAAAATCTGACGGGCGTTAGATTTGGAACATGCTTCAAGTCTTTACATCGTAACTCCGCCGGACCCAGAAATCCACTTGTCTGTATGCTAGTCCAAAGAACAAAAAAACGACGCATGCTGAGAAGCAAATACTAAACAGAAGCGCTCAGTCTTGTAAAACTAGTGTATTGTAGGTAGCACATTCTTCACGCTGCAAATTCTGTGATCGTTGAATGCAGCACATTAATTGTTTTCTTTATAATGCTTGAAGAACGAAGTTGTTTTGCTGTTGCTATTCACACAGACTTCTCACAAACTGATTTCAGGATTATTTCTCTTGATCCCATGATCTTACGATTGATATTTTATTTGTTAAAAGCTATATCTCCATACTAATGTTTACACAATTGTTTTTTTAATTGTTTTTTATTATTTTTTATTTCATCGAGATTTTTTTAGGATTGTTTCCAAATTATTTTCTCTTTATCTCCATATATTTTATTTTTTGGTTTGTAAAGTTACCACAAAGAACAATTTATTTTTATTTGTTTCTATATTTTTTTAGTTGTAAATTTACCACAAAGTGAAAAAATACCCCCAATAAAGGTTGTGGGACTTTAACGTCAACAGCGTAATGTAAAAACGATTTTATTACATAGAAAAATTTATATATATATATATATATATATATATATATATATATATATATATATATATACAAAACATTAGCATAATTGATATACATAACACAACAATCATAATAAAAAGCTGAGAACAGCTGTACTGATGTGCATTGGATGGAGATGCTTGTATAGTCTTCCACGAAGGCCTACACATTTCGGGACTGAAACAGACCATCCCTTTATCAGGGGCAACTCGTGGGACAAGCTCTTACCAAGCATGTCAGAGTTGGAGCATGCATTGCCTGAATCACGGCGGCGACTATGTCAAAATCACCCACGGATCCCAAAAAAAGGAAGAAAAGGAGCCGGGGTGTGCGTGGCTGGCCCGTTCTGCCCACACTGATCCACCCCCAAAGATACACCAAACAACAGAGCCCGTCCTCTTTACTCTCTCTGAATCCACTACTGCATACTTGCTAACACCCAGACAGCTATTTGGGTCTGTGCCTTTTTTGGTATTGTACCCCCCTGGACGGGCTCTGTTGTTTGGTGTCTCTTTGGGAGTGGATATGTGTGGGTATGCACATCAGTACAGCTGTTCTCAGTTTTTTATTATGATTGTTGTGTTATGTATATCAATTATGATAATGTTTTGTATATATATATATATATATATATATATATATATATATATATATATATATATATATACGTATATATATATATATATATATATATATATATATATATATATATATATATATATATACATATATATATATATATATATATATATATATATATATATATATATATATATATATATATATATATATATATACATTTTTCTATGTAATAAAATTGTTTTTACATTACGCTGTTGCCGTTAAAGTCCCACAACCTTTATTGGGGGTATTTTTTCACTTATCGATCCAGGGATGTTGGCAACATACATGATCTAGCTGGATGGTAACCCCTTTTTATTAGTAAATTTACCACAAAAAAACATTTCTTTTGTTTTCTTTTTTTTTCTTTTTTTTGTTGTAAATTTACCACAAAGAAACATGTATTTTTATTGATAATTTTTTTTTTTTTTTTTAATGTTGTGAATTTACCACAAAGAACATTTCTTTTGTTTTCTTTTTTTTGTTGTTGTAAATTTACCACAAAGAAACATTTATATTTATTGATTTTTTTATGTTTGTAAATTTACCACAAAGAACCATTTCTTTTGTACATTTTTCATTTTGGTTTTGTTAGGAAGTTACCACAAAGAACCTTTTTTTGGTATATTTATTTTGTTTTTTTATTTTTTGTTGTAAAGTTAACACAAGAACATTATATATTTTTTGTATTTTTGGAACCTCAAGGTGGTTGTCCCTTGTTAATTTGACATTGTTTCTAAAAAAAATGATGTTAATAAAAACACATAAAGTATTTTAATTAAATAAAATATCCATTTATTTATGGTAAACAAAATAAAGATGAAGTCAACGCTGGAGAAAAGTCTGTGGACATCAAGTCTGTGGAAAAGAAAATTCTGATCTTGAGGAATCCATATAATAGGGAGCACAATCTGGTCCAGGAATCCCAGAGATCAAGAGCAGCAGCAGATGACATATATGTCAGCAGGCTGTGGTACTACACCAGCCTGCGTCTTCTATCAGACCAGACTGATGCCAGGTCACCACTTTCTTCTCTTCATTCCAGCCTTCCCTCCACGCTGGACTGCACCCTTCCCTGCAGCCTTCCTTGTAGGCTGCTCTGGTGGTTGACTTGTGGCAGGAGGAGGAGGAAGAGGGGCTTGCTCGTTTATTTGTGTGTTAACAGTTAAATCTCCCTTCAGCCCCTTGTGAAGGACATCAGAAAAAAAATTTTCACACAGGAAGCATTGTCCCTTCTCCATTACAGTACAGTACACTAACTGGAAATACTTAAAGAGCCTGCCTGTGCTATTAATAGGATCAGAAGAAGAATACAAGCACCTGTCTTCAGGTAGCTATACTGTAGGTGCAACTGTGCAGGGTACACAGTACACTAACTGGAAATACTTCAAGAGCCTGCTTGTTCTATTAATAGGATCAGAAGAAGCACACAAGCACCTGTCTTCAGGTAGCTATACTGTAGGTGCAACTGTAAAGGGTACACAGTACACTAACTGTAAATACTTCAAGAGTCTGCCTGTGCTATTAATAGGATCAGAAGAAGCACATGAGCACTTGGCTTTAGATAGCTATACTGTAGGTGAAACTGTGCAGGGTTACACAGTACACTAATGCCCCGTACACACGGTCGGACTTTGTTCGGACATTCCGACAACAAAATCCTAGGATTTTTTCCGACGGATGTTGGCTCAAACTTGTTTTGCCTACACACGGTCGCACAAAGTTGTCGGAATTTCCGATCGCCAACAACGCGGTCACGTACACCACGTACGACGAGACTAGAAAAGGCCGGTTCAGAACCAAGCGCGGCACCCTTTGGGCTCCTTTTGCTAATCTCATGTTAGTAAAAGTTTGGTGAGAGACGATTCGCGCTTTTTCAGACTCGTGGCTTTCAGATCGTTTTCTGCCGTTCAGTTTGTGCTTGTGGGTTTGTATCTGCTCTTCAGTGCGTGCAGTCAGTTCGTATCGGAGTTTTCTGTGCGATCTTGCCCGCTCGTTGCTGTTTTTCAGGTCGCTCTTCACAGGCCTTGCTGTTCTTCAGTGCGTTCTGTTACTTCGTTCTGAGCAGCCGACCGTTTTCTAGCCATGTTTCGTATGCGTACTCCTTGTACAGTTCGTGCTGTGCGGGGGCTTGGTGTTGGGGTCCTGACCTTGACACAAGTCCAGTCCATGAACAGGGTGAGGAGGAGTTCATGGACCAAGAATTGGTTGCTTCAGCGTGACCAGTTCTCTCATATGCCTTTGCTCCGTGAGATCTGTGAGAATAATCCTGATGATTTCAGGAACTTTCTCCGGATGACGGACCCCGTGTTTCACCGTTTGTTGGCTTCGCTGACCCCTTATATTAGCAGGCAGGATACCTGCATGAGGCAAGCCATCACTCTGGAGCAGAGGTTGGTCGCTACCTTTCATTATTTGGCCACAGGGAGAAGTCTGCAGGACCTTAAGTTCTCGACAGGCATCTCCCCCAGGCTCTTCTTTGTGGACATTTACTGCTTGTGTTTGTTTGAGCTGACCCTGACAGAAATGTGTGGAGTGCAGAAAATGTCGTGGTTGTGTAACCTTATACAAAGCACTGTTGGCTGTTATTTACTAAATGCAAAGACACTTTTCACTACAAGTGCACTTGCAACTGCACTGAAACTGCACTTGTAGTGCAAAGTGGATTTGCCCTTAGGAAATTACCCCCATTTTCTCATAAAACAACAATTACATGACCCCAAAAGTGTTGTAGTGTTGAGACAATAATCCACACATTCTTGATGAGCAATCTTTTTAATACCAGCACAATCACATGTGCATTTACCAAAGGTTTTTTT
This sequence comes from Aquarana catesbeiana, assembly GCF_042186555.1. Taxonomy (NCBI): domain Eukaryota; kingdom Metazoa; phylum Chordata; class Amphibia; order Anura; family Ranidae; genus Aquarana; species Aquarana catesbeiana. Next base: position 759,266,125 of record NC_133324.1, read on the forward strand.
GACAAACCAACATGTTTGTTGTATAACAATTTTTGTGGTGTCATTATCCAAAATCAAAATGTGCATTTTATCGAAAACAGGCCTGTGTAAAACCCACAAGAAAGACACAAATCTTGATCTTACAAAGTTCACATTTGGTAGAACTTGAAGGCAATATCAGACATGAGTATTTAGGAACTGTGTTTGATATTGCGTTCAGATGGGGGGAAATCACCCCTGGAAAAGCCAAATTTGGAAGATGCACACAAATTTCACAATGTCAACATGTGTGACCTGCCATCACGGGGGATCAAGGGACGTGTTTTGGGGGAGAAAGTCCTTCCTCACCGCTACTTTATAATTGAGGAAGGGGTTGCACCCCCAAAACGCGTCCATTGATCTCCCGTGATGGCAGATAGCACATGTTGGCACACTGTGTGCATCCTCCAAATTTGGCTTTTGGAAAAATCACAAAAACATTTAGCACATTGTAGCACACAAAAGAAGAAAGTGATCTGGAGGGGCTTTAAACTCGCCCCAAAACATCAATGATGTTTTTATATTTTGGAATAACATCATTGATGTTTTGCTTGATGTTTTCCAATTGTAAATTACACCCCATGATCTCCCCGATCACGATCTGGACACTTTCTGATGTGAAAGGATCTTCATCCACAACCTCACGATCACCTAAAAAGAGAGGAACCCAAAATAAATTAGGTCTAAAAAAAATGCCGCCATCCATCTCTTATCTGAGCCTGTGGTCGCAGACACTCACCTGTTGTGGTGACTACTTCCATCACGTCTTCTTCCTCCTGCTCATCTTGTGTTGGGGGGATTTCCCCTTCTTCCAGAGGGGGGGTCTCTGGTCTCCTGGGATGAGGGGTGTCCTCCGAGTCTTTTCTCCCCTATGTAAAACAAAAATGGTATAATTAGCACACAGATATTTGATGGCAGAACTAGAAATAGGAAACATTGCTTGGAAGTGGGGTACAATGATCTATTTTAGCAGAGTTCCAAGATGTAGCATTTTTAGTGTCCTTTGTCAAGCTGAAATACTTTACCTGTTTGGTACAAGCTTCACAGATGGAGACCCCCCCTATAGTATACACTGGAGCACCTGTGTGGCCCCCCTAATAAAAATGGTGTTCTTGTGTCCCACACTAGAGCTCCAGTGTCCAGATGTGAAAACAGCTGCTGAGTGTCCTCTCCTTACACACAATCTAGTTTGCATTTCATTCTAGTAACCAAGCCATCTACACAACACAATTCTTTGAAGACAAGTATAGGGCCTCAAAATGGTGGCCAAATGCATATGGCCTAAACAATGGTATTTTATAGTCCGAAATAAAAATGTGTGATCAGAACGAATAATGTGCCCATGAACATGAAAGTTGCCATTTTAAACTGTACAACAGTTCCTAAAAGCACATGGAGCAGCACGAATGTAATAAACACAAGAACAATAGGAACACAGTGCAACTACTTACTTTTTTGCAGCACTCTCCGGATCTTTCTGTACTGCTCATGTTCTCGTAATTTCAGGTCAGACCACTGCTTCCTGAGCTGATCTTTCGATCGTCGTACCCCGAATTTCCGGTGCAGACTCCTGACCACTTTCGCCATGATCTTGGCCTTTCGGACATTGGGGTTGGGGTAAGGCCCATACTTTCCATCATAGTCGGCCTTCTTCAGGATGTCCACCATCTCCAACATCTCCCCAAAGGACATATTTGAGTCCTTTAATCTTCTTCTGGATTGGGACGTTTCAGGCTCCGGCCTTTCCTCCTCCTCCTCCTCGTTGCTGTACTTAGCACGATCCTGCTGTCTATCCGCCATGTGCTCTTCCTCCACTGCGCCGAACGAAAAGGGGTGGGGAATAGAATAGAAAGAACGTCAGGGACGGGTGGAGTTATACGCATGCGCAGTGTGTATAAATCGTAACGCGCGCGTCTTACGTACGATCTGTGAGCGGAGGAAGGAGCATCGGAGACGCCGATCGTGCTAACGAAGGTAGGATCTAAACTTGGGCCTATACTGCTTCAAAATTGAAGCCTATATTGTAACAAGATTAGGGGAGTTTGGCCTGACATTAGGGTTTGTCTTGTGTTGTGTCTTGCAGAGAAAATCGATGGGTTCAATGACCACAATTTCCTGCCCCTGTTTATTGACAAGTACAGGGAGCTGCCCTGTCTGTGGCAAGTGAGACACCCCCACTATAACCACAAACAGAAGAGGCAGGCAGCGCTGGAGAAACTGCTGGAGTTGGTGAAGCCGGTGGTCCCCACAGCAACCATCCCTTATTTAAAAGCTAAAATTGGTGGCCTGAGGAGCACTTATCTTAGGGAGCGCAAGAAGGTCACGGATTCCCAGAGGTCCGGAGCTGCAGCAGATGACATTTATGTCCCCAGGCTGTGGTACTATGAGAGACTGCGATTTCTGTCAGACCACACTGAAGTCAGGGAATCCCTCTCCACTCTTCCTTCCACGCTTCCTTCCATCCCAGCTGAGGCTTCTGATGTCCAACCTGGGCCTTCCAGCCAAGAAGAAGTGGAGGAGCCCAGCTGGAGTCAGGTATAGCATTCTTCTACAGATTTCTGGGCAATAAATAAATGATGTTTACTAGATGTTATTATTGATCATTATTTGCTGATTCCAAAAAGTGTTTTACATATCAATAGACAGTAGTGGGCACCCAAAATTGGGACAAGAATGAAAAATGCTGGGCTCAGAAGGATAGTCTGTTATATTTATTAACATTCAATTTGCAGCAGTCAGGAGGTGAAAATTGTGTGTGATTGATGTAAAAAAAACTAAAACTATGTCCCTTTTTCATACACAGGAAGACCTCAGCCAGGAGGAGGCTGTGGAATGTGGCAGTCAGGAGGAGGCGGGGATTAGTGTCAGCCAGGAGGAGGCGGGGATTAGTGGCAGCCAGGAGGAGGCGGGGCTAAGTGGCAGCCAAGAGAAGCCTGGGACAAGTCGCAGCCTGACTGAGTCTCAGGTTCCTCCCCTCCGCCTTCCATACAAAAGGGCCAGGAAGATGACTCCCAGTCCTGTGCAGGATTCAGCATACAGGCTGATCCAGGAGGCTTCTGTGTCCCTGAGAGCCTTCCCCAGTCCTGAAGAGGCCTTTGCCTGCATGGCTGCCACCAAATTGCAGGGCATGCAGGAGGGCCAACGCAAGATCTCTGAGGACCTGATTTATAAAGTCCTACGTAAGGGGGAGAGTGGGGAACTGACACACAAGACGGATGTCATTGAGATCGACGATCCTCCTCCTCCTCCTGCTGCCACAACTCCACCACCACAGCCAAAGGCTGCAAGGAAGCGTGGAAGGAAGACCAAAGAGTGATTGCCCTGGGTTCAGTCTGGTCTGACAGAAGATGCAGTCTCTCGTATGACCACAGCCTGGGGACACAGATGTCATCTGCTGCTTTCCGGATCTCTGGGACTTCTGGACCAGACTGCCCTCCCTTAGATATGGACTCCTCAGGCTACCAATTTTGCTTTTAAATAATTGATGTCTGCCCTGGGGGTCCAAGGCTTTGCCCACTTCTGCAGTTTCTCCAGCATTGCCTCCCTCTTTGTTTATAGTTGTGACCCCTTAATAAAATATTTTTAGGTAAATTCTACTCTCCTGTGTGTGTTTTCATCCAAAAAGGACAGTTTGTTGGTGACGATTCAGGTACATTTCTAAAGTACAATGTGAAATTAACAAGGGACAACAACACCAAACAATCTCCTACAGATTAAATAGAACAACATATCAATGGTGTTGTGGGAACTTGTCACAAAAAACACACAAACATTTTCGGGAGTACAAATCAAAATCACCAAAAAAAAATATTAAAAAAGAGAAACACAAAAAAAGATTCTACATTAAAGTCAAAAAAATAAAAAAAATATGTTGTCAGATGTGAGAAATCAAAATATATTGAGGGAATCCCGATAAATAGTAACGAAAGAAGTTTGTGAGAAGTGTGTGTGAATATGAGCATCAAAACTACTTAATTCTTGTCACATTATAAAGAAGAAGAGAGTGTGCTGTATTAAACCATTTTGAACATTGCAGCGTGACGAAAGTGCTGTATCCATTACGAACGCTAAGTTTACCAGAACGAGCTGTCCCGTGTCGGAATTTCTTCTGAGCATGTGTGGCACTTTGTGCGTCGGAACAGGCCACACACGGTCGGAATTGACGCGATCGGATTTTGTTGTCGGAAAATTTTATCTCCTGCTGTCCAACTTTGTATGTCGGAAAATCCGATGGAAAATGTCCGATGGAGCCCACACACGGTCGGAATTTCCGACAACACGCTCCGATCGGACAATGTCCATCGGAAAATCCGACCGTGTGTACGGGGCATAACTGTAAATACTTCAAGAGCCTGCCTGTGCTATTAATAGGCTCAGAAGAAGCACACAAGCACCTGTCTTCAGGTAGTTATACTGTAGGTGCAACTGTACAGGGTTACACAGTACACTAACTGTAAATGCTTAAAGAGCCTGCCTGTGTTATTAAAAGGATCAGAAGAAGCACGCAAGCACCTGTTTTCAGGTAGCTATACTGTAGGTGCAACTGTGCAAGGTACACAGTACACTAACTGGAAATACTTAAAGAGCCTGCCTGTGCTATTAATAGGATCACAAGTAGAACACAAGCACCTGTCTTCAGGTAGCTATACTGTAGGTGCAACTGTGCAGGGTACACAGTACACTAACTGGAAATACTTCAAGAGCCTGCTTGTTCTATTAATAGGATCAGAAGAAGCACACAAGCACCTGTCTTCAGGTAGCTATACTGTAGGTGCAACTGTAAAGGGTACACAGTACACTAACTGGAAATACTTCAAGAGCCTGCCTGTGCTATTAATAGGATCAGAAGAAGCACACAAGCACTTGGCTTCAGGTAGCTATATTGTAGGTGCAACTGTGCAGGGTACACAGTACACTAACTGTAAATACTTCAAGAGCCTGCCTGTTCTATTAATAGAATCAGAAGAAGCACACAAGCACTTGGCTTCAGGTAGCTATACTGTAGGTGCAACTGTGCAGGGTACACAGTACACTAACTGGAAATACTGTAAAAACACCTGCCTGCCTATCAATATATTAGGAAGAGAATAATAGGAACGGATCTAGCTAAACTGAATATGTCAGAGAGGTTACCTGGTTGGGCGCCGGGGCGCGCCGGGGCGTGTTGGCGCTCGCGTTTCTGTCCGTGCTGGGGCGCGTGTCCCTGGGGGCGCCGGTGTGTCTGGGCTGGCCGACCGTGGCGTGCGGGGTGGCGTCCGGGCGTTCGTGCGTACGCGCGTTCGCGCTAGCGCGCGTTTGCGTTGGCGCGCGTCCGCCTGTGGGCGCTGCTTGTGACGCGACCCGGTTCGGTGGGCGTGCACGCCGGTGTCGGGGGCGCGCCCGGGCGCGTGCGGGGGCGCGGCGCGCTTTGGCGAATCGGCGCGCGCACGTGCGCGGCGTTTTGGCGCCAATCGGCCTATTTAAGGCTTGCCTCTATGCTGACCCAGTGCTGCCTGATCAAACAGCTCTGTACCTTGTCCGTGATCATCCTGAGTTCCTGTTTCCCTGTTGTGCTTATCCGTTGTGACCCGGCTACCCCTTGGACTATCCTTGATTGCTGCCTGAACCCGACCCCGGCTTGTCTGACCTTGTCTTTGCCTCACCCTCTTGTACCGCTGCTGCCAGCCCGTTGCCGACCTCTGCCTGTGTGTGACCAGCCTGATCAGTTCCTGCCCAGCATCTGCTCTACCCAGTCTGAAGACCTACCGGTTGCTTGCCAGACCATTGTGCTCCAGGATCCTACTACAGGCCCTCATACCACTCCGCATTCGTGGCCTCCTGTCTACTCTATCAGGGGCCCCGAATCGGATACGTAAGGGAGCCTACCCTCTGCCCAAGCGGACTCACCTGTCTGGTAAGTGTGGGACCTGACAGAATACAGTGTATATATATATATATATATATATATATATATATATATATATATATACAGAACATCTGGGATGCATATATATACACAATACACTGTAAGTGCAGCTAACTGACTCAATCTGCCTATTCTAACTTAAATAAAATGACACTGACTCTCTGTCTATCTATCTCTCTCCACCGCAACACACTACACAAGGCCGCCATGTAAGTGGCCTTATATAGTGTGGGGCATGTACAAAACCCCCTGAGCCATAATTGGCCAAAGCCTCCCTGGCTTTGGTCAATTACGGCTCTCTGTACACACGGCGCTGTGATTGGCCAAGCATGCCAGTCATAGTGCATGCTTAGCCAGTCATCAGCCAGCAATGCACTGCGATGCCGCAGTAAATTATGGGCTGTGATGCGCCACTCGAATTTGGCGCGAACGGCCCATAACGTTCGTAATTCGACATGCGTTCGACTCGAACATGAAGCTCATCCCTATTCCAGAGACCTTTTCTGCTATTATTTAGGTCCTGCAGAAAGACTATATAAAGGTACGTTTTCTTCTTTAACTTCACATTCTATGTATTTAATGTTTTCTAATGTATCATATTTATTTCATCATTCCATAATTACCATGATATGCTGTGAATGTCCCCTTTGTCCTCATGCATGCTGGAAGTTTTTAAAGTTCCTTTTTTCACCCTTCATGCATACTTGCCTTCACTAACCTCCCCAGCATGCTATCCTGGGCCCATACACACCTAGCCTAGTCACTTAACAATGTATTTTGTCAGCTCCATAGTAGTGCTTTACCCTAAACACCCCCTAAAATGTGTACAAATGTGATTTTTGTCCTTAAATTCAGGCAGAGTTCCAGAGGCTTTTTTTTGTGGTCCCAAACTCATTTGGAACCCTCCCCCCCCCAACTGCTAAGTCAAACAATACCAATCCTCTATCTGCTGACTTTGCCAAACCCATAAATTCACCAAAGCATGTAGTGCAAGGGCCTGCCTGAATACTTTCAAATGGTACTGTTTCAAGTTTTGTTCTCTTATTATCTTGATAGGTAATTGCAGAATGTAAAATTGTGCTTTAAATTGTACATATTTATATTTTTGTATTATGACACTTCTTACCTGTCCAGTGGGCTGCCAATAGTGTAAGTAAGGAAGGCCTGGCCAAAGTAAAACACATTATGTATGCATTCAGCTCTCAATGAAGTGGAGAGGGTTACCTGTTCAAAACATCTCCCCCTCCCCTAAAATTTTTAAATGGGCCATCAGAGGGGGTGAGGAATCTAAAAAGTGGACCTTATATTTTTGTCTTTAAATACTCCTTAAAATAAATGTTACACTGGTGTTGTCCAAGAATGTTTGTGTCTAATCTGCTTGCAATGTTATGTGCAAAAGTACTATTTTTTTTTCTTGTTTGACCACAGTTACCTTCAGTGTCACAGGAATGGCAGATTGTGGCATCCCATTTTGCCCAGCGGTGGGACTTTCCCAACTTCAGAGGGGTAATTGATGGGAAACATGTCCACATCGTGCCAACCCCCAACTCAGGATCATACTATTACAACTAGTAATAGTATAGTGATGTTGGCGGTGGTGTCAGCGACATATGAGTTTCTCTATGTGGACGTGGGGAAAAATGGCTGGATGTTGAATGGTGGAGTCATCGCCCAGACCAGGGATTGCCACCTGCAGAAAACAACGTGGCTGGTCTACCGTTCATCTTTGTCGCTGATGAAGCATTTGGGCTTGGTGAACATCTGATGTGGCCATTCCCCATGAGGACCCTCACCCTGGACCAGAGGGCTTTTAACTACCGGCTGGCCAGAGCCAGAAGAGTGGTGGAGAATGCTTTTGCATAATGGCCAGCCGGTTCCGGCTATTCCTGGAGGAATTCCAGGCGGAATTCCTCCAATTCACATGGAGGAATACAAAATAAACCATATCGTACTTGCATGCTGCATTATGCACAACTTTGTAAGGAGAAATGCTTCGAAACATGTGGCCTCAGTTGGGCCTGAGACAGGATTGCCAGATCAGTCAACCCTGATGGAGCTTAAAGCTGGCCGTCCTGGCTTGCCCCCCCAAAGCACCCGCGAAGTCCGTCAAAAATATCTGAAATACTTTGAGGGTAGGGGAGCCACTAATATGCCAGCAAATGTTTGAGAAACATTTTTAAAATATTTTAAAAATATTTTAAAATATTTTTTTTTTAAACTGAACTAATATTTCATTTGATTTACTGCTTGTGTTTCTTTTTGGTTGTCTCTTAGGTTCTCCAATGGGCTTTTCTTTTTGGCCATTTTCTTTAATAGTACAAATGTAATTTATTTGATACATGAGGTGTCAATCTCTTCTTCAGCTAACTATTATGTTGTGGGTCTGCTACACACACACCTTGTTTTTGTTTTAATGTATGTAATGCATTAATGCTAAAAAAACACATCTTTTTCAGCACCATGAATTATTAATTGTTTTGAAAGAAAAAAGGGAATAATTGGGACTGCTATGTATTTACCCATGTAGGTCCTAATGGAATATGAACCAAAGATGTAGTTCAATATGGGACTGCTGAGAAAAGGTCACTGAGGGGGAACTGCAGGGTAAGCCCAACAGCCAGGGTCCCATCCAACGTCACACTGGCATAACAAGGGAGAGACAGCACGGCAGCAGCCAGACCTACTCACCATGTGTCAGCCAAGCTGAAACAGCACACACCTGCGTGAAGGGACGCCCATTGGACATCGCACACATGGAGTGGAAGGTGTGGCGCCGATGCATGGTGAAAATGCCCGCCCAATCCCCTATCCCCATAATGTGTGGGAAGGAGGGGAGAGGGAAGGCATGCAGCGTGCATCGCAGCTCCCGTGCAAAAAAAACACCGGCCAACCTGTCGGCTGCAGAACACACTGAACCAATTCAGCTCAATGGAGTAGAGACAATTACAGCAGCAGTGTGTCCATCAAAATCAGCTGTGTTCAATGTGGTATATGGTGACTTGACCACTAGGGGTCAGATACAAGGAAGTGAAGGCTCTTGAACCACACACACCTCCATCCCTAATCAGTTTTAAAGAAAAGAGGGAATAATTGGGACTTTAAATGAGATACAACGTGGAATATTACACCTCCATCCCTTGTTGCTTTAGCAAAAAAGAGGGGGGGGTGGAACTTTAGATGAGGTGCGTGGGGTAGAGCCAGACAAAACCATATACATATGTAAAAAATTGTACTCTTTATTAGGGATGAGCTTCGTGTTCGAGTCGAACCCATGTTCGACTCGAACATCGGCTGTTCGATCGTTCGCCGAATTGCGAACGTTATGGGCCGTTCGCGCTAAATTCGTGTGGCGCGTCACGGCCCATAATTCACTGCGGCATCGCAGTGCATTGCTGGCTGATGATTGGCCAAGCATGCACTATGACCCGCATGCTTGGCCAATCACAGCGCTGTCAGTAGAGAGAGCTGTAATTGGCCAAAGCCAGGGTGGCTTTGGCCAATTACGGCTCAGGGCATTTAGTACACACCCCACACTATATAAGGCCGCCTGCACGGCGGCCCTGTGTAGTGTGTGTTCCGGTGTGCTGAGAGATAGAGAGAGAGAGAGACAGTGTCATTTGATTTGAGTTAGATAGATTAGGCAGAACAGTCAGTCAGTTAGCTGCACTTACAGTGTATTGTGTATATATATGCATCCCAGGTGTTGCATATATATATATACACTGTATTCAGTTTAGCTAGATCCGTTCCTGTTATCTTCTATCTAGACTATTTACATTTAATGCAGTGCGTCCTGCTCACAGTGTTCAGCTAGATCCGTTCCTGTTAAATTCCTACTGACCGGCAGGCTTGTCTGGTTACAGTATATAAAGCTACCTGAAGAAAATTACAGGTGTTCTATTTGATCCTATTAGTACCACGGTCAGGCAGCTAGACTATTTACATTTAGTACAGTGTGTCCTGCTCACAGTGTTCAGCTAGATCCGTTCCTGTTATCTTCCTACTGACAGGCAGGCTTGTCTGGTTACAGTATATAAAGCTACCTGAAGAAAATTACAGGTGTTCTATTTGATCCTATTAGTACCACGGTCAGGCAGCTAGACTATTTACATTTAGTACAGTGTGTCCTGCTCACAGTGTTCAGCTAGATCCGTTCCTGTTATCTTCCTACTGACAGGCAGGCTTGTCTGGTTACAGTATATAAAGCTACCTGAAGAAAATTACAGGTGTTCTATTTGATCCTATTAGTACCACGGTCAGGCAGCTAGACTATTTACATTTAGTACAGTGCGTCCTGCTCACAGTGTACAGCTAGATCCGTTCCTGTTATCTTCCTACTGACAGGCAGGCTTGTCTGGTTACAGTATATAAAGCTACCTGAAGAAAATTACAGGTGTTCTATTTGATCCTATTAGTACCACGGTCAGGCAGCTAGACTATTTACATTTAGTACAGTGCGTCCTGCTCACAGTGTACAGCTAGATCCGTTCCTGTTATCTTCCTACTGACAGGCAGGCTTGTCTGGTTACAGTATATAAAGCTACCTGAAGAAAATTACAGGTGTTCTATTTGATCCTATTAGTACCACGGTCAGGCAGCTAGACTATTTACATTTAGTACAGTGCGTCCTGCTCACAGTGTTCAGCTAGATCCGTTCCTGTTATCTTCCTACTGACAGGCAGGCTTGTCTGGTTACAGTATATAAAGCTACTTGAAGAAAATTACAGGTGTTCTATCCCAGCTTAGTGCAGCTACAGGCCATTAGTATGTCTGGAAGGCCAAGAAGGAGAGGCAGACAGTCACAAGCCAATAAGAGAGGGCAAGCAGGCTCTGTGTCTAGTGCTGGTCGTGGAGACGGTGCATCCTCATCAGCACGTGGCCATGGGACACGCTTGGCCTTTTTTTCGGCAGCTGGCCATGTTGAGCCGCAACATGCGGAAGACTTGGTCGAGTGGATGACCAAGCCGTCCTCATCCTCCTCATCCTCTCTCACCCATGCCCAGGGTGCTTTGTCTGGCAAAGCAGCGGCCTCTTCCCTCAGCTCAATGTCATCAGTGACTCCTTCCCTAGCTCCACCATGTCCTCATGAGGATTCCCTCGAACTGTTTGACCACAGTGTTGGGTACATGCTCCAGGAGGATGCCCAGCGTTTGGAAGGCTCTGATGACGATACTGAGCTCGATGAAGGCAGTAACATGAGCGCGGACAGAGGGGGTGCCCAAGAAGGACAGCAATCTGGCAGTCATGCTCCCCCTGCTGCAGCATACTGCCAGGTTTGCTCCAGTGATGAGGAGGGAGGGGATGATGAGGTCACTGACTCAACGTGGGTGCCTGATAGGAGAGAGGAGGAGGAGGAGGAGGAGGAGGAGGAGGAGGAGGAGGAGGCGGCAGCACATCACCAACGAGGCAGGATGCCCTCCAGGGGCCAGCCTAAGGGCAGCACATTGACTGCATCACACCCCAAAGCTCCACATGTGCAGGGCGCTGCAGTCTCTGCGCGTTATTCAAAAAGTTCTTTGGTGTGGGCCTTTTTTGAGACGAGTGCATCAGATCGCACCGCTGCTATTTGCAACATATGTCTCAAGCGTATCTCGCGTGGCCAAAATATCTCCCGCTTGGGTACCACATGCTTGACCAGACATATGTTGACCTGCCATGCAGTTCGTTGGCAAGCGTATCTAAAAGACCCACACCAAAGAACAAAGAGGATCTCTCCTTGCTCCTCATCAGCTGAGATTTCCAACCCCACTAGACCTTCAGTCCTCTCTGAGACCTACAGTGAGAGGAATGAAGGTGTAGAATTAGGTGTGTCACAGCCAAGTACTTGTGGGCAATCTGCTTTTGGTACACCGACGTCAGATTGTACCAGGCAAATTTCCCTGCCCCAGCTGCTGCACCGCCGAAAGAAGTTTGCTCCCAGCCATCCACATGCCCAGCGGTTGAATGCTAGCTTGGCAAAATTGCTAGCACTTCAACTGCTGCCTTTTCAGTTGGTAGACTCTGCCCCCTTCCGTGAGTTTGTGGAATGTGCGGTTCCTCAGTGGCAGGTACCCAAACGCCACTTTTTCTCACGGAAGGCGATTCCGGCTCTCTACCGGCATGTGGAAGGCAATGTCCATGCCTCGCTGGACAGGGCGGTCAGCGGTAAGGTGCATATTACCGCTGACTCATGGTCCAGCAGGCATGGACAGGGACGTTACCTAAGTTTCACGGCGCATTGGGTGACTCTGCTGGCAGCTGGGAAGGATGCAGGACAAGGTGCAGTAGTGTTGGAGGTTGTTCCGCCACCACGCCTCCAAAATGCTGATTGTGACACACCTCTCTCCTCCACCCCCTCCTCTTCTTCTTCCTCCATGGCCTCTTCCTCGGAACCAGCGGTGCTCCGTAGGCGTTCAAGGGGCTACGCAAGTACGCAGGCCAAAAGATGCCATGCGGTGCTTGAGCTGGTGTGCTTGGGGGACAGGAGCCACACTGGGGCAGAGGTTCTGTCAGCTCTGCAGGGGCAGGTTCAGAGGTGGTTGACGCCACGCCAACTTAAGGCAGGAATGGTGGTTTGCGACAATGGCACCAACCTCCTCTCTGCCCTCCGACAGGGACAAATGACCCATGTGCCCTGTTTGGCTCACGTCCTTAACTTGGTGGTGCAGCGGTTCTTGGGCAGGTACCCGGGCTTACAGGATGTCCTGAGGCAGGCCAGGAAAGTCTGTGTGCATTTCCGCCGGTCATATAATGCCAGTGCTCGGCTGACGGACCTCCAAAAGGAGTTTAACCTGCCCAAGAACCGCCTAATCTGTGACATGCCCACCAGGTGGAACTCAACGTTGGCCATGCTGCAGCGGCTGCACACGCAGCAGAGGGCCATCAATGAGTACCTGTGCGACTATGGCACCAGGACAGGGTCAGGGGAGCTTGGTTTTTTTTCCCCACGCCAGTGGGCCATGATCAGGGATGCATGCACTGTCCTGTCACCATTCGAGGAGGCCACGAGGATGGTGAGCAGTGACAGTGCATGCATCAGTGACACTGTCCCCCTTGTCCACCTGTTGGAGCACACGCTGCGTGGAATAATGGACAGGGCACTTGAGGCAGAACAGAGGCAGGAAGAGGAGGACTTCCTTAGCTCTCAAGGCCCCCTTTATCCAGACAGTGTTCCTGCGTGCCCGCCGATCACACAGGAAGAGGACGAGGAGGAAGAGGAGGAGGAGGAAGATTGTGTCAGTATGGAGGTGGAGCCTGGCACTCAGCATCAGCAGCAGTCTTTAAGGGATCAGTCCCAAGAAACACATGGACTTGTACGTGGCTGGGAGGAGGTGGCTGCGGACCATGTCGTTCTTAGTGACCCAGAGGACTCCGGACCGAATGCCTCAGCAAACCTACGCTGCATGGCCTCCCTGATCCTGCAAAGCCTGCGTAAGGATCCTCGTATTCGTGGTATCAAGGAGAAGGACCAATACTGGCTGGCAACCCTCCTTGATCCACGTTACAAGGGTAAGGTTGCGGACCTTATCTTGCCATCGCAGAGGGAGCAGAGGATGAAACATCTTCGGGAGGCCTTGCAGAAAGGTCTGTGCAACGCGTTCCCAGAGACTGGGAGGTTACAAACTCCTGTTTCTGGACAACGTGTTGCTGAGGCTTCGGTCAGTCAAAGAAGGAGCGGTGGAGAAGGTGGCCGTCTGACCGATGCGTTCAGACAATTTTTTGGTCCGCAGCCCCAAGGTATGATCGGTTCCAGCAACCATCGCCAGCGTCTGTTTTACATGGTGCAGGAATACCTAGGGGCAAGATCAGACTTGGACACCTTTCCCACCGAAAATCCTCTGGGTTACTGGGTCTTGAGGATGGATCACTGGCCAGAGCTTGCACAGTATGCAATTGAGCTACTGGCCTGTCCTGCATCCAGCGTTCTTTCGGAACGCACATTCAGTGCTGCTGGAGGCGTGGTAACCGATCACAGGGTGCGTCTGTCCACCGACTCGGTCGATCGGCTGACCTTCATAAAAATGAATGAGTCTTGGATCACCACCAGCTACCAAGCACCTGATGCTGATGTAACCGAATAATTTTTTTTGAAATCTCAGATCCCTTCAAAGACTGCCTATGCTGATGCTGAGTGACTATCCCTGAGTAATTATCCTCTTCCTCCTCAATCATCACGCTGATAGCTTGTAAGAACATTTTTGGTTCTGGGCGCCACCACCAGTGCCTAAGGCACAATTTTTCAGCCCCTGTTTAACAGGGGCGTGTAATTACAATTTTTGATGTAATACTTTGCAGCAGGGCTCGTTCCTGCATTCCAACTAGAGTGTCTGTGAGGGGTTGCAGTGTTGTGGCACCAGCACCAGTGCCTAGGGCCCAATTTTTCTGCCCCTGTCTAACAGGGGCGTGTAATTACAATTTTTGATGCAATACTTTGCAGCAGGGCTCGTTCCTGCGTTCCAACTAGAGTGTCTGTGAGGGGTTGCAGTGTTGTGGCACCAGCACCAGTGCCTAAGGCCTAATTTTTCAGCTGCTGTTCAACAGGGGCATGTAATTACAATTCTTGATCTAATATTTCACAGCAGGGCCCTGTGAGGGCTTACAGTGTTGTGGCCACAGCAACACCTAAGGCCCAAATTTCTGCTGAGTATATAGGGCAGGACCCTACTTTCAAACATCTAACTTACAAACGACTCCTACTTGCAAACGGAAGGAGACAACAGGAAGTGAGATGAAATCTACCCCTAGGAAGGGAAATTCTCTCCTGTAAGAGTTAATATGGGAAAACAAGTTCTCCTTTCCACTGATGCTTTCCAATCCTTGTTCCACAAAAAAACCCAAATTTTCAAAAAACATTTTTCATTGGGACAAAAAAGTGAGGTGAAATCTTCTGAAGAGGAGGAAAGACAGCAAAACAAATGTCACAGGGGTGATAACCCTTCCCTATGTTTTCCAAAAAGCTTAGAAAAGATTTTTTGGCTGGAGCTAAACACGTTAAAAATGTTCAAAATTACAAACAGATTCTACTTAACAACAAACCTACAGTCCCTGTCTTGTTTGCACCGCCTGTATACTGCTGTTCAGAGTATATAGGGCCTGGTGGCCCCACACCTTTCCTTATTTTAATTTGGGTGCGGGGTTCCCCTTAATATCCATACAAGACCCAAAGGGACTGGTAATGGACTGGGGGGTACCCATGCCGTTTGTCTCACTGATTTTCATCCATATTGCCATGACCCGACATGACATTAAACCCGCAAGCAGTTTTAAATGAGATTTTTTCCTTTAAAAATGACATTTGGTGCAGGGACTGTTCTAAACATGGGAAACACGCGTCACTTTACAGGCATACTATAGACACCCCCCAGGTACGATATTTAAAGGAATATTTCACTTTTTTTTTTTTACTTTAAGCATCATTAAAATCACTGCTCCCGAAAAAACGGCCGTTTTTAAAAGTTTTTTTTGCATTGATACATGTCCCCTGGGGTAGGACCCGGGTCCCCAAACCCTTTTTAGGACAATACCATGCAAATTAGCCTTTAAAATGAGCACTTTTGATTTCGAACGTTCGAGTCCCATAGACGTCAATGGGGTTCTAACGTTCGTGCGAACTTTCGGTCCGTTCGCGGGTTCTGGTGCGAACCGAACCGGGGGGTGTTCGGCTCATCCCTACTCTTTATTAGACCAAAGATAGGGCATGGATCAACCCATATAAACGCATAAAAGCACATTGGCATATAAAATACAAAATATCAACATACATATTAAGGATAGTCACCAACATGACACAGAAAGTAAATATTATACATCACAGTCCCTCAAATAAAGTAGGCATAACATTATGTCAGGGTGGTAGAGCAATAAAAACCATCTGGAATCATAAATATGAAATGGATGCATCAAAATAAGCTTAATGACGTTTCGTGGACTTCTATCCACTCATCTGGAGCAACTGCATCCATGTACTAAAAGAAGATAAGAAAAACACCATTATAGTTTAATATAACCACAGACTGGAGGGGTAGAGGGGTTGAAGATGATGATGAACAAATAGACGGCCACAACTGAAAGTACTCACAAAAGAGCTGATACTAGGCCATGCGATACCACCTGCCGGAGGTCAGCCAGATAATTATGTCCAGCACGGGAGCTGAGGAAAGGACCCAAGCATGGATCAGGAGCACACACGCAGTCCCCCCCAAAAAAAAGTGTGTGTAGAGAAATCTTGATGTAACTGTAGATGGGATTTCTGTATTGTGTACAATAAAGCAAGTGGTTTGTTACCATATTGGTATAAATAAAAAGAAATGTCATATAGAGTAAACCCATCACCACAGTATAGAGGTATATTGTGGAGCATATCAACAAAGTGAACAGAATGAAAAAATAGGGTGTCCATATAGTAAGAATAGGGAAGGGTAGATGAAATTCCTGAAATCAGGAGAAATTAATGAAAACTGGAGTAAAGAAATATTAGTAATAAAAAAACAGGAAATCCCCCAAAGAGGTTTTTTTTAGCAGCCAGCAATAATCAAAGGGTACAAAAACGGATAGTGTACTAAAATAGTTTTTATTATAACAAAATATCAAAAAATTGCTACTGACATGTATAGTCAGAACATGAACTGTGGTACAGAAGCAATGGGTTAAAAACGACACCGATGGCATAAAATGATACACGGTATGTTACACCATATGCGGCAGTAATACAATAGTACAAAGGTCTTGTGTGTAAGAATCTGATGCGTTTCGACCCCAATGGGTCTTCTGCAGAGGATATATATGTATAACAACTGTGAAGGTGCAAACATATATTAGAATACTTCGAGAAAAAAAAGGAGAAAAATCTATAAACAAATCTATTTGTATATATCATTACCGGTCACATTGTAATCAAAGGTTTCAAATAGCCTTAGTGTAGAGAGAATTCCTTATTGCTCTATCCTAAAGTTTCCCAGCGGTCGGCCCGGTCAGCAGAGGAGCAGATCGCACACGCATGCCTTACGAGGAGTCACACACCAAATAATCCCCAAACCAGGGAGACAACAGAGAAGGAAGGGTATGAGCGGCATCTAAGGTAGAATGTCATAGTATAACATGCCAACTGGACAACTCCGGGCAATGTTTGTAAACTTAAAAGAATTTACCTATATATTTATAAGGAATTGTGTGGTGGCTGAGTATACATAAGTGTTAATAAGTGTTGCATATGACTGGTCCATGCATAAGAACCAAAAAAGTAAAAAGAAAAAAGGAGAAAGAAAAAGATAAAGAAACCAGGTGAACAAGTGAAACATTGGAAGAACATGGGAAGGAAAGAAGGGGTGGGAGAGAAGGGGAGGGGGGAGGGAAGGGAAGGGAAGGAGGGGGGGAAGAGGAGTGAAAGGGAACAGACTGGTAAGGTGGGAGTGAGACAGAAAATAAAATAAAATGCTACTTCAGCTTTGACAACTCCCACTACCTCCAGGTGCAGGGAGTGGCCATGGGGACATGTTGTGCCCCATCTTACGCCAACCTGTACCTGGGGGAGTGGGAGCAGTCCCTCTTGGATGATGAGGGCCTCGTCTTATACACCAGCCACATTTCCAAGTGGCTGAGGTATATTGACGACATCTTCATAATCTGGGAGGGACCTGAGGCCAGACTAATTGAATTCTTCAATTTGATGAACACTAACAATCGAAATCTGAAATTTACCATGACCTATAATCGAGATAAGGTCACATTCCTAGATGTTTCCACCTCAACTACACCAGAAGGGAAGTTATCCAGTACCCTTTTCCGCAAGGCGACCGCTGGCAACATGGTTCTTCATGCGGACAGTTTCCACCCTGTACCCTTAAAAAACTCTATCCCTTATGGGCAATATTTGCGACTTAGTCGCAACTGTTCCAATGATAGTCTGTTCAGAAGGGAAGCTGAAGACCTTCAAAGTCGCCTTCTAGCCCGTGGATACAGTTGATCATGCCATAAGAAAACATATAATCAAACACTAAGACAACCTCGATCCAAGCTGTTGTTCCAACCAAAACCCTCAAAAAGCCCTGACTCTAATCTCACGCGCATTGTAATGCGTTATTCATGTCAACACGTCACCATAAAAAATATCTTACAGCAACATTGGAACATCCTTACGGATGATCCTAAACTTAGAGACTATGTCCCTAACCAACCTACTATTACTTACAAGCGCGCCACCTCAAAAAAGGACAAACTTGTCCAAAGTGAATACAAAAATGAGAACAGAAGATCCAAACACTGTCCCGTATCTGGTTCTTTTCCATGTGGGCATTGTTCTTATTGCTCGCTAATCAGAAAAGAAAAGATTTTTCCTCTTCCCAATGGAAAGACATTTACGCCCACACACTCCATGAATTGCCAGACTCGAGGTGTGGTATACTTCATGGAGTGCAAATGTGGCACCTATTATATAGGAAAGACCAAGCAGGAATTTTGGAAACGCATATCCAAACATATGTACAGCATGCAGATAGGTAACCCATATCTTCCAGTGGGCAGACATGTTGTTTCCATGCACAATTATATAGTACCCAAAGTAACATTCACAGCCCTCTATAGGATGCATATCCCAAAGAGAGGCGGTGACTGGAATAAGGTTCTACTACAAAAAGAACAGAGATGGATATTCCAATTACAGGCCATATCACTGCCTGACCTTAATGAGTCTATCTCGTTCGCTCCTTTTCTACGAGGTTTTTCCTCTGGTAAAACACAATGAGTGGGGTATTTTAAATCCCTACTCCCTTTATAGTTGGAACTGTCTCTTAACCTTCCATCTTTTGTTCTTGTTTTGCATGGTCACATACATGTCCCCACGTGGGTATACCCTCTTTTAATGCTGTCTTTTAATATGTAACCATTGGTATGATAGATTGGCTCTGGGGGCTCCCTGGAAATCTATCCAGGATATGCCCCGACCCAATATATCCACTCCTCGGTTCCTGAAATGTCTCACAATGCTTTTTCCATGTTTTGCCTTGTTAATTGGACATTTGGGATCGCATTCAACCATGCGACCCCTCATTTTCTGCTACTACAAATACATGTGTTTACATTACCATTAATACATTTAAAACAAACTATTAATTTCATTATTTTTATTATTTTTCTAGTTTTGTAGGGACTCTATTTGGCACTTTAATTAGCTCACAGTCCATTACAAAAGTTTTTTAATTACTATTTATGCCTGTCATTACAATTGTAATTATGTACGTTCACCACTGGCAATGTACACTGTACGTGTTTGTTGTTACCGTCACATTATGTAAAATTAAGCACTGGCCCCGTATTTATAACAACATTAATAACACTTTTTTCTTTTTCCTTTATTTTCTTTTCTTCTCCTCCTTGCATCTGTCTTTTTTTTTTCCCAGGTCTGTGAGTTCAGCCGTGTCTCCGGGGGGCGGTTCTGTTACATGCATGCCTTCCTGGCAGGGTGGGGAGAAGCAAGGGCCCTGTGTCTCCCTAATGCGCCCACTAGGTGGCAGCACCATGGTGGACGCTATTCTTCTCCCTGCCACCGACATTCTACCTTAGGTGCCGCTCATACCCTTCCTTCTCTGTTGTCCCCCTGGTTTGGGGATTATTTGGTGTGTGACTCCTCGTAAGGCATGTGCGTGCGATCTGCTCCCCTGCTGACCGGGCCGACCACTGGGAAACTTTAGGATAGAGCAATAAGGAATTCTCTCTACACTAAGGCTATTTGAAACCTCTGATTACAATGTGACCGGTAATGATATATACAAATAGATTTGTTTATAGATTTTTCTCCTTTTTTTTTCTCAAAGTATTCTAATATATGTTTGCACCTTCATAGTTGTTATATATATATCCTCTGAAGAAGACCCAATGGGGTCGAAACGCATCAGATTCTTACACACAAGACCTTTGTACTATTGTATTACTGCCGCATATGGTGTAACATACCGTGTATCATCTTATGCCATTGGTGTCGTTTTTAACCCATTGCTTCTGTACCACAGTTCATGTTCTGACTATACATGTCAGTAGCAATTTTTTGATATTTTGTAATAATAAAAACTATTTTAGTACGCTATCCGTTTTTGTACCCTTTGATTATTGCTGGCTGCTAAAAAAACCCTCTTTGGGGGATTTCCTTTTTTTTTTGATCCATTATTTGGGGTGTGCAGCCTCCTCTGTCTTCACTCGCATTGAGTGTCGTCTCTTTCTAATTAGAAATATTAGTAATGGTATGAAAAAATAGGGTGTCCATATAGTAAGAATAGGGAAGGGGAGATGAAATTCCTGAAATCAGCTCCCGTGCTGGAGAAAATTATCTGGCTGACCTCCGGCAGGTGGTATCGCATGGCCTAGTATCAGCTCTTATGTGAGTACTTTCAGTTGTGGCCGTCTATTTGTTCATCATCATCTTCAACCCCTCTACCCCTCCAGTCTGTGCTTATATTAAACGATAATGGTGATTTTCTTATCTTCTTTTAGTACATGATTGCACTTGCTCCTGATGAGTGGATAGAAGTCCATGAAACGTTGTCGAGCTTATTTTGATGCATCTATTTCATATTTATGATTCCAGATGGTTTTTATTGCTCTACCACCCTGACATAATGTTATGCCTACTCTATTTGAGGGACTGTGATGTATAATATTTACTTTCTGTGTCATGTTGGTGACTATCCTTAATATGTATGTTGATACTTTGTATTTTATATTAATTGTTTTGAGTCCTGAAAATGGCCTGATTGTGGCAAATTTTAGAGCACTGTGGGGGTTATTTACTAAAGGCAAATCCACTTTGCACTACAAGTGCACTGCAAGTGCACTTGAAACTGTGCTGAAAGTGCACTTGTAGTGCAAAGTGGATTTACCTTTAGTAAATAACCCCCATTGTCACTGTAAACACCAAATTACTCCAAAAACTGGTATTGACCATGAAAGAAGAAGCCACACATTGTTGAGTATCAAACATTTTACTCAAAGCACATTCACATGTGCGTTAGAAAAGGGTTTTTGAACAGACCAACATATTTGTTGTATAACATTTTTAGGTTTGACAGTACAAATAGCCTTTTTTTGGGTTAAACAGGCATGTTTAAAACCATAAAACATACACAATTCAGGAACTTACAAAGTTCAACTTTGACAAAGTGAAGGCAATATCAGACATTAGTATGACCAAACTGTGTTGATATTGCCTTCATCAGATTGGGTGATGCCACCCTTGTAAAAGCCACATTTTGAAGATGCACACAAATTGCGAGCCAAAATGTGGATTTCCCTCCTGATCCCATGCCTAATGTCAACATGTGCTAGCTCCCATCATGGGGGATCAATGGACGATTTTCAGGGGTGCAACCCATTCCTCTCATCTACTTTAGTTGCGAGGAAGGGTTGCACCCACAAAACGCATACATTGATATCTCATGATGGCAGATAGTACATGTTGACACACTGTGTGCATCTTCAAAATTTGGCTTTTAAAATATTTTAAAACTTGATTTAAAAGAAAAATTTACACAACAAAATGGTATCATTTTTGTGTGTTTAATATTCTGCCTAAAACATCAATGATGTTCTTCATTTTTTTTTAACATCATTGATATTTTCCCTTCTCAGCTCTAAATCACGATTGCATCTCCCTGATTAGGACATGTGCACTTGTGAAATGAGATTCTTCTTCCACAACATCCACATCACCTAAAAAGAATAAAACAGACCATGTATTATAAATATGCAGGCATACATCTATTACCTGAAGCTGTGGTCTCAGACACTCACCTGTTGTGGTCACTATTTCGCCCTCTTCATAAACCTCTCCTTCCTCCACATCCTGAGGTTGTGGTGTGGTGACTTCCCCTTCTTTAGGAGATTGGGGTCCCTGGTGTCCTCTGATGTCCCAAGTCTTTTTTCCCCTATGTGAATTAAAAAATAGGTATACTTAGCACACAGATACATGAGGACAGAATTAGGAATATGAAACATTGGTTGGAAGTGACATACAATTGTCTGTTTTGGCAGGCAGAGTTCCAAGCTGAAGACATTATTTTTTCCCTTTCTAAAGCTAGAATACTTACCTGTTTCGTTCAAGTTTCACACATGGAGACACCCTTGGTATCCACTGGACTACCTGTGTGGGACACCCTAAAAATGGTGTTCTGGTGTCCCACACTAGTGCTCCTGCGTCCAGATGTGTAAGCAGCTGCTGAGTGTCCTCTCCTTACACTGAATCAAGTTTGCATTTCATTCTAGTTACAAACCCATCTAGATAACAAACTTCTTTTAATACAAATAGGCATGAACAAATGTAGTTAACCTGCATCTGCCAAAAACATTGTATGTGAGTGAATGAACAATGTTTACTACAAACGATTACTGTGCTCACAAACCTGAAGCTTGCCATTTTAAATGCCATTTTAAACTGTACAACCGTAAAGAAAAGCACATGGAGCAGCACAAAAGTAATAATAATAGTAACACACCACAAAATACTTACTTTTTTGCAGCACTTTCTTGATTTTTTTGTACTGATCCTACTCCCTCAATTTGAGGTCTGACTATCGTTTCCTCAGTTGATCCTTGGATCGCCGTACCCCAAAATTCTTCTGCAGACTTTTCACAACTTTAGCCATGATCTTGGCCTTTCTCACATTTGGGTTTGGGTAAGGCCCATGCTTCCCATCACAGTCGGCCCTCTTCAAGATGTCCACCATCTCCATCATCTCTACAAAGGACATATTTGAGGCCTTAAATTTCCTCTGGGATTGGGACGTTTGTGGCTCTGGGTTTTCGTCGTCCTCCTCATTGCTGCTCTCCTCTGCATGCACTTGCTCTTTCTTCGCCATGTGCTCTCCCACTGCGCCGAAAGAGAAGGGGCGGGGAATATACTTGAAAGAAGGTCAGGGGCGGGTGGAGTTGCACACATGCGCAGTGTATATAAAGCGTAACACGCATGCGTCATACGTACGATCTGTGAGTGGAAGATGTAGTAGCGTAAGCGCTGATCGTACTAACGAAGGTACTATTTTTACTTGGGGCATCAGTGGCCTATACTGCTTATAGATTGAGGCCTATATTGGGACAAGATTAGGAGAGTTTAGCCTGACATTAGGGTTTGTCTTGTGTTGTGTCTTGCAGATAAAATGGAAAGATTTAATGATCATGACTTCCTCCCCAACTTCATTGATAAATACAGGGAGCTGCCCTGTCTGTGGCAGGTGAAACACCCTTTTTATAAAATTAAAATACAGAGGAAAGCAGTGCTGGATCAATTGCTAGAATTGGTGAGGCCGGTTATTCCCACGGCAACCATCCCCTATTTGAAGTGCAAAATTGGTGGCCTGAGGAGCACATATAATAGGGAGCACAAGAAGGTCCAGGATTCCATGAGATCAGGAGCAGCAGATGACATTTATGTCCCCAGGCTCTGTTACTATGACAGGCTGCTTTTTTTGTCAGACCAGACTGTAATCAGGCCATCACTCTCAACCCTTCCTTCCACTCTTCCTTCCACATCAGATGAGTCTTCCGATGTACAACCTGGGCCTTCCTATCAGGAAGTTGTGGAGGAGCCCAGCTTGAGCTATGTATAGCATTGTTCAACATATTCCTTGTCCAAAAATGTAATGATGAAAACTAGATGTTGGTATTGATCACTAATTTTGGAATTAACAAAGTGGTTTACATATAAATAGACAATAGTAGCCAAAAATGATTGGGACAAGAATGAAAAATGCTGGGGTCAGAATGATAGTCTTTTCTATTTGTTAACATTCAATTTGCAACAGTCATGAGCTCTAAATTGTGTGTGATTGATGACCAAAAAACTAAAACTATGTCTCATTTTCATGCACAGGAAAGTCTCAGCCAGGAGGAGGCCATGGAAAGTCTCAGCCAGGAGGAGGCCGTGGAAAGTCTCAACCAGGAGGAGGTGGGGTAAGTGGCAGCCAGGAGGTGGTTGTGGAAAGTGCAGCCAAGAGGTGGTTGGGCCCAGTAGCCTGACCAAATCCCAGGTTCCTCCCCTCTGCCTTCCAACAAAAAGTACCAGGAAGGGGAGGAATGTGGAGGAGTCAGCACTTTCTTTGATTCGGGAGGCTACTGCAGCTCTCAGAACCACCCCCAATATTCAAGAGACCTATGCCTGCATGGTAGCCAGCAAAATGCAGGAAATGGAGGTGGGCCAATGTCTCATTTGTGAGGAAGTGATCTATCTGGACCTAAATAAGGGGTTGAGGGGCAAACTCACAAGCAAAACCCACCTGTGTGAGTTGGACCATCCTCCTCCACCTCCTCCACCTTCTGCCACAACTCCAACCCCAGAACCACAGCCTGGAAGCAAGTGTGGAAGCAAGCATGTAAGGAAGTCAAGAGAGTGATGGCCTGGGTTCAGTCTGGTATGACAGAGGACACAGGCTGTTGTAAGACCACAGCCTCGGGACATATATGTCATCTGCTGCTGCTCCTGATCTCTCAGAGTCCTGAACCGGATTGTGCTTCCTATTAAATGGACTCCTCAGGCTACCAATTTTGCCTGTCAAATAGTTGATGTGTGCTCTAGGGTACAAAGGCTTTGCCAATATCACCAGTTTATCCAGCGTTGCCTTCCTCTTTATTTTGTTATGACCCCTAATAAATATCTATTTTTTTATCACAAATACTTGGCTATGTGTTTTAGTTCAAAAAAGACAGTTTGTTTGTGAGTAGGCAGGTACATTTCAAAAATACAATGTCAAATTAACAAGGGACACCAACACCAACCAATCTCCTTGAGGTTAAAAAATACAAGATAATAATGGCGTTTGTGGTAACTTGACACACAAAATGAGAAAAAATTTTATGGCGATCACTAGAAAAAAAAAAATCAGGAGATCTTGACCAAAAAAAAGTAGATCACTATAAAAAAAATATAAACATTATTCTGGAGATATGGCGACAAAAAAAAAGATTATTCATGAGATCACGAGAAATAATAAAGAAATCAGTTTGTCAGAATTCTGTGTGAATATCAGCAGGAAAACAACTTCATTATTGTAGCATTATAAAGAAGAAGAGAATGTGCTGCATTAAAAGATTAAAAACTTTGCAGCGTGACGAATGTGCTATCACCATTACAAACGCTAGTTTTACCAGACAGAGCGCTTCTGTCTCATAATTGATTCAGAGCATGCATGGAATTTTGTGCATCAGAATTGTGTACACAAGCTCGGAATTTACAACAATGGATTTTGTTGTTAGAAAATTTGAGATCCAGCTCTCAAATTTTTGTTGTCGGAAATTCCGACAGAAAATGTGCGATGGAGCCTATACACGGTCGGAATTTCGGACAACAAGCTCACATCGAACATTTGTTGTCAGAAATTCCGATCGTGTTTATGCGGCATTATGCTGAACAAGTAGTAAGGCGCAATGTGCACATACCTCAGAGCGTAGTACCCAATAGTCAAGGTGCATAGATGGAAAAGGATGTGTATGTACATATATGTACACTAGTAGTGTAAAATCAATAAGTCAGTCAGGGCAGCTGCCAAGAAACCAAAAGCGAGTTCCAATGAGCTAAAAAAACAAGGAATAGGTGCGCCTCTGAGTATATAGCATAAAACAATTTATTAAAATAATAATATCCACTCACATGTAGGAAAGAGGAGCAGTATACAGGAGCATAATCTGGGCTGAGAAGATGTGGGACTGTAGTTAGCAGCAGTTCCAGTGTAGCTGATACTCAATCAGATCCAGGCAGGCAGGAGTGCAGTTGGCTGAGCACAACACAGTCTGATAAGGTTCAGTATTCCTGGCAGATGCCAATGGCAGTCCGGTGGAGAGGAGGAGACCAGTCGGATGCTGACAAGAGTATCCGTGGGAGGGGGAGGAAAGGACGTACGGACATATAGCCGAGCCGTGCTGTGTCTCCACAGTGTTCGCACTATCCCTGTATGGTAGAGGGAAAGACACGACCGTGTATGCAGATTGAAAGCGAGGCTTGGAGTGCAGACACCGGCTGGCACCGAGCCGTGACGTCATCAACATGCACCGCGTTTCTGAACTAGCTGGCTATGGGTGGAAGAGATAGCCACATTCCTTTCTCAAGCATCAAGAAAGGAATGCGGCTATCTCTTCCACCCATAGCCAGCTAGTTCAGAAACGTGTTGTATGTTAATGACGTCACGGCTCGGCGCCGGCCGGTGTCTGCACTCCAAGCCTCACTTTCAATCTGCATACACGGCCATGTCTTTCCCTCTACCTTACAGGGATAGTGCGAATGCTGTGGAGACACAGCACGGCTTGGCCATCCGTCCGTATGTCCTTTCCTCACCCTCCCACAGATACCCTTGTCAGCATCTGACTGGTCTCCTCCTCCCCACCGGACTGCCATTGGCATCTGCCAGGAATACTGAACCTTATCAGACTGTGTTTTGCTCAGCCATCTGTATTCCTGCCTGCCTGGATCTGATTGAGTATCAGCTACACTGGAACTGCTGCTAACTACAGTCCCACATCATCATCTTCTCAGCCCAGATTATGCTCCTGTATACTACTCCTCTTTCCTACATGTTAATGGATATTATTATTTTAATAAATTGTTTTATGATATATACTCAGAAGCGCCCCTATTCCTTGTTTTTTTATGCGGCATTATGCAACTAACATGTTTGAGCTCATCAAATAAATTGCTATTGTCTAAAAGCATCCCCAGATATGGTTGGGGCCAAATTATAGGCTTAATATTGTATGTGTTTTATTTAGATACAAGAGATTATACTTCATTTCTGCTGTCTATAATTCATATTTAAGGGTTGACTATTTCTTTGTCTAGCAGTTACTTCCTAAAGATTTTATTAAAATTAAGAATGACAATACCACATACTCTGGTCACATTATTTCTAGAGACTGAAAATGAAACACTCTGTTAAAGGAAAGTACAACCACTAATCATGACATAAAAATGCAATCAACTCAGAGCTAGAGAAGAATACCTCATTTATAATAATAGAAGTACTACTGTATATGAAACAAAATCAGGTTTAAAAACTTTCTTAAACCAGAAATGTTTCATGGAACTCAAGAAAGCTAAGTATTATTACCATGTTTGAGAAAATAGGTCAGAGAGAGTCAGGAAAATGTAAGAGAAAATGTATTAAAACTCAAGTCTGGTTATGCTTTTCTCTTTGATGTCTCAAGTCTGGTGTATTTTACCCATCAGAGCCATTTTCTCAGTTTGGCTACACTTTTGCCTTGTATGTTGTGTTTGTGGTTATACTGCAGCTCTACTGTCACTAGCCAGTACCTGTGCATGTGTTGGTACAGAGACTTGAACTCTGTTTTGCCTGAATTCTGTCTTCTATAGGAATGAGGACTAGGTTTGCCACTACCAAGGGTTTGTGGTAAATCCAGCAGGTTTGAAATAATTAGTTGATATGGAAATACATCAGTCCAAGTTCTTTGTAAGCATAATGCACTTCATAACCTATAAACTATAAACTGTGGTCAGCAGGGTTTACTATATTAAATTATCGGGCCTTTGTTATGTGCCAGCCCCCTCACTATAAAGGGGTGGGTTTCCAGAAACCATTTGTCAGTGTGTGTGTGTGTATGTAAGGGCTCATTTACACTTGCTTCGGCTTTAACACACATTAACGGCTAGTTTACACTCGCTTCAAAACGTGGCTTTGGGAAGGCTTTGTTAACACTCCCTGAATGCTGGTCAAAGCCCCTGTCACTAAATAAAATGTTAGCTTACAGTCCTGTTTACACCTACTTTTGCTTTGCTTCAGCTTCACTTCAAAGATTATGTCAGCAACTGTAGTTTCTGTTTAGCTGCTGAGCCCCCTTTGAAGTATTTTTGTTGTTGTTTTATTGGCAGTGGTGTACCTAATATCCTTCTATACATCAAAAATTAGTTTCAACGTCATGCAAACTAGGGTAAGAGAAGAATTATCTGGTGGACAGCCACAGCTTTAAAGCTAAACTTCACCCAAAAAGGCAAATTCCACTTTTCTGTCTCCTCCCCCCCTCCTCCTCAACTTTTGGCACTTTCTTTTCTTTTAGGGCAGTGGGTACCTGGTTTTGATTGGTACCCGCTCCCACTTCTGTCTGAATTTCCTAGGCCTAGCCTAGAAGGCTGGGGTACTATTCAAATAGTGCAGCATGAAGCCAGTTGTGAAGCCACAAGGAGTCACAACCTGCTTCCCACACTAAACATTTGTAAAATACTTAATTTTGTTCTGTTATATTCGTTATGTTACGCTAATACGTTTTCGGATAATTCGTTATTTCTGTAGAGTGTCGATATTCGTTATACTGAATCTCGAATCATGTCGAATTCATTCGTTATATGCGCTATAATTTCGTTCATATTCGTTGAAATTTGATATTTATGTATGTATATATATTGGTGATAATGATTCGTAGTTTGGTAAGTCGTTTGTTTATTGAATCTTTTAACACACACAATGACAAAATCTCTTCTCCTCTGCTCAAATACAATACAACACCCTTCTCACTCAGTTCTCAGGAATGTACTTTGCCAGTAATCCAACCTCCAGCACAAAATTAATCAGCTAATTAGACTGTAAGATTTAGTTTGAGTTGACGTTTTGTTTCATTAGATCTTTAACGAATTACCGAATCATGTCAAATTAATTCGTATCTGCTATAATTTCTTTTGTATTAGTTGAAATTCGATATTTATGTATGTATATTGATTTGTGATAACAATTCGTAGTTTGGAAAGTTGTTTGTTTATTGAATCTATTAACACACACAATGACAATATCTCTTCTCCTCTGCTCAAATACAATACAACATCCTTCTCACTCAGTTCTCAGGAATGCACTTTGCCAGTAATCCAACCTCCAGCACAAAATTAATCAGCTGATTGGACTGTAAGATTTACTTTGAGTTGACGTTTTGTTTCATTAGATCTTTAACGAATTACCGAATCATGTCGAATTCATTCGTATCTGCTATAATTTCTTTTGTATTAGTTGAAATTCGATATTTATGTATGTATATTGATTCGTGATAACAATTCGTAGTTTGGAAAGTTGTTTGTTTATTGAATCTATTAACACACACAATGACAATATCTCTTCTCCTCTGCTCAAATACAATACAACATCCTTCTCACTCAGTTCTCAGGAATGCACTTTGCCAGTAATCCAACCTCCAGCACAAAATTAATCAGCTGATTGGACTGTAAGATTTACTTTGAGTTGACGTTTTGTTTCATTAGATTTTTAACGAATTACCAAATCATGTTGAATTTGTTCGTATCCGCTATAATTTCTTTTGTATTAGTTGAAATTCTATATATATGTATGTATATTGATTCATGATAACGAACAAATTGCACAAGACTAAAACTTAACATATCCATTTGCCTGATGTGTAGAAGCTCAAAGACTATATCTTAGTTACCAACATTAAAAACAGTTAGAAGGGATAAATTAAAGGTATCAAAAAGAACACTTGTAGTCATCCCAATAAAGTGAGTGTCACTTTATGTAGTGTGGGAGTAAAAAAATAAAAATAAATAAAGCCCCATTCCTAGTGTCATGGCTAGCAATGGCAGCATTGCCTAGGACAGAAAGTATTTGTGGACTACAAAACACCTCCCCTCCTCATCCCCAAAACATAGTGGGAAAGGTTTTTTTTAATCTACATTGAGAACTGATAATACTAACAACTGATAGCAGTGCAGCACTGGCAGAGTCTACTGGAAGTTACCAGCTCACTCGAATTCTGTCAGGATCAACTGGTATTTTTTGCACTCAGATTTAAAAAACACTTTTAATGATAGCGTTTACACACCAAAAGAAAATACAAGAAGTTTATTGTTTAGGTTTACCCACACTTTAGGATAATTCTTTTATAAATCTAATCGTAAGAGATAGTGAGAACTTCACAGGCTTTGCCAGTTATAGACCTCTTGTCCTCTGAAATACTACGCTTCAAAATTCTGGGTCATTGTTTGCATAGACATCCAAATAACCTAATGAGGAAATACAAGATGGGCTTGTCAAAACTAGGCATGGATAAGACAATAATTAATAATCCTATGAATTTATTCCATCTAAAAAGC
The DNA here is from genome assembly GCF_042186555.1 of Aquarana catesbeiana. Lineage (NCBI taxonomy): Eukaryota > Metazoa > Chordata > Amphibia > Anura > Ranidae > Aquarana > Aquarana catesbeiana. The sequence goes on from NC_133324.1 coordinate 759,296,100, forward strand.
TGAAAATAATTGGCTTGAAAACCACCAGGACGTGTTAAAAATTGCACAACAGAATGTCAATATTAGAGTGATCTTGCCTTTTAGACTCATCAAAACAAACCAGCCAGAAGTCATCTGTGAAATGAAAACTATCATAAGCATTAAAATTAATTTACAGAAAAAAAAAAAATTAGATGTAGACATAATACAGATTGTTTTTTTTTTAAAGAAGTAGAGGTTGTTTACTTAGCAAAGTTAATGATCAGTTTGCAAAACAGATGTTGGCAAACAAGGTGAATTAAATACCCAATTGTGTTAAAAAAAACTTTCTTGATTTTCCTCAGAAATGAGAAACCTGCTCCCCCCACTCCATAAATTACCAATCCCACATTTAACAAGATGGACCTTTAAAGGCCAAAAGGCTAAAAGAACCATCTAAACAGTTACTGGTGTATGATTAGCTATTGGTGGCCTGACTAACACCAAATTAATTTCTGTTATCTTTAATGCCATATATAAAAGTACCCATTTTAACAACAAAATAAGAGCAGATCTGCATGGTGCAGTGGTTTTTCTCTGTGATGGAAAAAACAGAATTTTCCAATCCTAAACCAAATTTCCACTTGCAGTCAAAAAAACACCATACCTTTCTTAATTGTTCCCATTCACACAGTATTCATTAAAATATTTTTAAAAATATATATTCTAGGAGAAGGTGTTATGGCAGATTATAACCCATGAGTGCTCAACCTGTGGCCCTTCAGCTGTTGTGCCTTTGAGAGTCATGTTTGCAACTGTCAGCTTTACAATGCCTCATGGGATTGATAGTTACGCAAAAGTGGAAGGGCCACAGGTTGAGCACCCATGTTGTAAGCATTGATTCTGTCCCCATACAGACTGGGGACTGACTGCGCTATTCCTTATTAACATACAATTCAGGAGGCCAATTTCACAATTTTTAACCATTTGTTAGGATATACAGTGTTCAAATACATTTATAAGAGTGAAAAAGCATCAGTAGCAAACCTATAATAATCCACAGTAGCGCAAATAGAAAAACAATAAATTAATAAACATATAAAAAACTCAATATATAAACAAATAGACACATGAGTCATTTAAATAAAAGTCCATATAAGTGTCACAGAATAAGTGTTATTTTTTGCTAAAGATCATGCACATAAATCCACCACCAAAGTGAAAAGTGTGTGTCCCGCTTTCTTCAGAGTAACTCACCAGATATTTTCATGAGTGGCAATAGCGCTTAATGCTGTTCAACTCCATTTCGGAAGATAACGCTCAACCTCCAAATCTCTTATTCAATTCTCATTTCAGCAAGCATATGCAGAAGAAAGAGAAAAAATGCCTCCAATAATGTATTACCTCAAATGACAAGATTTTATTTAACCACTTCAGCCCCGGAAGGATTTGCCCCCTTAACGACCAGGCCATTTTTTGCGATTCGAGTATAACAAATAATTCTGCGCTGCCCAAATAGTAAGCAGCTAACACAGCCAATAGGATAAAAGCATAGAACAAAGAACAGAATAAGTGTAGCGCTAATATGACAAATAACCATATATTATGTAGTGTGAAGACCATTAGGTTCCTCAAATCAGCACATCAAAATGTGTGGGGGGGACATAAAAAGTGTATCAATAAATAATCAAGTCCTCAAAGTCCTCAAGAAATATATCATGTAAAATAATGGGATAAGAGTCCTCAATAAATATGCGACTTCATATTAAAGTTGTCCTGACTGGCTGCAAGAGGGTCACGGAGGTGGAGGCAGAAACTCCATGTTACCGGCTTCTATGTTGATTACTGTGCAAGGAATTTGAGTACATGCAGCATAAACACAGACAGTTCTGAGTTAGCAAAAAGCTAACAGAAGACACAAGGCATGCCTTTGAATGATTCAAGCTTGTTTGACCCATTTGAGCGTATGTTTTATTGGGTTCAAACGTTCCAGTAAGCCTCCTCACTGTCGGCTGTGGTGTCTCTTCAGTCCAGACGTTTTCTGCATTTTTGATATACTTTAATACGAAGTCGCTAATCACTAGGAACAGACAATCACACTACTCCCCTGATAAAACTGGGATCTGCTTTGTTTACAGTGGCAGATCCCCATTCTGCCTCTCTGTAGAGCTATCGCAGGTGGCCGGCGGACATCGCAGCCTCCGGCCACGCAAATCGCCTTTGGCGCCACGCCGTGCCTGTGTATCTATTACACGAAGCGTTGTATTGGTATGGCTGCGACGGCTGGTTGGCAAGTGGTTAAAAGAAATGCACTCACATTTAAAACCATGCAAAATTTGCCTATAATATAAAATGATGCCAGGTAACGCTCTCGCATCAGTCTCTCCACCTCAGCGCTGGTGAGGATGTCTGATACGTTCCCGTCACTTTCTATCCTGACGTCACATCTGGTTGCCGCGTAACCATGCCTCCACATGTTTCGTTATATCCAACTTCATCACAGGGGGAGGTTACATGGCTCGGCAACTCAGCTTTTCTATCCTCCTCCTCCTCAACCGTAACCCCTCAAAGGCCACTTTATTATCACTTACCCGGCTACAATGGAGCACTTGGTCTAATTAAAAGTAACAGGAACATCTCCAGATACCAGGCTACAACAAAGCACTTGATCAGACATTATCTGCCTCTGCTATTAACCCCTGGTGTGACAATTAAAAGTAGCAAGAACATCTCCAGATACCGAGCTACAACAAAGCACTTAACTGTACATTATGTGTCTCTGCTATTAACCCCTGGTGTGACAATTATAAGTGACATGAACATCTCCAGAAGCAAATTACACTTCAATAAGTAGAAATAATAGTAATTTAAAGGAGACATTTCCCCACTAATATTTATATGACAAAAGTCATATAGTTCCTGCTAATAACTATATATATATATATATATATATATATATATATATATATATATATATATATATATATATATATAGATATACACAGAGTTGTGCTCATAAATTTACATACCCTGGCAGAATTTATGATTTCTTGGCTATTTTTCAGAGAATATGAATGGTAACACAAAAACTTTTCTTTCACTCATGGTTAGTATTTGGCTGAAGCCATTTATTATCAATCAACTGTGTTTACTCTTTTTAAATCATAATCACAACAGAAACTACCCAAATGACCCTGATCAAAAGTTTACATACCCTGGTGATTTTTGCCTGATGACATGCGAACAGGTAGACACCAAGGGGTTTGAATGGCTATTAAGGTAATCATCCTCACCTGTGATCTGTTTGCTTGTAATTCGTGTGTGTGTGTATAAAAGGTCAATGAGTTTCTGGACTCCTGACAGACCCTTGCATCTTTCATTCAGTGCTGCACTGACGTTTCTGAGTCATGGGGAAAGCAAAAGAATTGTCAAAGGATCTGCGGGAAAAGGTAGTTGAACTGTATAAAACAGGAAAAAGATATAAAAAAATATCCAAGGAATTGAGAATGCCAGTCAGCAGTGTTCAAACTCTAATCAAGAAGTGGAAAATGAGGGGCTCTGTTGAAACCAAACCACGGTCAGGTAAACCAACTAAAATTTCAGCCACAACTGCCAGTAAAATTGTTCGGGATGCAAAGAAAAAACCACAAATAACTTCAGGTGAAATACAGGACTCTCTGAAAACATGTGGTGTGGCTGTTTCAAGATGCACAATAAGGAGGCACTTGAAGAAAGATGGGCTGCATGGTCGTGTCGCCAGAAGAAAGCCATTACTACACAAATGCCACAAAGTATCCCTCTTACAATGCGCCAAACAGCACAGAGACAAGCCTCAAACCTTCTGGCACAAAGTCATTTGGAGTGATGAGACCAAAATTGAACTTTTTGGCGACAACCATAAACGCCTAATTTGGAGAGGAGTCAACAAGGTCTATGAAACACAGAGGTGGATCGCTGATGTTTTGGAGATGTGTAAGCTACAAAGGCACGGGAACTTTGGTCAAAATTGATGGCAAGATGAATGCAGTATGTTATCAAAAAATACTGGAGGAACCTTTTACATTCATCAGCCAAGAAGCTGCACATGGGTTGTACATGACAATGATCCAAAACACAAGACCAAGTCGACCTGTCATTTGCTGCAGCAGAACAAAGTGAAGGTTCTGGAGTGGCCATTTCAGTCTCCTGACCTCAATATCATTGAGCCTCTCTGGGGAGATCTCAAACGTGCAGTTCATGCAAAACAGCCTAAGAATTTACAGGGACTGGAGGCTTTTTACCAAGAGGAATGGACAGCCTTACCATCTGAGAAGATAAAGAGCCTCATCCACAAATACCACAAAAGACTTCAAGATGTCATTGATGTTAAAGGGGGCAATACTCTGTATTAAGAAATGGGGTATATACACTTTTGAGAGATATTTATTTAAGATATATATGCAAAGCCAAATTTGAACCCATCAGAGACAATAAACTTAAGCAATAATCACTAATAAAATAAATCAAACCCTCTGGAGACATCATATGTAAGAAATATATCCATTTTGTCTCCCTCCTGGAGAGGTGTCTCACCTGATTGGAAGCCCTCCAGGAGGGGGGTACACTTTCCATGCCCAAAAATTGGAGTGAAGAGGGGTCTCTAGCACAGAGCCATGTATAATGATCTGACACACAATGATGTTTAAATCCTTTCAAGGTGTTCTGTACAAGTTCACCAATTCTCATTTCAAGTGCATGTTTGGTACGTCCTATATACATTAACCCACATTGGCAGGTCAATGCATATACCACGTGTGTAGTGTCACACACAATGAAATCTGTTTTCTCATACGCATAAAGAGGGATGAGCCAAACACCCCCCGGTTCGTTTCACGGCAGAACTTGCGAACAAGCAAAACATTTGTGCAAACACGCGAACGCCATTAAAGTCTATGTGACACGAACATGAAAAATCAAAAGTGCTTATTTTAAAGGCTTATATGCAAGTTATTGTCATAAAAAGTGTTTAGGGACCCAGGTCCTACCCCAGGTGACTTGCATCATTGCAAAAAAAAAGTTTTAAGAATGGTGTTTTTTTTCAGGAGTAGTGATTTTAATAATAATTAAAGTGAAACAATAAAAATGAAATATTCCTTTAAATATCATGCCTGGGGGTGTCCTTAGTATGTCTGTAAAGTAGCGCATCTGTCACGTGTTTAGAACAGTACCACAGCAAAATGACATTTCTAAAGGAAAAAATGTCATTAAAAACTGCTCGCGGCAGTGGTTAAATAGCTTAAAATCATTGAAAATAACGCATGGATCCCCCCCAGTCCACTACCAGGCCCTTTGGTTCTGGTATGGATATTAACGAAAACCTGGCACTAATATTAAAAAAAAAAATGCATGGGAGTCCCCCCCAAAATTCATACCAGGCAAGGTTTTTACATTTTGTCTTGGGGTTCCCCTTAAAATCCATACCAGACCTAAAGGGCCTGGTATGGATTTTGGGGGGACCGCTACACCATTTAAAAAAAATTTTGGCACAGGGTTGCCCTTAATATCCATACCAGACCTGAAGGGCCTGGTATAGATTTTGGGGGGTCCCCCACACAATTTAGTTTTCAAATTTTAGCGCAGGGTTACCCTTAATATCCATACCAGACCCAACGTGCCTGGTAATGGACTGGGGGGGACCCATGCCATTTTTTTTCAATGGTTTTTATCTATATTGCCAGGATCCGGCAATACATTACAGCTGTGAGTAGTTTTAAATTATTTTTTTCTTTACAAATGTCCTTTTGCTGCTCTCATTCATAAAACTATGTACGGCTGCCATGTAAGCAGCCTTACATAGTGTGGGGCGTGGATTCAGCCCCCTGAGCCATGATTGGCCAAAGGCACCCTGCCTTTGGCCAATCATGGTTCTCACAGCATGCTGTGATTGACCAAAGCATGCAGGTCAGGTGACTCAGATTGTAATGTTGTATGCCTTTTTACATTATTTTTGGCATAGCTACTTGCCTCACACTTCCCACAGGTTATTAAGCCTTTTCTCCCTGGATAAAATGAGGGTCTTGTAGGGGGATCTAAGATCTTCTTTACTACTCTCTCACAGAAATTAAGCATTTTCCTGTAACTGAAGGAGGGTGTTCTGGGTAACACTGGATTTAGTACCCTGTACATTATTAAAATATGCCAATGTTGACAGAATATGGTCTCTATTTCTTTATATTGACAGTGGAAGTCGGCGATAAAACTCCATTGTTTGTCATCCATTCCCTCCCTTCTTTCCTTATCCAACAGAAAAAAATCTCTTGGTATCACTAACACCTTCTGAATCCCCATATCCAATGTAGTGGCTGAATAGCCCTCCTGAATGAATTTCTGCTTAAGGATTTACCCCCTTCCTGACCAGAGCACTTTTTACAATTTGGCACTGCGTCGCTTTAACTGCTGTACCCAAACAAAATTTGCGTCCTTTTCTTACCACAAATAGATCTTTCTTTTGATGGTATTTGATCACCTCTGCGGTTTTTATTTTTTGCGCTATAAATGGAAAAAGACTGAAAATTTTGAAAAAAAATTATATTTTCTACTTTTTGTTATAAAAAAATCCAATAAACTCAATTTTAGTCATACATTTAGGCCAAAATGTATTCGGCCACATGTCTTTGGTAAAAAAATGTCAATAAGTGTATATTTATTAGTTTGTGCAAAAGTTATAGCGTCTACAAACTACAGTACATTTTCTGGAATTTACACAGCTTTTAGTTTATGACTGCCTATGTCATTTCTTGAGGTGCTAAAATGGCAGGGCAGTACAAACCCCCCCCAAATGACCCCATTTTGGAAAGTAGACACCCCAAGGAAATTGCTGAAAGGCATGTTGAGCCCATTGAATATTAATTTTTTTGTCCCAAGTGATTGAATAATGCCAAAAAAAAAAAATTACAAAAAGTTGTCACTAAATGATATATTGCTCACACAGGCCATGGGCATATGTGGAATTGCACCCCAAAATACATTCAGCTGCTTCTCCTGAGTATGGGGATACCACATGTGTGGGACTTTTTGGGAGCCTAGCCGCGTACGGGGTCCAATCACAGCCTTCAGGATTTCTAAGGGCGCAAATTTTTGATTTCACTCCTCACTACCTATCACAGTTTTGAAGGCCATAAAATGCCCAGATGGCACAACCCCCCCCCCCAAATGACCCATTTTGGAAAATGGACACCCCAAGCTATTTGCTGAGAGGCATGTTGAGTCCATGGAATATTTTATATTTTGACACAAGTTGCTGGAAAGTGACAAATTTTTTCTTTTGCACAAATTTGTCACTAAATGATATATTGCTCACACAGGCCATGGACATATGTGGAATTGCACCCCAAAATACATTTAGCTGCTTTTAGCTGAGGTATACTCACTATACCTCTCAGCAAATAGCTTGGGGTGTCTACTTTCCAAAATAGGGTTGTAACAAGCCCCTGCTCACTCAATTCCACTCTCCTGACACTCCTCTGCGGCTATAGAATCAGATTGCAGATCGCAACATCTGATGGTTGACCGGGACTAGAACTACAGCTATGTGCCTTTCTAATCCAGTTGTGTAGCTCAGAACAAACACCAGGCAGGCTGTATGTAAGTTCAACCAGGAATCTCTTTTATTGAAAAATGCAGGCTCTTTTATACAGTAAAAGAGGAGGTGTATACCTCCTGCTCATATTACTCTGAACATACACCTGTGACCAGAAACCTAATTAACATGGGCTAATTAACTAATCCCTTTAGACAGCCTAGATGACTCAGACATGACCTTTAGGCCAGACTGGCCATCTTGTAGCTCAGAAAACCCAATCAACATTATCACAATAGCAGAGTTAATTAACACAAACAACAATGGGGATCTAATGACTCTTAGATCCCATACTAGAGACTTATTTACAATACACATTCTAGCAGGCAACAGACAGACAGGTGGCTGGAATTGACATCAGCATCTCCTAACAGTATTTGTCCAAGCATTATGAATTAGCCACTTTTCCTAATATGGCAAATCCAGGGTCCCCAGAGTCTGTGTGTCCTGGGGGACCAGGACCCGAATCCACAGTAATACCACTTCAAGGGTCCCCAGGCATACAGCTCACAAAGAGCACTGTTCCCCCAAATGCCAGGGCCCACGATCGATCGGCAAGAGGCTAGCATTCAGTCCCCTCCAAAAGTCTCTCTCCCGGCTAGGTCTGTCACATTCTAGGTCTGTCACAAGGGTCATTTGGGGGGGGCTTGTGCCACCTGGGCATTCCATGGCCTCCGAAACTGTGATAGGCAGTGAAGAGTGAAATCAAAAATTTACGCCCTTAGAAAGCCTGAAGGCGGTGCTTGGTTTTCGGGGTCCCGTACGCGGCTAGGCTCCCAAAAAGTCTCACACATGTGGTATCCCCGTACTCAGGAGAAACAACAGAATGTATTTTGGGTGTAATTTCACATATAACCATGGCATGTTTGAGCAATATATCATTTAGTGACAACTTTGTGCAAAAAAAAAAAATGTTGTCTTTTTCCTGCAACTTGTGTCACAATATAAAATATTCCATGGACTCGACATGCCTCTCAGCAAATAGCTTGGGGTTTCTACTTTCCAAAATGGGGTCATTTGGGGGGGTTTTGAACTGTCCTGGCATGTTATGCACAACATTTAGAAGCTTATGTCACACATCACCGACTCTTCTAACCACTTGAAAAAAAAGCCCTTTCTGAGGGGGGCAGGAGGCGGAGCCTAGCGGAGCAGACATGCATTGTTAGAGCTCCACACCGCTGAGGAGAGAAGAGAAGGACAAAGCGGAGCCTGCAGGCTCAAAAGGTATCCATTTGAACCTTTTTGCCCCAGGGAACAAACTGTGAAAGTTTGGGCAGGAAATATGGTACTGGGAGGAAACCGTGGCAGAAATAAAAATCACCTCACAAAGAGCTCACAGGCACTCACTGCAGCTGAAGCAGCTCCAGTCACCTCACAAGATACAGCATCAGGGCGCTCTCACAGACAGAAAATGTCACAGCAAGACTCTCCATTTGAGTCAGATACAGAACAAATCCTCTCACAAACTTCTCCACAAGCCTCCTCAGTATCCCCAGTAATATTATTACAATTTGAAAAGATGCTTCATAAGGCTTTAAAAAAAACCTCAGACCAAATAACAAAAAGCCTAACCAAAGAAATAAGAGAGCTGGGAAACCGCACCACAGCCTTAGAAATAAAAATGGATGAAATTGAAATTACAACCCAAGAAAATATAACAGAAATGGAACAATTAAAAAAAGAGAATTTAATACTTCAAACTAAGCTCGAAGATTACGAAAATAGAGCCAGACGTTCAAACTTGCGCATAAGGGGAATACCTGAAACTGTGACAGACCTGCAATCTACTATTACTGCTCTATTACAAGAACTAAAGCCAGATATCCCTATTGAACGTTTAGAACTGGACAGAGTACACAGAGCCCTCACAGCCAAAAAGAAAGATGGACCCCCACGTGATATAATCACAAAATTTCATTATTACAGAACGAAAGAACAAATACTAATTGCTGCAAGAGAAAAAAAGGAACTTAATTTTCAAGGACACAATTATCACATTTTTGCTGACCTATCCCAACTTACTATTACTAAAAGACGATCCATGAAACCCCAACTAATGGAACTGCAACGCCACAACATTATGTATCAATGAGGCTTCCCCTTTTCAGTCAGATTTAACTACCAAGGTACAATTTACAGAAGCAGATCAGCAGATGAACTACAACAAACCCTTTTAAAATTAAATCTGACAGAACCCACAAGCAGCAACACTCCCACACGCAGAAGAATGGCATCATCTTCACCTTCAGGCAGCACTCAGAAAATTTCATAACAAAATGGGAATCATCATTCTCACAAAAGAGGCCGTTATGCCACATCATCCATGGACCAAGAAGATTCAATGGACTGACATCCTAATTCCTGATATCTCTTCATTTATTATACTAAGAGATGGTTCTCTATAAAAAAACTGTATTTATAACTGAATGTAACTGCATTCTGATAGTCACACACTGTGTGGGATCATGTTACATTCCAGTTATATTTCATATTACTTCTGATTCATATAGCCTTAGAATATATAAGTGAAATAAGGAAATTCTTGTTCAGTTATATATTATCAGGTAATAACAATAGATTTATTACTTTTTAGGACAAATCTGTTCAATAATCCAGAAGTAATGGAAGCTTTTTCTTTCTTTTCTTAAAACAAATATATTATTACCTAACTAGTTCCTAGAAATATGTTTTTGTTTATTCTAATCTGAAGCAATACAACCTCAATTTTATGAGTTAACATTTCTAAACAGTTGCATATGAATAAAATATGTAATTGTTTACTCTAAAAGGGTTAAAATCCCAAAATAATTCAAACTATCTTCATCAATACCAATGTTATTAACAGTACCTTTCTAACTGAATTATTTAGCCTAGGGCAAAACTAACCATATACAACCACCCTGGAATAAATAATTTCAACAAAAACTATATTCTGCACTCCAATTAATGAAACATCATTTTGATGTCTTTTGACATAGCACTTCTCTCCTGTAAGCGGAAGATCCGTGTACCCCCATTAGCCCTCCTCATTCTCCCAACCATATTATGTGGGAGTGTGACGAAGGCACTTATTCCCCTGAGAGAGATATTTATTCACTTATTTACTCTTTCACGGGTAAATTGTGATTACTTGCAAAAAATAATTTATACAATGTATCATCTAATCTCATATGTTTTTTGTTTACTCTTTACTCCAGAATTCACTGGTTTCTTTTCTATCTTTTCATCTCTTCAGTCCACACAGGTGGATCTGCGCAGTCAGCTCTGCATAACAAAAAGTAAGTCAAAACTATTTGATCTGTTGCCATGGCACCACTGAATATACTCTCCCTGAATGTTCAGGGAATAAATGTCCCTCAAAAAAGGACCAAAGCCTTCCGTACATTCCATAACAAGAAGGCTCACATAGTATGCCTCCAAGAAACACACTTCACCAAAGATTCTACTCCAAAATATATTTCTCCTTTTTATCAACAAATTTACACGGCTTCTGCCTGTACCAAGCAAAGGGGAACTCTAATTGCATTTCACCGATCCACACCATTCACCTTATCATCAGAAATTAAAGACCCAGAAGGTAGATACCTGATACTCATGGGTTATATAATGAATACAGCAATCACGGTGATTTCCTACTACGCTCCTAACAAACAACCTACACCATTCCTCTCACATATATTACAAGTGATTAATACACACAAAATAGGAACAGTGATAATGTGTGGGGATTCGAACCAGGTCCTCCTCCCATTTCTAGATAAATCACCTTTTACACCATCCAAAATAACTTCTAGATTACCTTTTTCTCAACTTCTTTCCAAATACAATCTGGTAGATTCATGGAGAGAAAGTAACCCAATGAAAAAGAAATTCACTTATTTCTCGCACCCTCATCAAACCTTCACCAGAATAGATCATATTTTTCTAACAATAGGAATGATACCAGAAATTATTGCATCAGATATAATTCCGATTCCGTGGTCTGACCATAATGCAGTATACACTACTATAGCCTCAGCCATACCAAAAGCGCATGACCCAACGTGGTACTTACCGGACATAATGCTCAAACACCCACTACATCAGATGGCCATTGAACAAGCTTTAAAGGAATACATATCAATTAATAATACAACAGACATCTCCCCAATAACACTGTGGGAAGCTCATAAGCCTGTCTTGCGTGGTACAATACAAAGACAAATGGCACTATTTAAATGGGAACGCAAAAATCTAGCAAAAAAACTAGAACTCAATTTTAATGCAGCCTACATATCATTCCAAGATAATCCATCTCAGAGTACAAAATCTCATCTGGAAAAATCTAGATTGGAATACGATCTATTTCCCACTGAGTCAGTTGATAAATCCCTCAAACGCTCCAAACACAATTTCTACATGAATACAAACAAACCAGGTACATATTTGGCTCGGGCATTAAATTCAACTAACAAATCTTTCAAACCAATACGTTTGAAATTATAAAAAAATGTTTATACTTGTAATCCAGTTAAAATAGTCCATAAATTTCACTCACATCTCGCAACTTTATACAAGACAAACAATGAATTTAATCCTACAGAGGCTGAATCCTTCTTCTCAAAAATAACCTTACCTGAGTTATCTCAGAATCAAAAAAGCAGTTTGGATGAGCCTATAACTATAGATGAAGTTGCTAACGCCATAAAAGACCTAAAACTTAACAAAAGACCAGGCCCAGACGGCTACTCGGCTTTATACTATAAAACATTCTCAGAAATACTCTCTCCCATTCTCACTGAAACTTTTAACAAACTTCTAGATGGACATTCTTTTCGGCAAGAAACACTAATGGCAATTGTTTGTATGATCCCAAAACCCCTTTCTGATGATACTTCCTGTGTGAATTATCGGCCTATCTCTCTGTTAAACCTTGATATTAAATCATTAGCAAAAATAATAGCAAAACGCCTCAATAGCATTATAGGAAAATTAATACATAGAGATCAAGTAGGCTTCATGCCAAATAGACAGGCAGGCGATAATATACGCAGGGCAGTGTTATTGGCACATATTGCTAAAAAACGGAAAATCCCTTTATGTTTTCTATCTCTCGATATCAAGAGGGCATTTGACACAGTATCCTGGCAATATATGCAATATTCATTACAAAAATGGGGTTTTGGACCCCACTTTTTAACATGGATCAAAGCATTATATAATAAACCCAAAGCCTATATAAAATATGCTGGATACAAATCTGATGCCTTTAATATCGAAAGAGGTACCCGACAGGGTTGCCCATTATCTCCCTTATTATTTGCCCTTATACTCGAACCTATGGCCCAATACATCAGAACAAACCAAACTATAACTGGCATATTGAAGTAGGAGGTATCACACACAAATTATGTATATTTGCAGACAATATATTACTTTTTCTATCATCACCACAGGTCTCTGGTCCTAACTTAATACCAGCTCTTGATGGATTTGCAGCCCTATCCGGCCTTATGATTAATCCCAAGAAATGCCTAGTGCTTAATATTTCACTCACAAACATGGAGTTGATCCCGGCTAGGGCTGCACTCCCATTCACATGGGCAGAAAAATCAATCCCATATCTTGGAATTCATTTAACAGCATCTCATTCTGACTTATTCTCAACCAATTATCCTCCTGTATTAAGACAGATCACAAATCTAATAAAACAATGGTCGCAACTTCCTTTGTCCTGGATAGGGAAGATTAATGCAATCAAAATGACTATTCTACCCAAATTGCTTTATCTATTCAGAGTCCTCCCTATTCCAATTCCTTCCTATTTTTTGAGAATAGTACAAAAAAGAGCAACTTCGTTTATATGGGGCTCTTCTAAACCACATATACCTATACACACACTACAGCTTCCCAAAAATAAAGGAGGCCTGGGATACCCTAATTTTACTAACTACTACAGAGCAGCACATTTGGCCAGTCTGTCCAAATACCATGCAAAACAGGAAATCCCATTATGGGTATTTATAGAGGCTTCAGAAAATGACCCTCTATTAATATCAAACTTATTATGGCTTGATCCTAAAGACCGCTTTAAAATTCATAATCCCATAACTAAACACTTCTTATCTCTCTGGGATAAACTAAAAACCAAATATCAGTTACAATCTCCACACAATCCTCTCCTTTCTTTTATCAGAAATCCGGCCTTTTATCCGGCATGGATCTACCCAAATTCTTTTAAAGCTTGGACAACATCAGGCATTCAGACACTAAATGACTTCATAGCATCTAAATCATTCCTTTCATTCCCATCGCTTAGAGAAAAATATGATCTACCAAACTCTGAGATATTTAGATATCTCCAAATCAAAAATTTCTATACACCATTCCTAAAGGGGGATACACCATTATCCCAATTATCCATTTTTGAATCAATCTGTACAAAAGATCTATTTGCTAAAGGTACAATTTCATCACTTTATAATCAATTATATGGAGTACCAAATCTTAATAGACCCTCTTACATTCAGAGGTGGGAGGAGGACCTGGGACGAACTTTAGAAGACACGGACTGGTCTAACATATGGCTCACATCTAAGTCATCTTCACCCAACATCTTAGCACTGGAGACAAATTATAAAGTCCTAACTCGCTGGTACCTTGTACCCGCTAGAGTGGCAAAATATTCACCTAATACCTCAGCTCTTTGTTTTCGAGGATGCCCAGAAATAGGCACACATTTACACATATGGTGGACGTGCCCAGTAATCCAAACCTTCTGGAAGGAAGTCTTTGTGATTGCATCTAAAATATTTAAAAAAATAATACAACCAGATCCTTATATAACTTTACTTAATCTAAAATCGGAATGGTTAACACTCTCTCAATTCAAACTTATGATCCAACTAACAACGGCTGCAAAACAAACAGTGGCCAAGGCATGGAAATCTCCTACATTGGTACTAGCAGAAACAATTCACAGAATGAATAATACAATGTCCCATGCTAAGATGGTAGCCATCGATCAAAATCAAATTCCAAAATTTGAAAAACTTTGGCATCCTTGGATAAAACAACAGTTCCTGTCAAACTTCAATGACTCTGTCCTGTTGCCATGGTAGCAGATTAAATGACTTACAGAGACACCCATTCTAAGGCTTCAAAGAGAACTAAAAAGAATAATAAACTGACAAGCGGGACAACCTTGTGGACCATACCTCTGCCTTTCTACCCTTTTTCTTCTTTCTCTTTCCTTTTCTCCACCTTACGATTAAAGCTCATTATCAGAATTTATTTGACCTATATACACTCTATCTGTAAACAATATGTATAGTAGGTATAAATCATTTAAATACCTACAAAAGTAACTAAGGAAATTATATATATCTTTAATTTAGGTTTGCGCGAACCCAATGTTTAATATTTGAAATTTCATGATATTTACCTATATAAACCCTACTGTAAAACAATGAGCTTACTTTATAGATCCTTGTAAACTTACTTTATGTATCTTTATAATATTGTATATTCAATAAACTTCTTTTGACAAGGAAAAAAAAGCCCTTTCTAACACTTTTTGTTTACATGAAAAAATTATTTTTTTTTTGCAAGAAAATTACTTTGAACCCCCAAACATCATATATATTTTTAAAGCAAATGCCCTACAGATTAAAATGGTGGGTGTTTCATTTTTTTTTCACACAGTAATTGCGCAGCGATTTTTCAAACGCATTTTTTTGGGAAAAAACACACTTTTTAAAATTTTAATGCCCTAAAACACACTATATTGCCCAAATGTTTGATGAAATAAAAAAGATGATCTTATGCTGCGTACACATGGTCGGACTTTCCGGCATACTTGGCCTGGCAGACCAGAGTCCGCCGAACAATCCGACCGTGTGTAGGCTCCGGCGGACTTTTCCGGCGGACTTTTTCCCAAAAGCCCGCCGGACCTAGATTTGAAACAAGTTTTAAATCTTTCCATCGGACTCAGTTTCTGGCGGAAAGTCCGCTCGTCTGTGTGCTGGTCCGACGGAAAGCCCGATTGTGTGTATGCTGGTCCAACGGATCAGATACGATGCAAGGGCAGGGTATTGCATTTCGCACTCGCTGCAATAGGAAAAACAAATTCTCCTATTGAGGTGATGCGGGGCATACCAGGCCCTTAGGTCTGGTATGGATTATAAAGGGAAGTCCCTACGCCGAAAAAACGGCGTGGGGCCCCCCTAAAATCCATACCAGACCCCGATCCGAGCATGCAGCCCGGCCGGTCAGGAAAGGGGTGGGGACGAGCGAGCGCCCCCCCCCTCCTGAACCATACCAGGTTGCATGCCCTCAACATGGGGGGGGGTGCTTTGGGGGAGGGGGGGCACCCTGCGGGGCCCCCCACCCCAAAGCACCTTGTCCCCATGTTGATGAGGACAAGGGCCTCTTCCCGACAACCCTGGCTGTTGGTTGTCGGGGTCTGCGGGCGGGGGGCTTATCGGAATCGGGAGCCCCCTATAATAAGAGGGCCCCCAGATCCCGGCCCCCCACCCTATGTGAATGAGTATGGGGTACATGGTACCCCTACCCATTCACCTAGGGAAAAAGTGTCAATAATAAAACACACTACACAGGTTTTTAAAATAATTTATTAAACAGCTCCGGGGGGGTCTTCCTCCGGCTTCGGGGGTCTTCTTCCGGCTTCGGGGGTGCCTCCGGTTCCTCTTCTCCCGGTGTTCCAGTTCTTCGTCCGGCTCCTCTGCTGTATTCAGGCCGCTCTCTTGCCAGCGGAGGTCCGGACTTCTGGGCTTCCGGGCTTCTTGGCTTCTTGTCTTCTTCCCTCTTCTCTTCTCCAGATGTTGACACGACGCTCTCTCCGGCTGGACTGCTCTCTGAGGGCTCCGTTGTGACTTATATAGGCGGAGACCCCGCCCCCTTATGATGCCACAGTCCCTGGGCATGCTGGGACTGTGACGTTTTAGGGGGCATGGTCAACATCCCCCGGTGACCACGCCCCCATACTCATTCACATAGGGTGGGGGGCCCGGGATCTGGGGGCCCTCTTATTATAGGGGGCTCCCGATTCCGATAAGCCCCCCGCCCGCAGACCTCATCAACATGGGGACAAGGTGCTTTGGGGTCGGGGGGCCCCGCAGGGTGCCCCCCTCCCCCAAAGCACCCACCCCCCATGTTGAGGGCATGTGGCCTGGTACGGTTCAGGAGGGGGGGTGCTCGCTCGTCCCCACCCCTTTCCTGACCAGCCGGGCTGCGTGCTCGGATCAGGGTCTGGTATGGATTTAAGGGGGGACCCCACGCCATTTTTTCGGCATAGGGGGCTTCCCTTTAAAATCCATACTGGACCTAAGGGTCTGGTATGACCCGCGACGGGGCTCGCAAGGTGTCAATCTCGCTGATAAAAGCAGCAAGATTGACTTCCTTTTCTAGTCCCAGCGCACCTGAGTCACGTTCAAAATGAATGGACTTGTCCATGTGTGGGCAAGTCCGTTCATTCTGAAAGTCCACCGTAACTCCGGCGAAAGTCCGTCGTAAAGACGGGCGAACTTAGCCCGCCGAAAAGTCCGGTCATGTGTGGACAAGTCCGTCCGTTTTAAAGTCCGCCGCACCTGGCGGACAAAGTCCGTCAGAAAGTGTGCCGGACCAAGTATGCCAGAAAGTCCGATCGTGTGTACATGGAATTAGGCCGAGTACATGGATACCAAACATGACATGCTTTAAAATTGCGTACAAACGTGCAGTGGCGACAAACTAAATACATTTTTAAAAGCCTTTAAAAGCCTTTACAGGTTACCACTTTAGATTTACAGAGGAGGTCTACCGCTAAAATTATTGCCCTCGATCTGACCTTTGCGGTGATACCTCACATGCATGGTGCAATTGCTGTTTACATTTAACGCCAGACCGACGCTTGCGTTCGCCTTTGCGCAAGAGCAGGGGGGGACAGGGGTGCTTTTTTTTTTGCTTTTTTTTTTTTGCTTTTTTATCTTATTTTTAAACTGTTCCTTTCATTTTATTTTTTTTTTATCATTTTTATTGTTATCTCAGGGAATGTAAATATCCCCTATGATAGCAATAGGTAGTGACAGGTACTCTTTTTTGAAAAAATTGGGGTCTATTAGACCCTAGATCTCTCCTCTGCCCTCAAAGCATCTGACCATACCAAGATCGGTGTTATAAAATGCCTTCCCAATTTCCCAATGGCGCTGTTTACATCTTGCGAAATCTAAGTCATGAAATGCTCGTGGCTTCTGGTTTCTTAGGCCATAGAGATGTTTGGAGCCACTCTGGTCTCTGATCAGCTCTATGGTCAGCTGGCTGAATCACCGGCTGCATTCTCAGGTTCCCTGTTGGGACAGGAGAGCCAGAGAAAAACATGGAAGAAGGTGGGGGGGCATTTCCTCACACTGCTTGTAAAAGCAGTCTAGAGGCTAATTAGTCACTAGGATTGCTTTTACATGAAAGCCGGCCGCTGGCTGAAAAGAATGATACCAAGATGATACCTAAACCTGCAGGCATCATTCCGGTATAACCACTCAAAGTCCAGCAACATACCAGTACATTGCTGGTCCTTGTTGGGCATATATTGTAATCTTTTTTTTTCATGCAGCCTGTGGGCTGAACGTATAAAAGAGATTGATTGGTGGGTATGCCCACCATTAGAATACCTCCCTTCATCCACCCACTTCTAATGATGGGCATACATGCACCATTTATATATGCCGAAGCATGGGGGCATCCTCCCGCAAAAGGTAGGAGCAAATCACTCCTCTGCCCCTGCTGCCCCCATGCTTCGGCATATATCACCTCCGCTGGAGTCACGGCTTTATATATTGTAGGAGCAAATGCTGTTGCTGTCAAGATAAATAAATCCACGCTGCAGCTGAATGGCGTACCTGAAGACAAAAAAATGGTTAATAATAAAACACAGTAAACAGTAAAGTATAAAAAATTGCATACCTGAAAAGCAAACATAAAACATAATAACAATAAAACATTGCAGAATAGAATACAGTAAAAAAGAGCAGAACAATAGAGAGAGAATAGAGAGAGAGAGAACAATGAAACGACAGCTATTTTTTTATGTTATATATTTTTTTGTGTTTTTTTTTTTTTTACACTTTTTTTGTAACTGTAACTTTTGTAACTGTAACCGGTTCCAGGTTCGGGTCTCTCAAAATGCGATGGCATCTTGGGAGACCATGAGTTAGTGTGCCTAGTCTGTGCAATGCTGTACGCTAATACTCAACTAGTTTATGGTAGCATTCAAAACATTCACCAATGCAAAGACCAGGATTGTCAGGACAGGAAGGACAATAATAGCGGGTGTCATGCCTATATCCGCGCTTACTGCAGACACAACATCTTTTTTGGGGGGGTTCGTTGGGTAGGGGTACTCGCGAGGACATGAAGAAAATGCCTCTCATGCAGCCGACTGCATTTGGTTGGGGATGTGAATGGGGGAAGTACGGGTGCTGCAGAAGTGGTGGGTTCCCAATTAGGATTGGCGAATGCAGCAGGAAGGGCATTATGGGCACGACGGGCCTGTGTTTGTCTTCTTCTTGGTGGCAGCGGGACACTACTTGTGCTTGCCACCTCACCAGCTTGAACTGCACTTATGGGACTCGCCACGTCACCAAGTGTTACTGCAGTGCTGGTTTGACTACGACCGGGGTGTACTAGGTCGCTGGTGCTTGCCAGTTCACCAAAACGCTACCAAAAAAACTGTTAGTGATCGCAGGGATCAGGCCTGAGTCTGCAAACGCAGCAGTTATGCGTTTAGTGTTTTGTAAGTGACAGTGATCGATCGATACTGCACTTGGGTGGGCTGGGCTGGGCGGAGGGGCAAAATGCAGGCGCTAGCAGGTATCTGGGCTGATCCCGCTAACACTGCATTTTTTGGAACCCTAAACTGCTGGGGACGCTAGTATAGCTCTGATCGGATCAGATATTGATCCGTTCAGATACTATACCACTAAGGGAGGTGTACGGTGCGTGCGTGGGTGTTATCGCTACTGGCACTAACCTGACGCTGCCTGGGGCTGGTGCTTGCCAGTTCACCAAAATGCTACAAAAAAAACTGTTAGCGATCGCAGGGATCAGGCCTGACTCTGCGAACGCTGCAGTTATGCGTTTAGTGTTTTGTAAGTGACAGTGATCGATCGATACTACACTTTGGTGGGCTGGGCTGGGCCGGGAGGTGTACGGTGTGTGCGTGGGTGTTAGCGCTACTGGCACTAACCTGATGCTGCCTGGGACGCGCAGACCCTATCTGACATGAAAACCTAACTTATATCACCGCCGGGCGATCAGGGGGCTAAACCTTTATTCGGTAATAAACGGTGGGTGCCCTGACACTATAAAAAATAAACGAACTAACCAGCGTCACTCGTAACAGTTATATGGTGATCGCTGGTGAAAGGGTTAACTAGGGGGCAATCAAGGGGTTAAAACCTTTACTAGGTAGTATATGGGGGTCCCTGACGCTATAAAAAGCTGACAGCGAACCTATATATTTACCTCCCTAACTAGCGTCACCAGTGACACTAATACAGCAATCAGAAAAATGATCGCTTAGTGACACTGGCGACGGGGGGTGATCAAGGGGTTAAAACTTTATTAGGAGGGGTTAGGGGGTACCCTAGATCTAAAGGGGGCTAACCTTAACTGCCCTACCACAGTAACTGTCACAAACTGACACCAATGCAGTAATCAGAAAAAAAAAAACTGCTTGGTGTCAGTGTGACGGGGGGGTGATTGGGGGGTGATCAGGGGGTGATCTGGGGGTGATGGGGGGTGTAAAGTATGCCTGGTGTGTTCTACTGTGTGCGTGTGTTGTGCACTTACTCGGATGTCTTCTCTCCTCGGAACGAAAAATACTGAGCCGAGGAGAGACGACATCACTTCCTCTGCTGCTGTTTACTATACAGAAGCAGAGGAAGGATTTCATTGGTTGGGAGCGATTGCGAGGGAGGGCATGAATGGATGGCCTCCCACTCACCTTTCATCGCTCCCAGACAGAAGCTGACCGCCTCGGACACCGGGGGGTCCAATCGGACCCCCCCACCCGCGGGAGGCAGATCACGTACAGGTACATGATTTTGCCTGCCCGTGCCATTCTGCCGCAGTATATCTGCATGAGGTGGTCGGCAAGTGGTTAATCACTTGTGATTGCTCGACAAAATCATGGTCAAAGGTGCCATTCCTCCTTATACGCATCAACTGCCCACATGAAATATTTTGCAACCATGTGGGATGATGTCTACTCCTTATTGATAAACTAGCCAAACTTTCTCCTTGTCTCCTTTGCATCCAAAAAATGTATTGATTCACAATTCCACTGGTAATCCAATTTGATATCGTTATTATTCTTATTTAAATCTTGCATAAATGATTTTAAACTCTCCTCGGATCCCTCCCACACAAACATCAAATCATCTATAAATCTTCTATAAAAGTAAAATTCTGTTCTTACTTTACTAAACTAAATTAAAAACTGCAGCTCTTAGAAAAAAACTATGATACAGTGTCCAAATGTACACATGAAATAAACCAATATGCATAAGTGTTAAACTATACAAAAATAGTTTCCATAGATACTCTTTAGTGATAACAGTTCAAATAGTGACAACAATCCTCAGTGATGTATTTAGTCTTATCCAGACACTTCAACAGAGATTCACAAACATGTCCCACCACCAGTCCAAATGCACTCACCAGAAAGCAATGCTGCACAAATTATAGGCAGCAAACTGGGCTCAACAGCATAATCTAAGACCAATGAATCTTTCTGAGCAATCCCTTTAAGGAGATGACCATCTTGGAGATGACAGCAACCAGACTATTCCAATGGTAAAAACAGCAAGCGGATGGCAGGACTAAAAATGGGACAAGTGTTCCCAGACCAGATGGCTGCACATCATGTGAACAGAAAATAGGCACATGACTATCACCAGGACTCCACAGTTCACCCCTAAAGAGTGGTCCCTTTAAGGAAGTTTTCTTGATGTAGCACCAACCAGAAAGGATGTCACATACCAGCACTCAGGCAGATGCAGGACTGTGTGGAACAAGTGCTCACCAAAAACAAAGCCAAATTGAAGGCATATAGTATAGTATTTATTAAACGCATTAAAAACATGCAAGACAAAACAAAAAGACCAAACAGTATCCTGAACTTAAAGCTATAGCCACCACATGCAATATGGCAAAGATGTCAGCACTCTTACTCCACCCAAATAATTTTTTAATTTAGTTTTTCCACAAAGGTTTCACCTTTTAGTGCCAACAGCTGTGTTTTTCCCACAAAGCGCCGGCTTTTTTTTAATATTTATTGTTACTTTACTAAACACATACCTATCCTCCCATTCATCCATAAAAATATTAGCGAGGCTGGGCGCAAAATTTGCACCCATCGCCATGCCATTTCTCTTGTTGAAGAATGTGTTTCGATAGCAGAAATAATTATGAGATAAGCAAAAATCTAAAGATTTTTGTAAATACACATTCTGGGCATGAGGTAAATCTTCTCTTCGACTTAATACCCAATTTAATGCCAAAAAAGCATCATCATGTTGTATGATGGTATATAAAGACGATATGTCCGCTGTTACCAAATAAGTTGGGGGTTGTATTTTGGAATTTAATGTCTTTAATTAAACATAAAAAGATCTTTAGTATCCTTCAAATAGGCTTTGGTTGTTGTGACGATAGGCCAAAGGAATTTATCAAGATATTCCCCTAATCTCACCATTACTGATCCTAACCCATTTAAAATAAGGTGGGCTGGGGGGAATTGTGCATCTTTATGTATGTTAGGGAGAATATATATTATCGGGATTCTGCAAGCACTCATATGAGATGTCTTTTCTTTCTTAGTTAGTATCATGGTCCTATAACCAAATTCTAGCAGTGCTTTCAATTTCTCCTTGTATCCTAAAGTGGGATATTTAAGCAACTTTTTATATGTAAATGAATTTGATAACAAATCCATAATTTGTTGATGAGAGAACCCTCTATCCAAAATTACTAGTCCCCCCTTTATCTGCGTGTCTGACACTAATATATTTTCATGTTTTCAAACTACCTATTCCTACCCTAATGTGTCTCTAACTGACCCCTCTTTTAGAGTTAACTTTTTTCTACATATCACAATACTCAGTTTTTAAATACCTCAACATTACACTATTTACACCTTCACTCACAGAAACTTCTTTACTAATAGAGTTCAAGGAATTATTTAAAAAAATATATTTCTTCAAATTGATCTTTCTGCTATATTTAGGAGTGTCTATGTATTAAACTTATTATTAGGTCTTTTTGGGGCACATTTTAAACCCAGATCCAAAATATGGAGTTCCTTTTGTGTTAGAGTTGCTTTACTTAAATTAAAAATCCCAGATTTAATGTTTCCTTCTTCGCTCCTTTGAATTGGATCCTTCTACCTACTCTGCACCCTCTTCTTGTCTCACCCCAGCCCCTCCTCTTCCTCTTTCAATGTTCAAATACAGTTTACATCTCATAAGAAAAGAGCTGCTAGCATAGTCCAGACAGGGTTAATTATGTTAAACATTACCTCACAGCCCCCTTCTAAACATTATAAAACAGGAAGAGATTGTTATGAGTTTTAAGTAAGTAAAACATTAACCAGACTTTTTTTTTTTTATGTTTATAGTATGCTATGTTCAGAGAACATGTAACAATTATAAAGTAAGTGGTATCCTTATTTGAAAACAGTGGGTAAAAGCCTTGTGATCTGCCACACTAAGCCTAAATTAACCTAAAATAAACACAGGTGATATAATTATAATCATTTGCCCGCACTTCCCACACTTGCCCAGATGGTTATAATGCAATCTGTATAACACACTGTGCAGCGCTGATAAATATACAAACAATACTATATAAATATATGAATCCAGTAAACACTATATATAACATAAATGTCTAAAGCATAACAACATATAAACACTATAACTAAAGTGCTCGTGCTCCGTGATATTGCACTCAATCCTCAATGAGGTTATTAAACTAAACAACAGTCCATATATATGAAAGTAAAGTGCTCGTGCTCCGTGACTTTCAATTAATCCTTGATGAGTGGGATGGGGTTAACACTAGGGGGCGATCAAGGGCTTAAATGTGTGTTGCCTCAGTGTGTTCTAACTGTATGGGGATCGGACTGAGTAAGAGAGGAGACATATCATTGTTCCTATTTACTAGGAACAAACGACATGTCTCCTCTCCCCTGACAGAACAGGGATTTGTGTGTTTACACACAGCAATCCCAGTGCTGGCGCTCATTCACGCAATCGTGCAGGGCAGGTGGCGATCACGCCCATTGGTCACGTGCATCAGGTCCCCCGCCATGCAGCGGGCATGTGTGCGTGTCTCCGGCGGTGCGTGTGCACCCTCTGGCAGGTCTTAAAAGGCCAACAAACCCGTACATGATTTTGCAAACCCGTGCCACTTTGCCAACGTATTTTGGCGTGAGCCAGTTGGCAAGTGGTTTGTCAGCGAAATTTGGTTGTACGCAAAGCACACAGCCAAATCTCCTGTTTCTAATCATAATAACAATTTCGTCTAATGATATAAATGCATCTCACCTTTTGATCGTATCCATCCAGCTAGACAAAACACATGTTTACGGTTCCAGTTCCAAGATCACACTGACTCCTCAGCCGTGTGCTCACTCTTTATTAGCATAACAGGAAGTCCCCAAAGCTTGAGGGTTCGGCCTCCAACAGCCAATAACACCTCTTACAAAGCTTGTGACCTCACAGGATATGACCTCACAGGATGTGAGTGACCATATAAGGATTTAACAACAGAACACAAAACAACCACCAATTACTACAGGACATGATACAATATACTAAATGACGATGACTAAAGTTCCTCGTGCATGGGAGATTATCTGCAGGTGTATGTCATGGCACCCCAAACATGTTGATCAGGCATACCAGGAGTGACAAGAGCAAACCGATAATGTCTTTGCAGAGTGAACGCATCCCCACCAGACGATCGTTCTGTGCATTTCACAGGGGCCCCTTGCTGGCGGACATGTCCTCTCTCTGCAAACACCTCTCTCCAAACACCAGGAAGTTTTCCACTACCTAACAGGTCTCAACCAGCGTCAGTCTGCCCCAGTCAGCTCTTTAGAGTGGGCTGTGATTGAACAGACACTGGGAGACTTATGACAATACATTAATATAAAATTTTCCACAACAGTTCCCTCCTCTTGTCATATGATCCCATGTGTCCCTCGATGAATCCTGATCTTCTTCTTAGTCCATAAAAAGTAAAACATGGCTTGACATGTAGACTCTGTTGGAGATGACATGGTGAGCTGTAGTAGTCGCCGGTCGGTCTGGGATCCTCTGTGTCTTGTACGTGGGTCGGGCTTCGGGGCATCTCATCAGGGAAGATGTGGTCATCTGCTCAGGCTCTGGTCACACGTCCAATCATGCAACAGGAGCACCTCATCATGGCATATAGAAGGAATAGAAACAAAAACAACACAAGTATATATACCCCTACTTCCTTCACTATGATCCGCTGCAAGATAAAAATTAAATCCCCAACGATTCTCAAACCCTTAAAAAGGATTCCAACCTTCACTATCTATAGCTCTGGCTTTGCCTTGTAGGGATCTAAACCTTATCCATATAGGCCTGAACTTTGTCACTACTATCCCTGATCCAGATATAACAATCTTTACTTATGAATTCCCAGAAACCCTTGGACTGTGGGAACTTCCTTGTAGCTTCAACAGTTACATGAAAACATCTCATCCTCAATGGATGAGAAATTGTTCAAGCGTTTCATAAGCTCAAGCTCCCACCGTGTACAAGCAATTCCCTTCCAGCTGTCCCTGCCATTCTTACCTTCTCTCGCGCCATCAGATCCTCACGATCGGCCGTGACATAAGATGCTGGGAGGAGTTTCACCAGCACACATGAACCTCTTGCCTTAGGGGAATTACCTTATAAGCTGTAGATCCGCCATAATACCAAACTACAGTTGAAGCACACTTGTGGGCTACCTAGTTATCCCGATACCAAAGCTGGCAAGAACCAGAGCTATTGTTAAAATTATAACTAATTTTACCCTCTAGAAATGTTTTGTTGTTAAGTTCTATTGACAGGTGTCTGTTTGGATTTTACTAGTCTGTCAAAACTCCTCACACCAATATGAACGTCACATAGCATGTACCGCGGTCATCGCTGGGGCTCTAGTAGACCCGATCATGTGTCCTGTTCTCATTCTTAGCTAGTTGAAAATACACTTTTCATCGTTACCCTTGCCAAAATTTATTAAACAAAAAATATAAATTAACAAAGATACTCCTCTACTCTTTTGTGGTTGATCCGCTTCTTGCAGTGGCTAGTGTGGTCTCATCCCTCAAGCTTCTTTACAATGACCCAGTAACCTGGTTGGAAAGAATGTAAACTGGTTATTGTGTCAGGGTCCAGGATGGCCTCGTAAACCCTGTGGTGGACCTTTTGAAGTTCATGTTACAGTGATTGCACCTACCCCATCAGCTGAGAATGTAGGTGACAGCTAATGAGGAAAGTACAACTCTGGTTTTGGTTGACCTCCAAACAAACCTCGTATGACAATAACCCAGACATCGGGACTGGGGTCACTGCATAACCTGTGCGTGGCTTACCATCTGGGGTGTAATACCTGGAACCAGTGACAAAAAAGGTTCTTAGCATCTGGGATGGGAGCCTCTTTCACCAGACTGCTGCTTGCTGATTCAAATTCCATCAAAGGAAGACAGTCTTGGCACAAACTTGGTTAGAATTAGAGCGGTTAGTATTGTTGGTTTGAAAATGTGTCATTCTCACCACTCTCATCCCCCCTTTTCTTCCCTCCTCATTACAAAATGGAGGAAGACATGCAGGGTTTAGATTTAGAATGGTGCAAAATAAAACAGTGAAATAGCCTATGATACTTTTACCTTCTTATACACCTGTACACACACTTCCAGAAACTCTTTGGACCTGAAAAGATACTTATAAACAAAGGTTATTACTCTATCCTTCAAAGAATGGTAAACAATACAATATTCATGTACATTGGTAAATTGTCACTGACATTCCACAAAACCGAAAATAACTAAACCCTCTGTAAATCTTACTTTCACGTTTTTGTTTTTTTTCTAAAATACAACAGCCGCGACACGCAAGAGGGCTGTCGCGGTATGTTCAAACATCTTGTTACCACATACAAACGATGAGACAAAGACAAACATTTAGATACAAATGTGGGGGAGATATTTCATAGTTCCCAAAAACGAAAAATGAAAAAAATAAAAACGACCAGATGGAATGCTGCCTTCACTCTTTTAGCGATAGAAAAAGAATACAATTTGAAAAGCTCAAGAGCATTTCAAAATCTTTGCATGGACCAGCCACACAAAGTTCAAAAACAGGCCTGTGTATTTTTAATCACAGAAACGTGTACTACGCATCCATCAACTCACTCAACATTACAGATTTCTGAAGCCACAGCTGAACTACTTCCAAGGTATTTTTATTCTGGGGTCTCGTACCTCCAGACATCAAAAGTACCTTCCAAAGGAATACAGCTTACTATACCCTCTGACCATATCTGCCAATCTTTAAGGGGTCTCATGTCCGGAGCCCAAAACCCATATCTCATGTGAGGTGCAGCTGTCTGACTGGTGTGGAGCCTCATTTTTTCCTCCAACACATGGATGGCACATTACCCATGATGATTCAAATCACTTTTTTGGTGAACTCTGCGTCCAGAGAACCCTGCGCTTTATTTTCGGAGCGATTATGGTTTGCGCCTTTGTCACCATAATCGACCCCCGCATTCTGATTATCCTACACGGCCTGAGCGGGGCTGTTAGCGTACTACTCCTCACATTTACATGCTCTACAGCCCATTATCAGTAGCCCTATAAATGTGTTGTCAGACAAACTACAAAGCACCATGAAATCCTCCGCTATTCAAAACAATATTATGGCTTCTCTCTGTACCTCGATATTACAACAATAACTTGGATGCCTCCTGTTTGCTCTCTACCCAAAACTGTATTACAGTATAAACCTTAATTTAATTTAAAACTAAAAATGATTTTGTCCTTCCAAACACAAGTCAAAAGACCCCAAGCCCCTCCCACCAACTTCCTGTTGCAAACCTGAGTAGGAAGAGGGAGGGGGAGGGGAAGCCTTGAATAGCTTCATATTTTGTCAAGACATTAGAAAAATCTATGGGTAAACATCAACAACTAAAAACTTTTTGGCCAGGAGTGGGTGGAATAAACCCCCATATTGCAAATGGGAGGGAATCCCCCTTGAGTCACATATCCTCTGGGAAGTCAAACTACAAGTTTTGAGACTGAAATACCACACAACAGTGCAACAAAAGCCAAAAACTGAAACTCCTGCAAAAAAAGACGGCTGAAGGAGTTCAACCAAAATCTTTTCCTTCCACTGCAGGCCACAAACAAAATGGCGCCATTAATACATGAAATTTAGTTGTTGATCCCGCCAAAATCGAGTTTTCTTCACTAGAAACATAAACTTCTTTAAAACAACTGGAATAAAAATGAAATGATTCTACTGGAACTGGAGTTCAGTACAAAACCAGAGATATTTCGCTCGAGACTAAAATCAGCAGAAACAAAAAAGCAGTTGCAGCAATCGAAAATCGGTCCACGGCAAAATGGTGAATGAAACCAGGACTACAGAAAAATGGCCGACATTAACAAATGACAAGACAAACCAGGATTTCTTAAACAATACACTCTATTTGACTCTGAGAGTTAGAACTCCCCCCATGCTATTACTTAGAAACCTGAAACCCCCACAGGGTGTAAACAGCTCCTATTGTGATGTCCCAACAATGCATGTGCACTTGGATATGCAACAGGCATTTAAACTTAAAACCAATGTTCAATACAGAAAACGCAGTAGTTTCCTTGAAAAGTATGTAAACAGTACAAAAATAGAATTCACAAAATGGTGCCTAGAAGCCAGTTTGTAGCTTAAAGCACATGGCTTTGCACATACACAAAGGAATACACAATGGAGCAGCTTCCCCTATAGGAAAGCTCACAGGTCTTCAAAATGGCCGCCGATGCACATGGTGACCACAACAAAGGCCAGACCCCAACAAAATGGCGCATTTTCCCGCCAAAACTGACCAAGATGGATAAACATTTCAAAGTTCACACACAAAGGAAAAGAAAATGGCTGACCGTAGTCACATGGTAGACAACAAAAGGAAGTAGCAGACAAAAACCATTTTCCTGCCAAAACCAAAAATTTCTCCCTAAAAAATTACACATTTGAGATACTAAATGAACGCTTAGACAAACATTTAAAAGTGTTAAAATTACAAAAAAGCACAACTTAGGAACACATGCTATCCAATGAAACAACCAAGCCACATAACCCACAATTACACGGCTGAAACATACACTCAAACTCAGTTCACATCAGCTTTCACAGGAACAAGACATTGAGAGGTACAAACAGTGATGCTTCCCTGTTCTTTTCATCTTAAAACAAAACCTATTGTCAACAGGGAGTAGCCAACTTAAAATGCTTGCCACCCCCTCCCCCAGTAAAACTCATGGGATCTTTACAAACAGGTTCAGCTACTTACAAAACTACTCAGCTACACACACACACATTGCAGGCTGCGAATGATCATACATTTCTATTTCTCATATGCATTACAAACTTGTTACACAGCATCAGTCACACACACACACACACACACACACACACACACACACACACACACACACACAGGCACACACCAGACATACGATCAAACTTCCAGCATTATTTCAAAAGACGAAAAATTTGTTCTTTTCGCGAAGCAGACCCTCCCCAGCACATCTTAATGATCCAATTCTGAAGGAGGTTCTGTTCACTCCAACCTGGCTCGCCATTTTGTCAGCGAAATTTGGTTGTACGCAAAGCACACAGCCAAATCTCCTGTTTCTAATCATAATAACAATTTTGTCTAATGATATAAATGCATCTCACCTTTTGATCGTATCCATCCTCTGGTGTGTGCCCCATCCAGCCAACTAGACAAAACACATGTTTACGGTTCCAGTTCCAAGATCACACTGACTCCTCAGTCGTGTGCTCACTCTTTATTAGCATAACAGGAAGTCCCCAAAGCTCGAGGGTTTGGCCTCCAACAGCCAATAACACCTCTTACAAAGCTTATGACCTCACAGGATATGACCTCACAGGATATGACCTCACAGGATGTGAGTGACCATATAAGGATTTAACAACAGAACACAAAACAACCATCAATTACTACAGGACATGATACAATATACTAAATGACGCTAAACCGATAATGTCTTTGCAGAGTGAACGCATCCCCACCAGACGATCGTTCTGTGCATTGCACAGGGGCCCCTTGCTGGCAGACATGTCCTCTCTCCGCAAACACCTCTCTCCAAACACCAGGAAGTTTTCCACTACCTAACAGGTCTCAACCAGTGTCAGTCTGCCCCAGTCAGCTCTTTAGAGCGGGCTGTGATTGAACAGACACTGGGAGACTTATGACAATACATTAATATAAAATTTTCCACAACAGGTTGAGATGATATTATTCCTTTAAGAGCTGTAATAGTATTTGAACTAGGTTTCTGGATTGTGGGCTGCCAGCTTCTGCATGCCAAAAGATATCCACTTCATCCTTTGTTTATTATAAAGGAGTCTAAGATTAAAGGGCAGCACCTGAAGTTGATGGTTAGACAAAAATTCATTTTCGTGGGCCAGGGTTGTATCATTGTTGTAAGCAGCACAAATATAATAGATAATAACAAGTTCCCTATCATATTTTTATTGTATCCTTACAGCCCTGACGAAAGAAGTGTAGTCTGGCTCCTGAAATATATTGATTCATAATAAAACTTTTCAAACAATATTGAATCAATTTTTATCTGGTTGGTCAACTTCCAGTGTGACAATTTAGCCTTAGGTTTTTGCAGCTGTCAGTGTATTTGTTATGATAACCATTGTCACCAGTAAGGAAAGTGAGGGAAAATCCTAAATTGTAAACTTTCACCAGGATAGGAATAAAGTAGGAATACTCCATCGTCTAAACTTTTTCTGGTGACAACTACCTAAGAGGTGATTTACCTCATTTTGGAGAGAGCTTCACAGGTGTCAGGTCATCTGAGACCAGGTGACAGATGCACTCCGTAGGAGTCGGAATTGCACCGCTAAGATAGTGAACCATAGGACTGACTGCTGCGGATTGTACCCAGGGAGGTTCAGAAAGCAGGTCTACTGGATCATTAACACAGATCCCAGTTGGAGCTAGAGCATAGATTCCCCAGGGCGCGGAGTCTAAGAGCCAGCAGGTGTTCACCAGAGCCTCCAGTGGTGAGGATGGACTGCGCTGCAGTCTGGCTCCAGGTAGCGAGCCCTAGGGTCTCACAGCTCACGGTAGACTACAGGAGAAGGAAATAGCAGGCTGGAACAACAAGGATAGTAAAGAGATAAGGCAGAGGTCAGGGCAACTAGTAGACAGGAACAACAGAGCACACGCCAAAGGTTCAGGGTCACAGGCAGATAGGGATAGTCAGGGACATGCCAGAAGGTCAAGGTCACAAGCAGACAGGAATAGTCGAGAACACACCAAGGTCGGTAACAGAGAGAAAAGTAGAGCACACCGCACGCAGGAAACAGGAAGCCAAACACACAGTGGATACACAATGGTTGATCAGCAAGGTTGGCTTGCAATGCCAGGGTTAATATAGTGTTCCTAATTAGAAGCTGGGGTGGAGCTATGCTGAGGGAAGATTATTTAAACCGTCAGGTGAGGGAGGCTGGTCTCTAAAGAAACACATGGAGGAGGTAAGTTGACAGACACACATCACTGCCTAATCATGTCAACAGGATAAGAAGTGAAGGGAATTATCTTAAATGTGATATCTCAGCATAGTTTTAACTATGCTTACACTATCTAATCTAAATTAAATAAATAAAAAAAAACTTTAGTACTGGATACAAAAAAGTTATATAGATACATTTTATGACTTGTTTGTGTTTTAACCATATTGGTTGATGGGATATGAAATGACATTGAAATAGAAAATTGTGCTGGCAGGCAGTGATCATCTCTAAGAACTGCACAGACCAAGAATACCCTCTAATATATGGGACATTTTAGGCTGTATAACAACACATGATTTGTATATAAATATTACATTTTTAGTAGTACAATTTTTTTTAAAATTGAAGGACCCTATGGGTCAAAAGATGTGGCCATACAAAGATGGCACATGTAAATTACAGCATTATACATATCCAACTGCATGGATAGAAAGAGAATCCAGCACACAACATGTTTCAAAGTCACCTTTTTCCTCAAGGGTCCTTTTCTATGCATACAAGATGTGCTATGATTCAAAATACATACCATTACAACCAAACTATATCATAGTGCATATTCGTGGTTTTTACACAAGAGTCATTACTGAACTTAATACACAAACTGTATATAGCCGCTGATAATCCATTAAAACAGTGTCGATGTTCACTCGTCAATTCACAGCAGCATTTGATTGATTGAAAAAGTCAGGGAACCCCCAATTCATTTGCCGCTGGGGCCTCCATGTAGCGGCTAACAAGAAAAATGTATTTCATTATCTTGTCTCAAAAATGATTTTTAATGCAAAAAAGTCATATGAAAAGACATATGAAAGAAGCACTTACAGGACCTGTTGGTAAGCAAAGATTACAGAACCGGATGTCTAAGGTTTATTTAAACAAGTGAGAAATGTGGAGGGAAAGAAATCTCTAAAAAATATTAATAGAGAATCACTTAGGAAGTTTAAAAGGTTCAAGAGTATTACCCTATAAGTAAAGCTTCCCTCCAGTGAAAAGCACAAATACCTGGTCCTGACATGCAACAGTGCACACATCCTGTGTTGGTGACAGCGGATCTGAAAATGACGCTGGCTCCTTATATATACTCAACTAGATTGAAACGCCACCAATTAACACAGGGGGGGGGCCTGAACATGTTGGGCAACAAATCATGCACCTGGCCAAGCTGAGAGGCCCCCTGGGCTGGAAGCACATGGCAACGCTCTGATGTGATGTCATCATGCACCGTCAGAGTGACGATGTCACACTCTCCCCGCCCACCTGTGAGCCATACTGGGGAATCAAGAAATTCCTGAGTTGTGATGTAACCCCTTACCTGCCACAGCATGGCAATAGGCTGCTCAATACAGGCAACAACCCTGCAATTGCGGATTAGTGCACCGAGTGGCGAATTAAAGGGAAGGACCCCATGTACAACCCAACCCTGAAAAAAGGGGGGATGACATCGACAAAAACCAGCATGCCATAACATAGGCAATCAAGAAGCAAAGAAAAGGTTGACCACTATAGTACAGAAGATAGACACATAAGATGGGCACAAAAATATTAATTAATGCATGGAGAGAAAATCCAGAAATGTTCTCCTGTCATGAATTGCGACTACTGATTTTAACAAATTAATAGAATAGGAATCCCCTCTTCAAATATGAAATCATCAAATATTTTTGCTTGAGAGTTTTTCAATAATATTGTATGAATGTTTGTAGTATTGCAAAGTAATAGTATATATAAACAATTCAAGTAAACATACACCACAAACAGCGCTATTGTTGAGCGAAAACATATAAATAAAAATCATGCGGCCAACTACGCACAAAAGTGATTAAACAGAGAGGTATAGAGTCTGTGAAGTGATCAGGAAAAATGTCCATAAGTGATAATACAGCTGAATCACAGTGTGCGCCTTCCACCGGTCAGTAGGACTTCACCCTGTGTTGACACTCTCCCCCTAGGGGGTCAAACTCAACAAATATGCAAGTTAAAAAAGCCTCCAAGAGAAAAGGATCTCCTTAGCACATCTCTCTCAGTACCACTCCAGGGGGTTCAGGGGGGGTCACAACTCCAAACAGATAGATGACAAAGAAAGAAAGTATGCACATAGCGTAATTCTGTTTATTAAGATGAACCCCACAATCTTCACAAAACACCCCTCAACCAATATACGTACAAAATAAAAGCAGTCAATCAAGCAAAAAGGAGTATTGCGTATCACCGTTCAGAAGATCAGCCGGCTCGGTATCCAGGGGAACAGATCACTTCCTGGTTTGTGGATCAGGCTGAGGTGGAACGCATACCTCACTTCCGGCGTCGTGTAAGCCACGCCCTGACGCGTTTCGTCATATCCTGACTTCGCCAGAGGGCGTGGCTACACGGCTTAGTGAGAGGTTTATATCGCCCACCCCACTCCAAGCCACCAATCACAGAGCATCCAGCCCGACGTCAGGCGCACGACGTCAGACAGGGAACTCAGCAGCGGCTCAGCACAAGGAGAAGAGGGGGGCGTACTCAACCTCACTGCACATATCAAATGACAGTGCCAATGTGTCAGGATCCATGAGCGATCACTCATCTCATAATCCCACACAAAGCACACGCCTATAGAGTCACCAGCCGGCATGCGTAATATTAGACAAACGGATGCCGCTGCAGTTGATTAAAATAGACATAGTTACATGTACTGTAAAAACAATAATAAACATGATAAGATCCTAATGGTGCAATAAACGCTTGCAAACTATGATTGCATAGATATTATCAAGCACAAATCATTGGGCAGTATGCATTAAAAAACACACCCTCAGGAAGGGGTATGTAGGTCAGATTTAAACAAACTAATAATAAACTAACAAGCATTTAAAAATATGCGTAAGTAAACATATATCATAGCAAAATATCACACACATAAAACTTGAGCATCATATTGGGGGTCATAATAAATAATTGACATTATAAATAAATAAATGACATAAGTTAAGAAACTCTATTCAAGAGATCCTCCTTGCTCATATAATAGACACTGTCATCATAAGATTACTACAAAAAATAATAAAAAAAATTTATTTTTTTAAAACATTAATTTAAGAATCACTGATAAAACAATTGATGTCTAGGTCAACATTTAACCCCTTTGGCGATAAAGTGTCCACCAAAAATATCCACTGGGTCTCTCTTTGTGAGAGATCACGGACCAGATTGGAACCCCTCCATTTCGGCTTGAGATGGTCAATACCCCAAAACTTAAGACCTGACGGGTCCTGATTATGCATAAGCTTAAAATGGAGAGACACGTTGTGGTCTTTAAAGCCCAGTTTGATGTTGGCTATATGCTCTGCAATTCTTATTCTCAGAAATCTTTTTGTGCGCCCAATATAAATCAGACCGCACGGACATTGCAGAGCATAGACCACATGTGAAGTATTGCATGTGATGAATTCGCCAATAGCGAATTCCCTACCATTAGAAGTCGACACGAAATTTTCAACAGCCCTAAGGGGCCTGTTGACCTCTCTGCACGCCCGACATCTTCTACAACTAAAAAACCTTTTCTATCCCAGAAAGTGGGCAACCTGGACGGAGGGTCAAGTACTTTCTGCACTATTTTATCTGCAAAACTTAGCGACCTTCTATAAATAAATTTGGGTCTATGTGGCAAGACAGAATGAAGAACTTTATCCATCAGCAAGACATGCCAGTGGGCCGAAATGATGCCCTCCACCTCCCTATACTGGGAGTGGAATTCTGAAATAAAGCTCCATTCATGACTTTCTCTAGCCGCTGGAAGTGGGGCTTCATCCAGTAAAGAAGATCTTGGTTGTAGAGCTAATTCATGGATAATGGAGTCCAACACCCTCTCTTGATACCCCTTCTCCATGAATTTTTTCTTTATAACTTGAGCTTGCATGAAAAAATCGATATCTTCCGAACAGTTCCTTTTTACTCTTGTGAGTTGTCCCTTAGGGATGTTCTTGGGTGATGGCCGCTAGTGGTGGGTAAGTAACTGTTGGAATCCGTGGGCTTAAAATATACTTTAGTTGCTAGACGATTCCCTTTCCTGAAAATGGTGACATCAAGAAAGTGTATGTCACTCTGACTAGCCTCACTGGTCAATACAATATTATTCGTATTAGAATTGAGTTCTCTCAAAAATTCATGGAGACTATCGCTAGTACCGTCCCAGATAAAAAATAAATCGTCAATATACCTCCTGTATAGCAGTAGTTGGTGACGGGTGACCGAGAAAATAGTTTTGTCCTCCCACTCACTCATAAACAAATTTGCTATACTAGGGGCAAATTTTGCTCCCATAGCTACACCTCTACATTGGGAGTAAAACTGGTCATTAAACCAAAAAAAGTTGTGGCCTAAACAGAAATCTAAGGCATTTCTAATAAAAACTTTATGACTGTGTGGCAAGTCAAAGCCCAATTCAGGACTAAAAGAGTGTCATCGTGTTGGATCACTGAATACAGTGATGCAACATCTGCAGTTACTAAGTAAACTTCTTGTTTCCCTGTTAAGTCTATCTGCTGGAGAATTTGCAGAAGACTTTTAGTGTCCCTAAGATATGCCTTGGTACATATAACGCTGTCTTGCAGGAAATGATCCAGGTATTGGCCTATACGAGATGTAATTGAGCCAACCCCGTTCACGATTGGCCTGCCTGGGGGGTTGTTCAGATCTTTATGAATCTTCGGTAGAGTGTAGATCGTAGGGATCCTACTACTACTTGGCACAAGATACTTTTTCTCACGACTAGATAGTACACCTAAAGCATAACCACTTTCAACCAGATTTCTTAAATCCTTCTCATACTGTACAGAAGGGTCTTTTGCCAATTTCACGTAAGTATTGCTGTCGTTCAGCATTTCAGTAAGCTGATTGTGATAAAACTGCTTATCTAAAATCACAACCCCTCCTCCCTTATCGGCAGGCCTAATAACAATTTCCTTCCTTTTTTCCAGCAGAGTGATCCCATCTAATATATACTGAGGGTTTACATTCTTTTTCGGTACTATACGCTCTAGATCACGCGTCACTAGTCCTTTAAACACATCAATATTCTGGTTCGCACTATTCAAGGGATTAAACAGGGACTTATTCCTTAGTCCACTATCAATTGGCGCCGAGGCCATAGCTGTAGCACTAACAGGTTGGGAATTTTTATTCAAAAAATATTTTTTAATATTTATCTTTCTGATGTACTTGTGTACATCAATGAAAACATTAAATTTATTGATCGGCCTTTTAAGGCCGCATTTTAAACCCAAATGCAAGATATTTGTTTCCTTGTGTGTTAAAACTGCACTGCTCAAATTAAAAATACCTCCTAATCCTGCTCTCTCCTTCTTTTTCTGGACCCTTTGTCCTGCCCTGCAGCCCCTTGTTCTCCTCTCCATGAATTGGGATGTCGGGCATAATCCCTCTCCATTTGGCGCTGAGCGGTGTGCTGCAGGCCCGAGCAAACCTTTCCTTTCACATCTTTATTGCCCTTTCTTGGCAGCCATGGATGCGTTGATGTTTTTGAGTAGTAGAACTATAGATATCGGAAATATGTTTGCAGTCAATGAGCAGACTACTGCACAGACTAACATTAATGGTTTACTTACTTCTTTGGGAAATGCATTAGAAAAACAGGTCCGTACATGGTGGGACATCTGTGCGTTTGAACAGTATGTCAAAGAAAAAATTATAGTTAGGAGCCTTAGGTGGGATGTAGTTCCCCAAGATGGGCTGGACGATCCAGAGTCCATGAAAGAGTGGTATGACTTTTTTACGGGTATGGGATTTAAGTTGCAGGATTTGGTTCTTGCACGTAAGCGAAAGGAGATGTCTATCTTAGAGGGTAAAATCAATGAGTTTCGTTTAAAATTAGATCCAATTAAAGACTCACAACAAGTGGTGGATTTTAATATCCGTATTAAAAAGAAACTTGAAAAGGTTGATAAGGATACACAGAAAAAGTAAGCCAAGAAGTTCCAGAGAGATTTGGCTGACTTCAGGTCGGGCTCTGTGTATCTTTGGCAACAAGATAAGAACAATGAGAAGGCTAATTTTAGGAGAGGGTCTGTACAAACAGCACACCCCTCAAACAATTTACCAAGCACCTTACCATCTGGGGTGGATGGAGGAAGGGAAGATGTATCTAATCGTCCCCCCCATACTTATTCTACCCCAGTTAGGAGCAGTATGGGACATGGGGGATCAGATGACAGGAGAAATATACCTAATAATCCCCAGTACCCTGCACCCTCTAACAGTCAGTACCAAGTCCCTGTTTATAACAGGTATGAACCCTTGAGGGATAAAGGTGAAAGAACAAATTACCATTCCCCTCGTCCTTTTTTAGGGAGGGGGAGGGGCTGGCAGAAACGTGGTCGGGGTTACCCTCAACGCAGGGGGAGGCCCCCTCCCATCCACAGCCGAGATAGACATACGTGGAACCACAGTGGAGGGAGTACCCCCAATGGGAGAGGGATTATGCCCGACATCCCAATTCATGGAGAGGAGAACAAGGGGCTGCAGGGCAGGACGAAGGGTCCAGAAAAAGAAGGAGAGAGC
This sequence comes from Aquarana catesbeiana, assembly GCF_042186555.1. Lineage (NCBI taxonomy): Eukaryota > Metazoa > Chordata > Amphibia > Anura > Ranidae > Aquarana > Aquarana catesbeiana. The sequence continues at coordinate 759,334,122 of NC_133324.1, forward strand.
AGGATTAGGAGGTATTTTTAATTTGAGCAGTGCAGTTTTAACACACAAGGAAACTAATATCTTGCATTTGGGTTTAAAATGCGGCCTTAAAAGGCCGATCAATAAATTTAATGTTTTCATTGATGTACACAAGTACATCAGAAAGATAAATATTAAAAAAATATTTTTTGAATAAAAATTCCCAACCTGTTAGTGCTACAGCTATGGCCTCGGCGCCAATTGATAGTGGACTAAGGAATAAGTCCCTGTTTAATCCCTTGAATAGTGCGAACCAGAATATTGATGTGTTTAAAGGACTAGTGACGCGTGATCTAGAGCGTATAGTACCGAAAAAGAATGTAAACCCTCAGTATATATTAGATGGGATCACTCTGCTGGAAAAAAGGAAGGAAATTGTTATTAGGCCTGCCGATAAGGGAGGAGGGGTTGTGATTTTAGATAAGCAGTTTTATCACAATCAGCTTACTGAAATGCTGAACGACAGCAATACTTACGTGAAATTGGCAAAAGACCCTTCCGTACAGTATGAGAAGGATTTAAGAAATCTGGTTGAAAGTGGTTATGCTTTAGGTGTACTATCTAGTCGTGAGAAAAAGTATCTTGTGCCAAGTAGTAGTAGGATCCCTACGATCTACACTCTACTGAAGATTCATAAAGATCTGAACAACCCCCCAGGCAGGCCAATCGTGAACGGGATTGGCTCAATTACATCTCGTATGGGCCAATACCTGGATGATTTCCTGCAAGACAGCGTTATATGTACCAAGGCATATCTTAGGGACACTAAAAGTCTTCTGCAAATTCTCCAGCAGATAGACTTAACAGGGAAACAAGAAGTTTACTTAGTAACTGCAGATGTTGCATCACTGTATTCAGTGATCCAACACGATGACGCTCTTTTAGCCCTGAATTGGGCTTTGTCCCAGCGTGATGACTTGCCACACAGTCATAAAGTTTTTATTAGAAATGCCTTATGCCGCGTACACACGGTCGGACTTTTCGTCTACAAAAGTCCAACGGACGCTGACGGACTAAAGCTGGCTGGTAATCCGATCGTGTGTGGGCTTCTCCGGACTTTCAACGGACTTTTTTAGCCTCAAATCCGACGGACTTTAGATTTGAAACATGCTTCAAATCTTTACGTCGTAAGTACGACGGACCCCGAAATCCGCTCTTCTGTGTGCTAGTCCGACGGACAAAAACCCATGCTAGGGCAGCTATTGGCTACTGGCTATGAACTTCCTTATTTTAGTCCGGTGTACGTCATCACGTACGAATCCGTCGGACTTTTGTGTGGTCGTGTGTAGGCAAGTCCGTTCGTAAGAAAGTCTGCCGCAAGTCCGCCGAAGGTACGTCGGAAGTATGTCGGACAGGCTGTCGGACTTTTGTAGACGAAAAGTCCAACCGTGTGTACGCGGCATTAGATTTCTGTTTAGGCCACAACTTTTTTTGGTTTAATGACCAGTTTTACTCCCAATGTAGAGGTGTATGGGAGCAAAATTTGCCCCTAGTATAGCAAATTTGTTTATGAGTGAGTGGGAGGACAAAACTTCTTTCTCGGTCGCCCGTCACCAACTACTGCTATACAGGAGGTATATTGACGATTTATTTTTTATCTGGGACGGTACTAGTGATAGTCTCCATGAATTTTTGAGAGAACTCAATTCTAATACGAATAATATTGTATTGACCAGTGAGGCTAGTCAGAGTGACATACACTTTCTTGATGTCACCATTTTCAGGAAAGGGAATCGTCTAGCAACTAAAGTATATTTTAAGCCCACGGATTCCAACAGTTACTTACCCACCACTAGCGGCCATCACCCGATGTGGCTTAAGAACATCCCTAAGGGACAACTCACAAGAGTAAAAAGGAACTGTTCGGAAGATATCGATTTTGTGATGCAAGCTCAAGTTATAAAGAAAAAATTCATGGAGAAGGGGTATCAAGAGAAGGTGTTGGACTCCATTATCCATGAATTAGCTCTAAAACCAAGATCTTCTTTACTGGATGAAGCCCCACTTCCAGCGGCTAGAGAAAGTCATGAATGGAGCTTTATTTCAGAATTCCACTCCCAGTATAGGGAGGTGGAGGGCATCATTTCGGCCCACTGGCATGTCTCGCTGATGGATAAAGTTCTTCTTTCTGTCTTGCCACATAGACCCAAATTTATTTATAGAAGGTCGCTAAGTTTTGCCGATAAAATAGTGCAGAAAGTACTTGACCCTCCGTCCAGGTTGCCCACTTTCTGGGATAGAAAAGGTTTTTTTAGTTGTAGAAGATGTCGGGCGTGCAGAGAGGTCAACAGGCCCCTTAGGGCTGTTGAAAATTTCGTGTCGACTTCTAATGGTAGGGAATTCGCTATTGGCGAATTCATCACATGCAATACTTCACATGTGGTCTATGCTCTGCAATGTCCGTGCGGTCTGATTTATATTGGGCGCACAAAAAGGCTTCTGAGAATAAGAATTGCAGAGCATATAGCCAACATCAAACTGGGCTTTAAAGACCACAACGTGTCTCTCCATTTTAAGCTTATGCATAATCAGGACCCGTCAGGTCTTAAGTTTTGGGGTATTGACCATCTCAAGCCGAAATGGAGGGGTTCCAATCTGGTCCGTGATCTCTCACAAAGAGAGACCCAGTGGATATTTTTGGTGGACACTTTATCGCCAAAGGGGTTAAATGTTGACCTAGACATCAATTGTTTTATCAGTGATTCTTAAATTAATTTTTAAAAAAAATAAATTTTTTTTATTATTTTTTGTAGTAATCTTATGATGACAGTGTCTATTATATGAGCAAGGAGGATCTCTTGAATAGAGTTTCTTAACTTATGTCATTTATTTATTTATAATGTCAATTATTTATTATGACCCCCAATATGATGCTCAAGTTTTATGTGTGTGATATTTTGCTATGATATATGTTTACTTACGCATATTTTTAAATGCTTGTTAGTTTATTATTAGTTTGTTTAAATCTGACCTACATACCCCTTCATGAGGGTGTGTTTTTTAATGCATACTGCCCAATGATTTGTGCTTGATAATATCTATGCAATCATAGTTTGCAAGCGTTTATTGCACCATTAGAATCTTATCATGTTTATTATTGTTTTTACAGTACATGTAACTATGTCTATTTTAATCAACTGCAGCAGCATCCGTTTGTCTAATATTACACATGCCGGCTGGTGACTCTATAGGCGTGTGCTTTGTGTGGGATTATGAGATGAGTGATCGCTCATGGATCCTGACACATTGGCACTGTCATTTGATATGTGCAGTGAGGTTGAGTACGCCCCCCTCTTCTCCTTGTGCTGAGCCGCTGCTGAGTTCCCTGTCTGACGTCGTGCGCCTGACGTCAGGCTGGATGCTCTGTGATTGGTGGCTTGGAGTGGGGTGGGCGATATAAACCTCTCACTACGCCGTGTAGCCACGCCCTCTGTCGAAGTCAGGATATGACGAAACGCGTCAGGGCGTGGCTTACACGACGCCGAAAGTGAGGTATGCGTTCCACCTCAGCCTGATCCACAAATCAGGAAGTGATCTGTTCCCCTGGATACCGAGCCGGCTGATCTTCTGAACGGTGATACGCAATACTCCTTTTTGCTTGATTGACTGCTTTTATTTTGTACATATATTGGTTGAGGGGTGTTTTGTGAAGATTGTGGGGTTCATCTTAATAAACAGAATTACGCTATGTGCATACTTTCTTTCTTTGTCATCTATCTGTTTGGAGTTGTGACCCCCCCCCCTGAACCCCCTGGAGTGGTACTGAGAGAGATGTGCTAAGGAGATCCTTTTCTCTTGGAGGCTTTTTTAACTTGCATATTTGGTGAGTTTGACCCCCTAGGGGGAGAGTGTCAACACAGGGTGAAGTTCTACTGACCGGTGGAAGGCGCACACTGTGATTCAGCTGTATTATCACTTATGGACATTTTTCCTGATCACTTCACAGACTCTATACCTCTCTGTTTAATCACTTTTGTGCGTAGTTGGCCGCATGATTTTTATTTATATGTTTTCGCTCAACAATAGCGATGTTTGTAGTGTATGTTTACTTGAATTGTTTATATATACTATTACTTTGCAATTTTATGTTTTTTTAAACGGCTGCTGCTTCTTGGAACACTTAGTGTAGAAACTGAGTGTTTATACCTCCCCCATTCTCTAGTTCTACTCTCTCACTTTTGGACATTAATCTATCCATTTGGCGCTGAGCAGTGTGCTGCAGGCCCGAGCAAACCTTTCCTTTCAAATGTTTGTAGTATGATATTAATATTTTTTGACCTGTTGATGGTTTCTTTTTGGGCTTATTCTGTTTTACTTGTTAAGTTTCTTATATGTTTTTTCCTGTAAATAGAATAGAACATTAGCTTTAATAATAGCAACACTATCATTGCTGTTTTTTAAACATGAGAAAGTTGGTCGGAGGTTCTGAGTTTTCTGACTTCAGAAATCTCTAGGGAACAAGCTGCAGCAGCATTTGATTGATTGAAAAGTTTAGAGTTAGATAAAAAAGGTTTGTTTCTATTTCCAGCTGACCAAATGCTGATAATTTTGCCTCTGATGACTTTTAACCATCCACTTTAAAAGCAAGGAAACATCAAGGGTATTGTTTAAAATAAAGTAATCTTAGTAATCTTTGTCAGTGTAATTCCTTTTACTTAGATGTAAATGTGCTTTATCTCCTGTAGTAGAAAACGGTATCTACAGTATATCATGTATTAGAATCAGATATTTCTAGGGACACAAATGTGTGTCCTAACCCAGTAGTAAGCATATTTGTGCAAATGTTTTTGGCTGTAACATCTGGTCTGATGAAAAAATGATTCTGTTCTGGAATGTGATTGCTGAGGAGATATAAAACAAATGTATTGTGTGGCAATAGAATTATAACATGCTTTTCTACAAACAACTGAACTGGTGTGCTCAACTGTTCAACGAGCAAACTGATGACACCATGGACCTAGGAATAAAACATGTTTCAAATCTTTCCGACAGACTCGTGTCCGGTCGAAAAATCTGCTCGTCTGTATGCTAGTCCGACGGGCTAAAACCGACGCTAGGGTAGCTATTGGCTACTGGCTACTGGCTATCAACTTCCTTATTTTAGACTGGTCGTACGTCATCACGTACGAATCCGTCAGACTTTGGTGTGATCGTGTGTAGGCAAGTCCGTTCATTCGGAAAGTTTGTTGGAAGTCCCTCAAAAGTCCGTCGGATAGTCCGTCGGACCAGTCCGGTCGAACAGTCCGCTCGTGTGTATGCGGCATTAGTTTGACTTCCAGATGGCATTTTCTAGTTGCCTATCTCCTATCAATTGAGAACAAGCTCAATGCTCATTTGCATAAAACAAATGTATTTATTTTAAAGGGAATTACTCTTGAGAAAAATCATTACATCTTTTATTTTTTATTCGGATATCATATATTATTATCTTTTAATGCATGCTCAAAAACCCAAGGGCATGTTTATGATAAATGTGTCTCCTTTAGCAATGGCACATCAGTTCTATGTTTCTTATAAAGCTGATATGACAATCTTCCTTTCTATAACATATTCATATATCATATATCTTTTTTTTTTAACATAGATTTTTATTGAAAATTTGCAGTTTATACATAAAGTACAAATCATTGTATATAACATATAACATGAACATTGTGGAAGTTCAATGTTAGACTTATGCCGCGTACACACGAGCGGACTTTACGGCGGACTTTGCCCGGCGGACTGGATTTCGTCAGACAATTCGATGTGTGTGGGCTCCAGCGGACTTTGTTTTCTCAAAAGTTGGACGGACTTAGATTTTAAACTTGTTTAAAATTTATCCGTTGAAATCGAGTCCGGTCGAAAAGTCCGCTCGTCTGTATGCTAGTTCGACGGACAAAAAGGCACGCTAGGGCAGCTATTGGCTACTGGCTATGAACTTCCTTGTTTTAGTCCGGTCGTACGTCATCACGTACGAATTCGACGGACTTTGGTGGATTGTGTGTAGGCAAGTCCGTTCATTCACAAAGTCCGTCGGAAAGTACGTCGAAAAATCCGCCGGGCAAAGTCCGCCGTAAAGTCCGACCGTGTGTATGCGGCATTACTTCTACAAAGATACACTTCTATCTGAGCTACCAATATCCACATGGCTTACGACCTCAACTGGAGGTAGAGCCTGTCACCCCAACTGGGTACCTACTGTGAGCAGGTTCCTTTCAGGGATTTGTAAGAGGTAACCCTCCTGGGACCTTATTGAGGGTCCCTGGTAATGAGATATATAGCACTTTTCTATCTCTGTATAAAAACTATCTATAGAACATCAAACCATGATACATTCTGAACTCAAAAATAGGAGAACACATACTATGGTTTTGGTGTATTCACCCAGCAGTGGTTTTAGTCATAGTACTTCTGGTATGACTACGCCTAGTATTCGGTTTTACCACCATATGGTTGGGTGGTTGGTATAAGTATCATGAGTAATGAGACGACATACATCAATAGTCACAAGTGAGAGGAGGCATAGCGGGAGGATCTCCAGATTTGCCAATGTTTATGGAAGGCCGGAGCTCTTCTTTCTTTATACGCAAGCATCTTCTCCATTGTGTAGTGGGCGTTTACTCTGGAAATTACTTCCTCAATTTTTGTAGGTGTTTGGGAGCACCATTCTCTAGTTAAGGATATGCGTGCAGCAAATAGAATGTGTATGACAATCTTTCTCGCCATAGGGGGAACATTTTCTATGCCGAAGCTGAGGAGGGCAAGTGCAGGGTTTAGTGTGGATGTGGTATCTTGAATGATAGACGTTACTGTAACGATATCACATACGGGACATGAAAAGCTGAAGCTAGCTGCCATCTTGTGTGGAAGTAGCCATGACAGTTTGGCTAACCATGTAACATTACAGAGAAATCTGAACTCCCTCCTCCCTCCTCCCTCCTCCCTCCTAGCCTGGTCTTAGGAATTCAAACCTTTTTAAGTTCAACAGAAAAGGTTATCTCAACAGAGAAAACAGAACCAGGCTAGGTCAGTAAACTGCTGTTGAAAGGGCAGAGCATTCAGGCCTGTCGTAAAACTGTCACCCTCTCCATTCAGAGACCTAACAGGCCTCGCTTGTAAATTGTCTGAATACACCTCAGTGGAATAAGTATGAAATTTCAGCATGTTTCATAACTTCTGACTTAGTAATAGCACAGCCATAATATGGACATATTTAGTTTCCTCAGATAATTTGTAACATTTCAAGTCCAGACACCCCTATGTCAGGTCATATGGGAAACCACTGGTACCACTTATTCCTCCTAAGCCGACTATACATTATAGATATGGCATGTTTAGACTTGTTTTGAAGGAAATCTCAAGTTGAGTAATAATATGGATATTTGGAGTCTGTAAACACTATAGATGCAGATATATGAATATGTATTACGAAATCTACCTTGGACATGGTCATGAGTGTAGACACCTCCCAGCAACAAACCCGTAAACAAGATGACCAGACGATTGGTCACTGGTCACTGTCAACACCCCCTTTGATTTGACAGAAAAGAGGAGATGCCAAGACAATGGTTAGTTCTCCTTTCCCATCCAAGAGGAAACATCTGCCAAGTCGAGAACAGATTATCTAGCTCAACGATCGAACTCTGATCAACCCTGGGACATTAATTGCAAGTATTCTTCCTTCCCAATTCTACCTTATTGCTCTGTGGCTGTGTATTGTCTTTATCTTTGAAACATCTTTTTTCTGTAAATGTTTTATTTGCATCAACTTTGACCTTTTCATAATAAACCCTTATGTTGAAAAGTGTTAACCTTGTCTCTAAAGCTCTTAATGCAAGCTATAAACGAACCTGCCTCTTGAAGGGTGCTACTGTTGTAGAGTAAGACTCTGAGCAGACCTGTCTGTTGTGGCAGTGTGTGTGGCAGACGCTTATTCTAAAATGATAATTGGTATTGCTAAAATTATGAGTCTCCCCCGGCTCGGTCTTTTAAACGTGGGTGGTGGCAGTTAAAGGGTAAATTGTGTAATTAGCCCAGTGACAATCACTCTCAGGCTGCTTGCACCTAGATTGTGGTCCCGCAAGCTGGAAAATCTTTGTGCTGGGCGCAGCTGAGAGTGGCATTGTTACGTAAGTGACAGCGTGGTGTGAGGTTGGCCGGTCCTTTGTTGCAAGTTAGCGAGGAGGGCAGGGATCTGACACCCGCGTTCGTCACATATTGGCTGGCAGCGTAGCGGGATAGTTTCGCATTAAGAGCATTCAGTGCATTGTTAGGAATTAGCTCTGCACTGAAGGATTGTAACCTTTGTGGAAACAGTCCTTAGAGACAAGCTGGTGCATATTTTTTGATTTTTATTTTTTCAAGAGAGACATACAGCAACAGCTCTTTCCTACACCTTCTTCCTATCTCTTCTTTCTGTCCTATCTTTTCTGCTTGCAAAATGTCTGGGTTATCAGCATATAAAAAGATGAGCAAGAATGAACTGGCTGTTGAGTGCACAGGAAGAGGAATTGACGTCGGTGGCAAAATCGTGAAGGCTTGATACATGCCTTACAGGAGTTTGATATCCATGAAGACCAGAACCTGGGGGAAACTGGACCAGAAAGGGTTTCCGCTACTCCAGAGCCCAGTGGTTCAGAGGCGGCCTCACCAGATGGGCAAGCAGAGACTGACACTGGAATCCCACGGATTGTTACCTCCAAGCCACCACAAGAGCAGGCCAGCAGCAGATTGCCTGAAACCATCATAGACTCTCCTCAAATGCAAGTAACTCTACAAAACCTCAGGGAGACGGATCCTGTGGTGTACCTGCAGTTTCTTGAGTGCCAGGCTGAGCAAGAAGAGCGCAGGGCTGAGCGAGAGGCGGCAGAACGCCAGGCTGAGAGGGAGGCAGTGGAACACCAGGCTGAGAGGGAGGCTGATCGTCGGCACGAATTGGAGATGGCTAGGCTCCAGCAGCAGCGACAGGCTCAGAACCTCGGATCCCTAGACCACAGTGATGCCTCTCTGACAGTGATCCCGGCAGCCAAATTTCCAGTTATGGAAAAGGACAGTGACATTGACGTGTATCTGCTGTCGTTTGAAAAAACTTGCTGTCAGTACCATCTGCCCCCAGCACAATGGGCCCGGTACCTGATGCCAGGGCTATGAGGCAAGGCCCTGGATGCTTATGTTGAACTGCCAGAAGAGCAGTGCGACGATTATGAGGCCCTAAAGGCTGCAATCATCCAAAAGTTTCAGCTAACCCCGGAAGTGTATCGGAAGCGTTTTAGGTCCTTGCAAAAGGGGCCTGGGGACTCATACATGGATGTGGTAGGTCGCTTATGTACCACATTCCGGCAGTGGACTAAAGGCTTGAAAGCCGATTCTTTTGAATCCCTGGAAGATCTTATGATTGAAGATCAACTTTTGCACATCTGTCCTACAGACGTCAGACAGTTTGTGCTGAAGCTAAAGCCAACCTCTGCCAAAGCAGCAGCAGAACTAGCAGATGCCTATATCCACCCTCGGGTATCTGACCATCGCAAGGCTCCTCCAAATGGCTAGAAAGGAGGGAAATCACACACGGCAACCCCTCCTCCGCCTACCAACCAAGTTCCTCAGCGGCCGGAACCTGCAGCTCCTGGAGCCAAGGCCTTCCTAACTGACAAATGCAAATGCTACAACTGTGGGGAAGCCGGACATCTCAGGACGCAGTGCCCTGAGCAGAAGAAGATGACAACCCCTGGCCATCCGGCTAGCAACCCTTCTGCTGTGCTGCTCATCAGTGGGAAACCTCCCGGAACCAATGCCAACTTGCAGCCAGTCATCGTAGGCCACCGGACTGTAACAGGCTTTCGTGACACCAGAGCCGAAGTCACATTGGTCAGACCAGAGATTATAGAAGAAACAGACATCATCCCAGAGAAGTTCCTTACCCTCACCGGAGTTGGGGGGACCCGTTCCCGGGTACCCCGTGCCTATGTTTTCATTGATTGGGGTGCCGGAAGTGGGATGAGAGAGGTGGGCGTCTCGGAGGAGATCCCCACTGCGGTGTTGTTGGGTTCTGATTTAGGTACCCTTGTTTCGTACTATGCCCCTGCTAAGAGCACCCAGGATGCTGCCACGGATCTCTCTGGACCTACCAAGGTACTGTTTACAGATGTTGGGGTAATATCTGGGCAACCTGTAGATGGACAGACGGAGGGGGAGGGTGGAGTGGAAGTGCAAGGTCCTCCTTCTTCAGAGACAGGAGAGGAGGCCCCCTTGCTAGTGTAGGTAACTGATGTATGGCCCTCTCCCTGTTCTGACCCAGTGGACTCCACCTCTGTTGAGCCTCAGCAGCCGTCCATGTTTGCCACAGGACTGCTGTCTGGGACCTGTTCTTCCGCCTTTAAAACAGCACTGCAGACAGACCAAACACTAGCACAGCTCAGGAGTCTAGCTGATCGCCCCCCTGCAGAGAATGACAAACAAAAGGTCTATTGGGACAAAGGTAAACTGTACAGAGAAAATATGCCTGCAGAGGGGAATGAGGCTGACCTAGGTTGCAGGCAGCTGGTTGTACCCAGTCAATTTAGGGGACAGCTGCTAAAAGTGGCTCATGAGATTCCCCTCGCAGGGCACTTGGGGATCATTAAGACCCGAGGGCGGTTGATACATAACTTTTATTGGCCTACGATGCTCGCTGACATAGCTGACTACTGTCGGTCCTGTGTTACCTGCCAGCAAGTTGGCAAGGCAGGGGATGTACACAGGGCTCCGCTAAAACCTTTGCCTGTGATTGACAAACCTTTTAAGAGGGTGGCAGTGGATATCATTGGGCCTTTGGCCATCCCTAGCAGTTCAGGCAAATGTTATATCCTTACAGTTGTCGACTATGCCACGCGTTATCCAGAGGCGGTGGCTCTCTCCTGCGTCCGGGCAGACAAGGTCGCTGATGCTCTGCTGGGAATCTTCACAAGAGTGGGATTCCCGGCTGAGCTCATTAGCGATCAAGGCCCTCAGTTTGTGTCCGACTTGATGCAAGCTCTCTGTCGGAAAATACAGATGACACATATCATGGCCGGTCCTTATCACCCACAAACGAACGGTTTGTGCAAGCGTTTCAATGGAACCTTGAAACAAATGTTGTGCACCTTTGTGCACTCCCAGGGTAAGGACTGGGAATGATATCTGCCTCATCTGCTGTTTGCTTACAGAGAGGTGCCTCAGGAGTCCACAGGCTTTTCGCTATTTGAACTTTTGTGCGGACGGAGGGTAAGAGGACCCCTGGACCTAATCCGTGAGACCTGGGAGGGCAAGATTGCCGATCCAAAGGTCTCTGTTGTGGATTATGTCCTAAAATTCAGAGATAAAATGGAGACGCTGGTGGAAATTGTGCGGGAGAACATGACCCAGGCCCAGACTAGTGGTATGACCGTAATGCTAGGGAGCGGACCTATGACGTTGGTCAGAAGGTGTATGTTCTGCTTCCCCTGCGGCAGAAAAAACTCCAAGCAGCATGGGAAGGCCCGTACACCATCACCCAGCGTCTGAATGATGTCACCTATTTGGTCAGGTTGGGAGAAGGGCGTAGACGGCAGAAGGCCATTCATGTTAACATGATCAAAGCCCATCCTGAGCGCACGGCCTATGTCATGCTGGTCTGCAGCAGGCCAGAGCCTGAGGAGGCTGATCCACTTCTAGACCTGCTAGCGGACACCAGGGAGGTAGACTCAGAACTCCTGATAAACTCCAATCTTACCCCCACCCAGGTACCTGGACTGAAGCAAGTGCTGGCCGTACATGGTAGCAGGTTTACGGGAAAACCTGGGAGGACACACCTCGCTGTCCACAAGGTGGACACCAGGGCACATCCCCCCATTAAACAGTTGGCCTATCGCGTCTCCATGGAGGTGCTGGCCGACATGAAAAGGGAGGTGGAGGAAATGCTGCAGCTGGGGGTGATTCAGAAGTCCCACAGTGCCTGGGCATCCCCAGTAGTCTTTGTCCCCAAAACAAGCAGGTTCTGTGTGGACTACCGGAAGCTGAATGCCATCACTACTGCAGATGCCTACCCCATGCCCCGGATTGATGAGTTGTTAGATAGGTTGGCGGCCGCCCGTTATATAACAATCATGGATCTGAGCAGGGGGTACTGGCAAATTCCTCTGGCCCCTGAGGCTCGGGAAAAGTCGGCCTTCATCACCCCATTCGGATTGTTCGAGTTTACCGTCATGCCGTTTGGAATGAAGAATGCCCCAGCTACCTTCCAGAGAGTCATGAATGACTTACTTGAGGGGCTGGAAACCTTTACCGTATCTAGCTCATCGATCGAACTCTGATCAACCCTGGGACATTAATTGCAAGTATTCTTCCTTCCCAATTCTACCTTATTGCTCTGTGGCTGTGTATTGTCTTTATCTTTGAAACATCTTTTTTCTGTAAATGTTTTATTTGCATCAACTTTGACCTTTGCATAATAAACCCTTATGTTGAAAAGTGTTAACCTTGTCTCTAAAGCTCTTAATGCAAGCTATAAACGAACCTGCCTCTTGAAGGGCACTACTGTTGTAGAGTAAGACTCTGAGCAGACCTGTCTGTGGTGGCAGTGTGTGTGGCAGATGTTTATTCTAAAATGATAATTGGTATTGCTAAAATTACGAGTCTCCCCCGGCTCGGTCTTTTAAATGGGGGTGGTGGCAGTTAAAGGGTAAATTGTGTAATTAGCCCAGTGACAATCACTCTCAGGCTGCTTGCACCTAGATTGTGGTCCTGCAAGCTGGAAAATCTTTGTGCTGGGCGCAGCTGAGAGTGGCATTGTTACGTAAGTGACAGCGTGGTGTGAGGTTGGCCGGTCCTTTGTTGCAAGTTAGCGAGGAGGGCAGGGATCTGACACCCGCGTTCGTCACAGTTACGTCTTTCCAAAAGGATTTGATTACTTTACAGTTCCACAGCATGTGCAGAAGGCTACCCGTGTTATTACACTTCCATCAGCATAGTGGTGGAATACTTGGGTTCATTTTGTGAATATGCAGGCGTGTGAGGAACCACCTACGCAGTATTTTCTGCTCATTTTCCCAGTGGTATACACATGCTGAGGAGCTGCCGTTGTGTTTTACAGCTAAATGCCATTGATCCAATGGGAATTCACTTTTTAGTTCCTGTTCCCATTTCATCATATTGGGTAACTTAGATTGTATGTATAGAGGGGTGGTGAATTTATAAAATAAGGATATCCCCTTCTGCTTCCCCGGTTGCTTGTTGATTAGATAGTTCCAAATTTTGAAATGGAAAGGGACATTGAGGCCTTAGATTGGCCCCAGGGACTTTAAACGGTGCTGAAATCAAATAAGGTAAAGAGCATAGAATAAAATAAAATTAAATTTTATTTAACAATCTTTTAAAAACCAGACATTGGCTAAAGACAACATATAAAGCAAATGAAATAATTCATCAATACAGAAGTTAATACCACTCTCTCAACATGTTTCGCTTTCTTAAGCTTCTTCAGGAGATATATTGTGATATTATGGTCAACTATGAAAACAGAAAAAGTATATATGTAAACAAATGTCTGCTTATAAATTGTGATCAAGAATATATATTAGTTTAATCATAAGGAAAATATATAAGTACAGAAATATATGTGTATAAACATATCATACATCAAAACAGAAAAAAAAAATAAGAAAAAAATATATATATGCAGCATACATATATCCAAATATGTGTATCAAAAAAAAAAAAAAAACAATCAAAAAAACACCTCGTCATAATTAATGTTAATTAATAGTCTTACCTGTAAAAAAAAGTTATCAAATACATTTAGAGATTTGAGCAATGGTGGATATTTTGCTCCTCAGTCCCCACCTTTCTGAAAAGGGCATGCAGAGAGGGATAAAAATTCTAGAGGTAAATGAAACACTCTAAAAGGAGAAAAATCAAATACATGGGTATTATAGTCATATCAGTGTAGGTGATGTTTAACTAGTAATAGTATTTTGGGAATAAAATCCTAAATAGGAATATAAGAAAATAATATATATACCTCTAATAGAATCAATTTATAGGTAGCAAGGGGTTGCATCCAACAGAAGGTGAAAGGCTAAATTGCTGTATAAGTAGACGGATGGTTCCTATGTTGCAGTAAACTAGCAGTCGTAAAATGGGCAGCATACAGGGCCGGAGCGCCCACAAACAGCTGGTGGGTGAACCAGAATTGAAGATACGTCTGCAAACTAACCACAGAGAACCTAGAGATGTAGATATAAGAGGTAAACTAAGTTTGGGGTCATGGATGAAAAAGTAGATAATTATTGACAAAAAAGTAGGTAAGTAAAAAGACTTACTGCTAGGACAAGTTTTGTTCACAACAGCACTTCGTATAGGGAGCGTCCGTCTGCTCAGCGTATCAGCAGGGGGAATGACAGAGACTGGCGGGGAAAACCCCGCTTTTAACGCCTTTCCAGCGTGACGACGTCTGACTCATCGTCACGCTGCGGACCAAAAAAGACAAACGCGCATGCGCACACCTTCCGACCTGTCAATCGAAAAAGACGTCAAACGGCGTTGAATATGCAGGGCTGGCCTGCGGCCATCTTGACGTCGAACAGCGTTGAATGTGCGGGACTCACCCGCGGCCATCTTGGAGAATCCTGTGCCCTCAAACTAGGCACTACGGAGATTCCGCAGGATCAAAATGGGAATTAAATTGTAAATGTAAACATTGACGCCGCATGGTGTGGTTTAACCAAACCGCATCCGTTTTTAAAGATTCGATGTCCTAAAATGGCCATAATGTTAACTTAGTACTAAAAACTAGATATTAAGACATTATTGTACACTGTATATAATGGGAGGGAGAGAGGCAACACTGGATGTCAGCTAAAGGGCAACAAAGAGATCAAGACATTGATTAGGAAAAGATAAACTAAGTGCCCCAGGTGTCCGTGCATACCACATTGATAGAGAGGAAAGGGACTGAAAGAAAAAAAATGGTTTCGTGTGTCCATGAATTAATTGATTGCGATTCATTTTTTTGGCCCGATAGTAGGCTCTTTTTAAACATTTATTGCTTAATCTCAGATACTGTCCATAGGGGACGTTGTTAATAAGTGGCTGAGGGTGGGAGCTGGTGGCATGCAGGAGTGAGTTTCCTGCTGATGCTTTGCGAAACAGAGTAGTTCCTATGGTTCTATCCGGATTGATAAAAAGGGTGATGTCCAGAAATGTTAAGGTGGTCTGATTAGCTTCCATGGTGAAACTTAAGTTATAAGGATTGGTTTTTGAGGCCCTCAAAAAAAAAGAAAACCAATCCTTATAACTTAAGTTTCACCATGGAAGCTAATCAGACCACCTTAACATTTAAGATTAAGGAGAAATTGCAGTGAGAATGCCCACTTCGAATCCGAGGCCAGGGCACTGAGAGAACGTCTCAAGGCACGTGGCTACAGCAATAAATGTTTAAAAAGAGCCTACTATCGGGCCAAAAAAATGAATCGCAATCAATTAATTCATGGACACACGAAACCAAGATCAGACCCAGCCCTAAGATTAATTACAACTTTTTCCGGACAGCATCGGCAGATGCGTGAAATGCTGCAGAAGCACTGGTATTTGTTGATGGGGGATCCAAAGGTGTCTAAACATCTAAAAAATTATCCTGAGATCACTTATCGACGATCCCGATCAATCAGGGATCGTATAGTCCATAGTCACTA
This sequence comes from Aquarana catesbeiana, assembly GCF_042186555.1. Lineage (NCBI taxonomy): Eukaryota > Metazoa > Chordata > Amphibia > Anura > Ranidae > Aquarana > Aquarana catesbeiana. Next base: position 759,349,805 of record NC_133324.1, read on the forward strand.
TGCCCCAATGTCTACAACTTATACTACCAAAATTAAGGGCACCAAACCCTGTCACAAATGTGATTTTTGCAGATACATTTACGCATCTCCTGATGTTATCCTTCCAAATGGCCAGCTTTATAGTCCCAATTTTCTAGCCACATGTCAATCCATCGGCGTAGTCTATATAATGATATGCGAATGCAATTCATTCTACGTAGGGAAAACCAAACGTCCCTTTTTCCATCGGATTAGAGACCATGTCTCTCTAGTGCTCAAAAAAAAGATGGAGACTCCCATAAGCCGGCACATGGGTCTTTACCACCAATTTGACGATAGCAAAATGCACTTTTATGCTCTGGAGCATGTCCCCCCAAATGAAAGAGGGGGGGATTATGATAAGATTCTATTACAACGTGAAACTAGGTGGATTGTCACTCTTAATGCCTTGAAACATCCAGGTCTCAATGATGCCCTGAGTTATAAACCTTTTTTGTAATTTTATTTATTCAATATTCTAATTTTAATTAAGTGTTTTTTTTTTGTTTTTTGTTTTTTTCTCCCTCTCACCACCACCTACGTTCTCATATATATATGGTTTTTATATATATATAATTTAATATTTTTTCAGATGTCTCGATTTGATGTGCGGTGTGATCTCTTATTTTTTCTTTCAGTCCGTTTCCTCTCTATCAATGTGGTATGCACGGACACCCGGGGCACTTAGTTTATCTTTTCCTAATCAATGTCTTGATCTCTTTGTTGCCCTTTAGCTGACATCCAGTGCTGCCTCTCTCCCTCCCGTTATATACAGTGTACAATAATGTCTTAATATCTAGTTTTTAGTACTAAGTTAACATTATGGCCATTTTAGGACATCGAATCTTTAAAAACAGATGCGGTTTGGTTAAACCACACCATGCGGCGTCAATGTTTACATTTACAATTTAATTCCCATTTTGATCCTGCGGAATCTCCGTAGTGCCTAGTTTGAGGGCACAGGATTCTCCAAGATGGCCGTGGGTGAGTCCCGCACATTCGACGCTGTTCGACGTCAAGATGGCCGCAGGCCAGCCCTGCATATTCGACGCGTTTGACGTCTTTTTCGATTGACAGGTCAGGAGGTGTGCGCATGCGCGTTTGTCTTTTTTGGTCCGCAGCGTGACGATGAGTCAGACGTTGTCACGCTGGAGAGGCGTTAAAAGCGGGGTTTTCCCCGCCAGTCTCTGTCATTCCCCCTGCTGATACGCTGGGGCAGACGGACGCTCCCTATACGAAGTGCTGTTGTGAACAAAACTTGTCCTAGCAGTAAGTCTTTTTACTTACCTACTTTTTTGTCAATAATTATCTACTTTTTCATCCATGACACCAAACTTAGTTTACCTCTTATATCTACATCTCTAGGTTCTCTGTGTTTAGTTTGCAGACGTATCTTCAGGTCTGGTTCACCCACCAGCTGTTTGTGGGCGCTCCGGCCCTGTATGCTGCCCATTTTACGACTGCTAGTTTACTGCAACATAGGAACCGTCTGTCTACTTATACAGCAATTTAGCCTTTCACTTTCTGTTGGATGCAACCCCTTGCTACCTATAAATTGATTCTATTAGAGGTATATATATTATTTTCTTATATTCCTATTTAGGATTTTATTCCCAAAATACTATTACTAGTCAAACATCACCTACACTGATATGACTATAATACCCATGTATTTGATTTTTCTCCTTTTAGAGTGTTTCATTTACCTCTAGAATTTTTATCCCTCTCTGCATGCCCTTTTCAGAAAGGTGGGGACTGAGGAGCAAAATATCCACCATTGCTCAAATCTCTATATGTATTTGATAACTTTTTTACAGGTAAGACTATTAATTAACATTAATTATGACGAGGTGGTTTTTTGATTGGGTTTTTTTTTTTTTTTTGATACACATATTTGGATATATGTATGCTGCATATATATATTTTTTTTCTTATTTTTTTTTCTGTTTTGATGTATATGTTTATACACATATATTTCTGTACTTATATATTTTCCTTATGATTAAACCAATATATATTCTTGATCGCAATTTATAAGCAGACATTTGTTTACATATATACTTTTTCTGTTTTCATAGTTGACCATAATATCACAATATATCTCCTGAAGAAGCTTAAGAAAGCGAAACATGTTGAGAGAGTGGTATTAACTTCTGTATTGATGAATTATTTCATTTGCTTTATATGTTGTCTTTAGCCAATGTCTGGTTTTTAAAAGATTGTTAAATAAAATTTAATTTTATTTTATTCTATGCTCTTTACCTTATTTGATTTCAGCACCGTTTAAAGTCCCTGGGGCCTATCTAAGGCCTCAATGTCCCTTTCCATTTCAAAATGATATACTTTGGGATGTGGTGCTTTTGATTTTTCCTTTCTTCGAATCTTTACTAGATAGTTCCAAATGATTTGGGGTATCTTTAGTGGGCTGGGTATATTAGATTTATTGTAGTGTTTTATTTGGAATAGTTGGTAGCTATCCAGTGCTTCACTTCCCTCTAGGTCAGGTATAAAGAAATGATCCCCTTTCTGTTTCCAAGCTTGGGTCCAAAAGTTTGGGATTAGATATTCATATGCCGCTAATGGAGTTTTTATATCTTGCATTGGCGTATCAGTAAATGGTTCTTTTGACATTGAGGACTATGCCGCTATAGAGGCTTGTATTGTAGGGTACGGTGGTGATTCGGGTCTATGGTGTACATATGTAGCTATCGCCAGAGGAGATCATGGCCTGGGGTAATTTCTTATTCTATTTCTGACCATCTATTGTCAGTTTGACACGAGAACCAGTAACGAGTTTGTTCTAGAACTGCTGCTTGATAGTAAACATATGCATTGGGGAGGCCTACTCCACCAAGATATTTTGGTTTGTACATTTGTGTCAGTGCAATTCTAGGTTTTTTTCCTGCCCAAATAAATTTCTTTAGTTTGTTTGTTAATTGTAAAAAGAATGATTGGGGGATAGGTATGGGTAGAGTTCTAAAGTGGTATAATAGTTTGGCCAATATCTGCATTCGGTATGCAGCTATCCTCCCCATCCTTGATAAATGCAATTTAGCGATGTGGTTCACCTCTTCTTCAATGTTAGCAAGTAATGGAGGGAAGTTGCAGGGGTATAATTTAGCTGAAGAGGAGGTGAGCTGCACACCAAGATAAGCAATGGAGGGAGGGTTCCAGTTACAGGGGAATAGGTTTTTGATCCTATTCTTTTCTGCTATGGGCACATTAAGAGTCAATGAAAAGCATTTATTTGTGTTAACTTTGTAAAAGGAAACTTGACCAAAGTTGTGTAGCAGCTTTGTAAGTTCTAGCATGGAGGCTTCGGGGTTAGATATTGTTAGTATTATATCGTCGGCAAAAAGTCCTATCTTGTGGCTTTTTTTAACCTATCTTGATACCTTGAATGGTTTCAGCGGACCTGATACATTGTGCCAATGGTTCTATGATAAGTGAGAATATAATTGGGGAGAGGGGACAGCCCTGGAAGGAATCAGATAGGAGACCAGATGTGTAGACTTGAGTTGTGGGGTTGGAATATAAATACATGATGGCTGAGTGAATCTGGCTGGATATTCCAAATTTGTGTAATGTCCTGGATAGGTAGCCCCAATGTACCCTATCAAATGCCTTTTCGGCATCTAAGGCTAGAAAGATACTGGGTACTTGGTTGACTTCTGCAAAACACAGGAGGTCTATCATCCTTCTGGTCCCATCTGGTGCTTGCCTGCCCTTTACAAACCCAACTTGATCCAAGGGGGTAATTTTCATTAGTCTATTGGCTAATATCTTGGCATATATCTTTAGATCAGAGTTTAGTAATGAGATTGGCCTATAATTTTGAGGGTGGAAAGTGTCCTTACCGGGTTTGGGTAGGGTAACTATGATCGCTTGGAGCATTTCCTTTGGGAAGGAACCTGATGTGGCTGCTGTATTAAAAATATCCACCAGTTTTGGTGCCAGAAGGGTGATGAAAGCTTTATAGTACTCAGCGGAGAAACCGTCCACTCTTGGGGATTTGTGCATAGGAAGAGATTTGATAACTGTCTCCACTACTTCTTCACTGGTGAAAGGGGAGTTTAGAGCTTGTAGCGTTGCTGTGTCTACCAAGGGTAATTGGATTCCTTGGAGGAATTCATCAGTCTCTGTATCTGTGGGTTTATGGGTGGTTGGATCTTTGTTGAAGTTGTAAAGGGATTTGTAGTGATCCCCAAAGGCATTGGCTATATCCTTAGGGTTGTGGAGTGTAGTATTGAAGCTGTAATGTTGAATGTGTGTAATATTGGTTCTGGCTTCCTTTTTTTAATTTGGGAGGCTAGGAGTTTGCTTGCCCTATTATTTTTGTAATAGAAAGAAAATTTCATTCTTTTGAAATAGAGATCATAGTCTGCCCTAATTTCCTGTCGTAATTCCTTGCGGCAGCAATTAAGGCATTTCAAAACAGTGGGGGATGTGGTGTTGGCGTTCTTATGTTGGGCCTCTAGTTCTGCAATTGACTTGTGAAGCTGTGCTAAGCGCTGCTACCTGGATAAGTATTCCCCGTGCAAAAGCTTTATGCGCGCATTTTTCATTGGCATTGATGCTGAAATATTCTTTGAGTTTCATCATCATCCCTGATGTGGGGGTGCGACAGAAGAAAAGTGTTGTTGCGCCACAGTGGTTTGTGGGAAATTTTGCTAGTATCCACAACCTCAATGGTCACAGGCACGTGGTCCAACCAGGTGATGTTGTGGACATCAGCTTTACTCACTTTCTGCAGAATGTACATATCCGTGAGAAAAAAAAATTGATTCTTTAGTAACTATCATGCACCATAGAGTAATATGTGTAGTCCCTCTCGGTGGAACTGAGGCAACGCCAGGGATCAAAGAGTCTTTCTTCATGACACCAAGACCCTAAAGAGGGCCTTTTCCTGAGAGCCACCGAGGAGGAGTCAAGTTCATTATTCATAACTATATTGAAATCTCCACATATTATTAAATTACCCTTATGCATGGATTTAGCAAGTGAAACAACCTTAGGAATAAATTTAATCGGTTTGACATTTGGAGCATATAAGTTTACCAGTGTGTAGGTAACCCGGTCTATTTCGGCGACCAGTATGGGTCAATATGATCCTGCAATAAAGAAAAGGTTATAGTGTCCTTAATAGCTACCAATACCCCATTTTTCTTGGAAATGTCATTGGCAGTGAACACTTTGGGGAATTTGTTATGCGTGCACTTTGGGGGTTTGCCGCTGGCGAAATGTGTCTCTTGTGCACATAGAATGTCACATTTCATGTACAGAGCTGACTTTCACATGGCTCTATGTTTGTAGGGGCTGTTTAGGCCTCTCACGTTGTGTGACACAATTTTAAGACTCATTCCAGGTAGTTAAAGCAAATTGCTGCCATCTAGTGGTAGGAATTAAAAGAGAATGTGCTCTTGAGTTGTTGTTGAGTATGTGTAATTCTCGAGATAAAGTTTCTGTGTTAACCGTCAGAAAAAAAGAACAAAAACAAAAGTAGAAAACCGAACTGAGCTGTGTAGCAACTTTGAACAGTCATGCAGCATGAAGTGCATAAAACAGGTTACAGGAGTCATCCTGTAAGTAAAGAAGGGGGAAAAATAAGTCTCAAATTAGCCAAACGGTCGATTTTTGACTCTACACAAGTGTTTGCGGGCGAATTGGAAGGCACCAGGGGATAGTGATCCTGAGAGAAGTACCTTACAGGTATAATTGCCGTCAGCGGAAATTAACATCTAGCTGATAGTTGCCTACCTGCCCCTCTTGTTCTGGTGATTATTATTGCGTCTATCATGTGAGGGGTTCAGGGTCTGCAGCTTCTCCATTTACCGGCAGAAGTCGCCATTTCCTGAGGAGCTCCAAACCTTTTTTCAAGTGATGTAATTGCATGCGATTCATTATTAATTTCCAGCAGCAATTTGGCAGGAAATCCCCACTTGTACAGAATCTTGTGGTTACACAGGATTTTTGTAATGGGGACTAGATTGTGTCTCGCCGTCAGTGTAGCTTGTGATAAATCAGCATACAATGCGATTCCAGCAAATGGGTCAGGGAGTGCGGGATGCTGTCTGGCAAATCGCATCAGCTGGTCATTTACGTGGTAAAAGTGGATCCTTGCTATGACGTCCCTGGGCATGTGATCAGACAGGAATGATGGCTTTGGCAATCTGTGGGCTCTGTCTATTATTACGTCAGCAGGTGCCAGTGATGGGAGGGCCATAGTCATGAGCTTTTGGAGGTATGCTGTGAGTTCCACTGGTTTAATCGATTTAGGGACCCCTCTGAATTTGATGTTGTTCCTGCGAGCCCTATCCTCGATGTCCGCCATCTTGAGGCGCATGGCCTTGATCTCATCCTCAACATCAAAGTGGGCATCTACCAGCTCATTATGTGCCAGAGTGAATTCCTCCATTTTTTTTCCACATAATTTACTCTGCTGCTGAACATTGACAGTTCAGATTTTGTGGTGTGCATAAATGTTGAGATGTCCTGTTGAAGTGCCCCCCTCAGAGTCAGTAGCATTTCTTTCATAGTGGTGTTCATGATAGGCTGCCCTGATGTGGGGAAAGCATTTAGTTGCTGGCCATAAGAAGACGATTCCTCCATCTCTTCCCCCTCTGTCACTGCCTCATCCTGCTGCTCCCCCTTTACCCCAATCCTCCTTTTCTGCTTCACAGGGCTGTTAAAGGGTGAGGATGGTGGTGGATGACTTGTGGGACATGACTCACCTGTGGATGGTGACGGATTGCAGCAGGAGCGTGTAGGAGATGCCGAGTTTCTGTTCTCAGACATCTTGGAAATCTCGGCCAGCCGTGGGAGGAAAGAAATCGGTCAATTTTTTCGGTCCCTCTCTCTCTTTGCGCTTATTCATTGTTGCCGCTGCGTTCCCCTCAGTCACCCCTCTCTGTGGATGCAATTTATGCCTGTGTAGGTCTGCTGTGAGCCGCGTTATTCAGGCCGTTGTGGCAGAGCTTTCTCCTTACACCTTCATCTGCTCTGGCTGCCAGCTCCGCCCCTTCCATCACAGATCATTTTTAATAGCGGAATTGCATATGTAGATTAAAAATGCAGGAAAAATAGAGTTTTTTTTCTGTGCGCTTGTTAATAGGCCATGGCTTAAGAGACATCCAAAAGAAGAGAGAAAGAGAGAGATAGAGAGGGGGTGGAGAGAGAGAGAGGGAGGGGAGAGAGAGAGGGAGAGAGAGAGAGAGAGAGAGAGAGAGAGGGGGAAGAGAAGGAGGGAGGGAGGAAGGGGGAGAGAGAGGAGGGAGGGAGGAAGGGGAAGAGAGAAAGCGGGGGAGGGAGGGAGGGAGAGAGAAGAGAGGGGAAGGAGGGAGGGAGGGAGAGAGAGGGGGAGAGAGGGCGAGAGAGAGAGATAGAGAAGGAGGAAGTGGAGAGAGAGGGGGAGAGAGGGATGGAGGGAGGGAGGAAGGGGGAGAGAGAGGGAGGGAGGGAGTAAGGGGGAGAAAGAGAGAGGGGGAGGGAGGGGGTGAGGGGGAGAGAAGGAGGGAGTGAGGTAGGGGGATAGAGAGAGAGGGGGAGGGAGAGAGAGAGAAGAGAGGGGGAGGGCGGGGGGATGGAGGGAGAGAGAGGGGGGAAGGGAGGCACATATTTGGATGATGGAAGACAGGGCTTGACCTCATTCACTAAGCTCTGGGGAACATTCCCTTGCAAAGTACAATTTCTCTCACACAGTGAATAGTCTATTTGCCTTTAGCAAACAAACACCATAGACTAAAGTCACATACAGTGCCATGAAAATGTATTCATACCCCTTGAAATTTTCCACATTTTGTCATGTTACAACCAAAAATGTAAATGTATTTTATTGGGATTTTATGTGATAGACCAAAACAAAGTGGCATATAATTTTGAAGTGGAAGGAAAATGATAAATGGTTTTCAAAATGTTTTACAAATAAATATCTGAAAAGTATGGTGTGTATTTGTATTCAGCCCCCTTAGGTCAATACTTTGTAGAACCAACTTTCGCTGCAATTGCAGCTGTAAGTCTGTATGTCTTTACCAGCTTTGCACATCTAGAGAGTGAAATTTTTGCCCATTCTTCTTTGCAATATAGCTCAAGCTCTGTCAGATTAGATGGAGAGCGTCTGTGAACAGAAAGTCTTCCCACAGATTCTCAATTGGATTTAGGTCTGGACTTTGACTGGGCCATTTTGACACATGAATATGCTTTGATCTAAACCATTCCATTGTAGCTCTGGCTGTATGTTTAGGGTCCTTGTCCTGCTGGAAGGTGAACCTCCACCCCAGTCTCAGGTCTTTTGCAGACTCTGACAGGTTTTCTTATAAGATTGCCCTGTATTTGGCTTCATTTATCTTCCCATCAATTTTGATCAGTGTCCCTGTCTCTGCCCAAGAAAAGCATCCCCACAACATAATGCTGCCACCACCATGTTTCACGGTGGGGATGGTGTCAGGGGGATGTGCAGTGTTGTTTTCTGCCACACATAGCGTTTTGCTTTTAGGCCAAAAGGTTAAATTTTGGTCTCATTTGACCAGAGCACCTTCTTTCACATGTTTGCTGTGTCCCCACATGGCTTCTCACTAGAGATGAGCTTCGAGCTCGAGTCGAACCCATGTTCGACTCGAACATCGCATGTTCGACCGTTCGTCAAATTATGAATGATATGGGCCATTCGCGCCAAATTTGATTTGCCCATAATTCATCGCAGCATCGCAGTGCATTGCTGGCTGATGATTGGCCAAGCATGTACTATGACCCACATGCTTGGCCAATCACAGCGCCGTCTGTACAGAGAGCCGTAATTGGCCAAAGCCAGGGTGGCTTTAACCAATTATGGCTCAGGGGGTTTAGTACACGCCCCACACTATATAAGGCCGCCTGCACGTCGGCCCTGTGTAGTGTGTTCCGGCGTTGAGAGAGAGATAGAGAGAGAGACAGTGTCATTTTATTTAAGTGAGACAGAGTAGGAAGGCGAGTCAGTTAGCTGCATTTACAGCGTGTGTATACATATATATATATATACATCCTGGGTGTTGTATATATATATATATATATATATATATATATATATATATATATATATATATATACACTGTATTCAGTTTAGCTAGATCCGTTCCTGTTATTCTCTTCCAACTGACAGGCCGGCAGGTGTTTTTACAGTATTTATAGCTACCTGAAGAAAATTGCTGGTGTTCTTCTGATCCTATTAGTCCTATTAGCTAGAGTATTTACAGTTAGTGTAGTGCGTCCTCTGCACAGTGTGCACCTTATGCCGCGTACACACGGTCGGACTTTCCGGCATACTTGGTCCGGCGGACCAGAGTATGCCGGACAATCCGCCCGTGTGTGGGCGGCGGCGGACTTTTCCAGCGGACTTCTTCCCAAAAGCCCGCCGGACCTAGATTTGAAACAAGTTTTAAATCTTTCCGTCGGACACAGTTTCGGGCGGAAAGTCCGCTCGTGTGTGTGCTGGTCCGACGGAAAGCCCGCTCGTGTGTATGCTGGTCCGACGGACCAAATGCGACACGAGGGCAGGGTATTGCATCTCGCGCTCGCTGCAATAGGAAAAACAAATCTTCCTATTGCGGCGAGCGCGGTGCATACCAGGCCCTTAGGTCTGGTATGGATTATAAAGGGAACCCCGCTACGCCGAAAAAACGGCGTGGGGTCCCCCTAAAATCCATACCAGACCCCGATCCGAGCACGCAGCCTGGCCGGTCAGGAAAAGGGGGTGGGGACGAGCGAGCGCCCCCCCCCCCTCCTGAACCGTACCAGACCGCATGCCCTCAACATGGGGGGGTGGGTGCTTTGGGGGAGGGGAGCGCCCTGCGGGCCCCCCCACCCCAAAGCACCTTGTCCCCATGTTGATGAGGACAAGGGCCTCTTCCCGACAACCCTGGCCGTTGGTTGTCGGGGTCTGCGGGCGGGGGGCTTATCGGAATCTGGGAGCCCCTTTTAATAAGGGGGCCCCCAGATCCCGGCCCCCCACCCTATGTGAATGAGTAAGGGGTACATGGCATTCACCTAGGGAAAAAGTGTAAGTAATAAAACACACTACACAGGTTTTTAAAATATTTTATTACACAGCTCCGGGGGTGGGGATCTTCCTCCGGCTTCGGGGGTCTTCTTCCGGCTTCGGGGGTCCCTCCACGTGTTCCTCACCGTCCTGGGATGGAATTCCCTCAGGTATGGTCCAGGGGGGTGTTTAAAAATAGGGATAAAGGAACCCAATAGTGTAACTCCGTTTTAAAATTAACAACGTTTATTAGGCAAAAAACAGCAGGTACTCACATCTACAATGAATGGTAAGGTGTTTGTATCCGACGAGCGGCGAGCTCGTAGCTTTCTTTCAGTATATCCAGCCTATCCTGTCCCTACGCGTGACGTCACACCACACGTGACTTCTTCAGGGGAAGAAGCCCAGAAGACAAGAAGTCCGGACCTCTGCTGGCAAGAGAGCTACCTGAAGGCAGCAGAGGAGCCGGCCGAAGAACTGGAACACCGGGAGAAGAGAGCGGAGAAGAACCAACTGGATGCCGGGAGAAGATGAAGTGGAGGGACCCCCGAAGCCGGAAGAAGACCCCCGAAGCCGGAGGAAGATCCCCACCCCCGGAGCTGTGTAATAAAATATTTTAAAAACCTGTGTAGTGTGTTTTATTACTTACACTTTTTCCCTAGGTGAATGGGTAGGGGTACCATGTACCCCTTACTCATTCACATAGGGTGGGGGGCCGGGATCTGGGGGCCCCCTTATTAAAAGGGGCTCCCAGATTCCGATAAGCCCCCCGCCCGCAGACCCCGACAACCAACGGCCAGGGTTGTCGGGAAGAGGCCCTTGTCCTCATCAACATGGGGACAAGGTGCTTTGGGGTGGGGGGGCCCGCAGGGCGCCCCCCTCCCCCAAAGCACCCACCCCCCCATGTTGAGGGCATGCGGTCTGGTACGGTTCAGGAGGGGGGGGGGGCGCTCGCTCGTCCCCACCCCCTTTCCTGACCGGCCAGGCTGCGTGCTCGGATCGGGGTCTGGTATGGATTTTAGGGGGACCCCACGCCGTTTTTTCGGCGTAGCGGGGTTGCCTTTATAATCCATACCAGACCTAAGGGCCTGGTATGCCCCGCAACGGGGCTCGCAAGGTGTCAATCTCGCCGATAAAAGCGGCAAGATTGACATCCTTTGCTAGTCCCGTCGCACCTGAGTCACGTTCAAAATGAACGGACTTGTCCGTGTGTGGGCAAATCCGTTCATTCTGAAAGTCCGCCGGAACTCCGGCGAAAGTCCGTCGGAAAGACGGGCGGACTTAGCCCGCCGGAAAGTCCCGGCGTGTGTGGGCAAGTCCGTCCGTTTTAAAGTCCGGCGCACCTGGCGGACAAAGTCCGTCGGAAAGTGTGCCGGACCAAGTAGGATAGAAAGTCCGACCGTGTGTACGCGGCATAAAGCTACCTGAAGAAAATTGGTTGTGTTCTTCTGATCCTATTAGTACCGCAGGTAGCTGCAGTATTTACAAGTTAGTGTAGTGCGTCCTCTGCACAGTGTGCAACTAAAGCTACTTGAAGACAATTGCTGTTGTTCTGCTCCTATTAATACCACAGGCAGGCAGCTACAGTATTTACAGTTAGTGTACTGTGTCCTCTGCACAGTGTTCATCTAAAGCTACCTGAAGACAATTGCTGTTGTTCTGCTCCTATTAATACCACAGGCAGGCAGCTACAGTATTTACAGTTAGTGTACTGTGTCCTCTGCACAGTGTGCACCTAAAGCTACCTGAAGAAAATTGGTGGTGTTCTTCTGCTCCTATTAATACCACAGGCAGGCAGCTACAGTATTTACAGTTAGTGTACTGTGTCCTCTGCACAGTGTGCACCTAAAGCTACCTGAATAAAATTGGTGGTGTTCTTCTGCTCCTATTAATACCACAGGCAGGCAGCTACAGTATTTACAGTTAGTGCACTGTGTCCTCTGCACAGTGTGCATCTAAAGCTACCTGAAGACAATTGCTGTTGTTCTGCTCCTATTAATACCAGAGGCAGGCAGCTACAGTATTTACAGTTAGTGTACTGTGTCCTCTGCACAGTGTGCACCTAAAGCTACCTGAATAAAATTGGTGGTGTTCTTCTGCTCCTATTAATACCACAGGCAGGCAGCTACAGTATTTACAGTTAGTGTACTGTGTCCTCTGCACATATGTGACATGCCCACCAGGTGGAACTCAACGTTGACCATGCTGCAGCAGCTGCACACGCAGCAGAGGGCCATCAATGAGTACCTATGCGACTATGGCACCAGGACAGGGTCAGGGGACCTTGGTTTTTTCCCCACGCCAGTGGCCGATGATCATGGATGCATGCACTGTCCTGTCACCATTTGAGGAGGCCATGAGGATGGTGAGCAGTGACAGTGCATGCATCAGTGACACTGTCCTTCTTGTCCACCTGTTGGAGCACATGCTGCATGGAATAATAGACAGGGCACTTGAGGCAGAACAGAGGGAGGAAGAGGAGGCCTTCCTTACCTCTCAAGGCCCCCTTTATCCAGACAGTGTTCCTGCGTGCCTGCCAATCACACAGGAAGAGGGTGAGGAGGAGGAGGAGGATTGTGTCAGCATGGAGGTGGAGCCTGGCACTCAGCATCAGCAGCAGTCTTCAAGGGATCATTTACAGTCCCAAGAAACCCATGGACTTGTACGTGGCGGGGAGGAGGTGGCTGCGGATCATGTCATCCTTAGTGACCCAGAGGACTCCGATCCGAACCGAAGGACTCCGAAACTCCTATTCCTAGACAACGTGTTGCTGAGGCTTCGGTCAGTCAAAGAAGGAGCGGTTGAGAAGGTGGCTGTCTGGCCGATGCGTCCAGACAATTTTTTAGTCCGCAGCCCCAAGGTATGATTGGTTCCAGCAACCATTACCAGCGTCTGTTTTACATGGTGCAGGAATACCTAGGGGCAAGATCTGATTTTGACACCTTTCCCACCCAAAATCCTCTGGGTTACTGGGTCTTGAGGATGGATCACTGGCCAGAGCTTGCACAGTATGCAATTTATCTACTGGCCTGTCCTGCATCCAGCGTTCTTTCGGAACGCACATTCAGTGCTGCTAGAGGCTTTGTAACCGATCACAGGGTGCGCCTGTCCACTGACTCGGTCGATTGACTGACCTTCATAAAAATGAATCAGTCTTGGATCACCACCAGCTACCAGGCACCTGATGCTGATATAACTGAATAATTTTTTTTAAATGTCAGATCCCTTCAAGACTGCCTATGCTGATGCTGAGTGACTATCCTGTTATGCTGAGTGATTATCCTCTTCCTCCTCAATGATCATGCTGATAGCTTGTAAGAACATTTTTGGTTCTGGGCGTCGCCACCGGTGGCTAAGGTCCAATTTTTCAGCCCCTGTTTGACAGGGGCGTGTAATTCCAATTTTTGATGCAATATTTTGCAGGAGGATTCGTTGCTGCGCTCGACTAGAGTATCTGTGAGGGGTTGCAGTGTTGTTGCACCAGCACCAGTGCCTAAGGCCCAATTTTTCAGCCCCTGTTTAACAGGGGCATGTAATTACAATTTGTGATGCAATATTTTGCAGGAGGGCTCATTCCTGTGCTCAACTAGAGTATCTGTGAGGGGTTGCAGTGTTGTGGCACCAGCACCAGTGCCCAAGGCCCAATTTTTCTGCCCCTGTTCAACAGGGACATGTAATTACAATTCTTGATCTAATATTTCACAGCAGGGCCTATTTCTGCGCCCACCATGAGTAACTGTGAGGGCTTATAGTGTTGTGGCAACCCCACCACCACCACCACCAAAGGCCCAATTTTTCTGCCCCTGTTCAACAGGTGCATGTAATTACAATTCGTGATATAATATTTCACAGCAGGGCCTGTTCCAGCACCCACCAAGAGTAACTGTGAGGACTTACAGTGTTGTGGCACCAGCACCACCACCACCAAAGGCCCAATTTTTCAGCCCCTGTTCAACAATGGCATGTAATTACAATTCTTGATCTAATATTTCACAGCAGGGCCCGTTCCTGCGCCCACCAAGCATAACTGTGAGGGCTTACAGTGTTGTGGCAACACCAACACCTAAGGCCCCAATTTCTGCAGAATATATAAGGCAGGCCCCTACTTTCAAACATCCAACTTACAAACGACTCCTACTTGCAAATTTTAGGAGACAACAGGAAGTGAGATGAAATCTACCCCTAGGAAGGGAAATTCTCTCCTGTAAGTGTTAATATGGGAAAAACATGTCTCCTCTCCACTGATGCTTTAACACCAATCCTTGTTTCACTAAAAACCCCAAATTTTCAAAAAATATTTGTCATTGGGACAGAAAGTGAGGTGAAATCTTCTGAAGAGGTGAACAGACAGCAAAATAAATGTTACAGGGGTGATAACCCTTCCCTATGTTTTCCAAAAAGCTTAAAAATAGATTTTTTGGCTGGAGCTACACTTTAAAAATGTACCAGTTCAAAATTACAAACAGATTTTACTTAACAACAAACCTAAAGTCCCTGTCTTGTTTGCACCGCCTGTGTACTGCTGTTCAGAGTATATAGGGCCTGGGGTCCCCACGCCTTTCCTTTTTTTAATTTGGGTGCGGGGTTCCCCTTAATATCCATACAAGACCCAAAGGGCCTGGTAATGGACTAGGGGGGGGTACCCATGCCGTTTGTCTCACTGATTTTCATCCATATTGCCGGGACCCGACATTACATTAAAGCCTCAAGCAGTTTTAAATGACTTTTATTCCTTTAAAAATGTCATTTTGTGCAGGGACTGTTCTAAGCACGAGAAACACGTGCCACTTTACAGGCACACTATAGACACCCCCCAGGTACGATATTTAAAGGAATATTTCACCTTTTTTTCACTTTAAGCATCATTAAAATCACTGCTCCCGAAAAACTGGGGCAGGACCCGGGTCCCCAAACCTTTTTTAGGACAATACCATGCATATTTTTGCAGAAAAGAAAATAGGCGTTCCCCGTGGGGTTTTTTAGCAGCAATTGTAAGCCAAAAAAAGTATTTTTGTTAAAAAATGATTTTATTGACAAAATACTCTGGACATATATCATACAAAACAAAACAAAAGTTTAAAAACATGAGCTCCGGTTTACATAATGCAAGTGGATTGGGTAGCAAATCAGACAATGAATTGGTATCATGAAAGAATTGTTATAAGAGGTATACATACACCGATGCTACCTATAACATTGATTGTAATTATGCTGTCCGATGTTGGAGAAAACCCCAATGCATTTCAACCTTATTGGGTCATGGTCATCCTCAGGGGGTTCTTATAATTCTACAATAACATCAGAAAAAAGATCAAAATCTTAATATTCTTAAATATGACTTCTACACAAAATGGTTGGAATCTCTTAATATTTACCCTCTATACCATATGCACTCATTTATCCGGAGACTTCTTTAAAAGCAAAACAGAAGACAAAATTTTGCCCCACTTGTGATTCTGGGTTCCGCTGAGATGTCGTCCCTACCTGCACCCCAAAAGGAAGACAGAGCCAACCCGTGCAACTTACAGGTGGTCACAGACAAAGTGGCCCTCACCCAGTGCCGGAGGGAGGGAAATGGAGAACCAAAGCACCTCTAAATTACCATAATGATACAAATTAATATGTTATCTATATGTTATATTATATTAGTGTTCTAGCCCAAGTATGCAAAGTGTTTATATATGACACAGGGGGCGAAGAGCAATTTATTTGGAAATATTTATATATTATACACCAGAAGGTGTGTGTATCAATGTGAAAATAAATTACAAGAATCAGTGTAGAAACGATTACTGAGAATATAAATATCAGTATATCTCAAGAGTTTATTTAAAAGGCATAGATATACCATTATGATATAACTTAATTTAGACTTAAAACAGAAATATCTATGCCAACAAGAGTGACAAACTTGATGAAAAACCGAATACTAATGCAGCGTACACACAAGCGGACTTTACGGCAGACTTTGCCCGGCGGACTGGATTTCGTCGGACAATTCGATGTGTGTGGGCTCCAGCGGACTTTGTTTTCTCAAAAGTTGGACGGACTTAGATTTGAAACATGTTTTAAATTAATCCGTTGAAATCGAGTCCGGTCGAAAAGTCCGCTCGTCTGTGTGCTAGTCCGACGGACAAAAAGCCACGTTAGGGCAGCTATTGGCTACTGGCTATGAACTTCCTTGTTTTAGTCCGGTCGTACGTCATCACGTACGAATTCGACGGACTTTGGTGGATTGTGTGTAGGCAAGTCCGTTCATTCAGAAAGTCTGTCGCAAAGTACGTCGAAAAGTCCGCCGGGCAAAGTCTGCCGTAAAGTCCGCTCGTGTGTACGCGGCATAAGAGTGCAATGTGACGAATAGCAAAAGAAGGGGATTGTGTGAAATGCATCCTCTTCCCTTAAGGAGAGGGGGGAATTCCAAAGTTACTGAAAAACAATGGTGTAAAAGTGCAAATCACCCATGAAAGAAAAGGAAAAATGAAATCAAAAATATAAGTGAAAGTGGCAGTAAATAAAAAGGCCTTGGTAGATTAGAAAAACTAGTGCAGAAAATGGTGCTGGTGAAAAATGTGATTACCTTGGCAGATATATACCCAGCTGCCAAGGATATTTGGAGATCAAAGAAAATTGAGTGAATATAAAAGTGAAGGAACCCTTATAAATTAGAGTGCTGTAAAATACATATAGACCATCAACAAATGTAGGAGGACTATTAAAGATACTTGAGTGCTACAAAAGTGTAAAAGAAACCACAAAAATCAATACCTGGTCTCTATATTTAAAATAGTTGGACAAATGTGACATCCAGAAAGAGATGCATAATGTCTTTTTTTTGTTTTAAAGATATATTTATTGATTTTTTTACAAACCAGTTGTACAAAACAAGCACAACAACAACCACTAAATAAAACTCGGTTAATCATTGGTATAGTACATAGCTCAGGTATAAATAAAGGACAAATGGTGAAACAATGGTCCCATATTGATCACATATGTATATATATATAGCACAAGCATTCTGTCAATATAGCAACAGTAGTAATTCTGTATAGAGTGTATCTTGGCACTGCCTGCATGCAACACATATTATACATACATTATGAGGAGAGGCTCAGAGGGCTGGCCAGCCATCTATCCCAGATTTTGTGGAATGTTTTTTTTCATTTCCTCAGCTTAAAGGTAAGTTTATATAGTGGTATAATGTCATTAATTAATTTTAGCCAAAGGGATTTCAAAGATGTCTGTGTACCATTCCATGATAACAATATAGCCTTTCTTACATAAAAATACAGAATACGTAGTAGTCTCTTAGCCTGTAATGGTATCTGTAAGTCACCAAAGATCCCCAGTAGACCGTTCTTAGGATGAATAATGTTAGGGAGGCCTAGAGCAGAGGGAATGAAAGAACCCACCTCCACCCAAAAGTCTTGAACCACTGGACAGGTCCAGAAGCAGTGTAGGAAATCAGCGTCTCCGCCACAGCCACGGAAGAATTCAGCTGTGGGCTTCAACCCCATTTTGTACAGCCTGGCTGAGGTAAGGTGGGATTGGTGGAAAATCTTAACCTGTATGACACGGTCCCTAGATGAAATAACTGTGTTTTTGTACGTATCACTAAACTCAGTCATCCTCTGTAAGTGAAATGTCCATGGATGCCCACTTTTCCTGTGCTTTCCTAAATCTGGGGTTAAAATCGGTCATTAGGGCAGTGTAGTAGGCAGAAATAAGTTTATTGGAATCAGGTTGTCTCAGCAGTTTCTCCAATGGAGGTAAGTCAGTAAGATCATTTAGTGAGCCAAACTGAGCTCGGATAGCATGTGTAAGCTGATAATAGTAGAACAAGTAGGAGCGTGGCAAGTCAAAGTCAAGTCTCAGTTGGTAGAAGGATTTGAAGCCTTGTTTATTGTATAACTGACATAGATATTTCACTCCCTTGGAGTACCAGTGTTTGGTGTCGGGTAAAGAGTATAGTTCCTGCAGAGTGGGGTTAAACCATAGAGGATTATTTGGGGATGCTGATCAGGTATGCCGAGAAATTTTTGTAGTGATGTATCGGAAAATTGAAAGGTAGGTAGCCAGCATGGAGGTACCTGGTCAATTTGGGACCTTGTCCCTGTAAATAATATTATGGAGGGTTTCCATGGAAGCCGCAATGGCTCCTTCAGTGGTGGTACATGCATTTGCAGAGACTGGGTGTAGCCAGTCATGGATATTTACCAACTGTGATGCTAAATAATATAGAAAAAAAATGGGAAACGCCAAGCCTGCCATATGTGATGGCAGCCTTAGCGTCTCAAGAGCCACCCTAGGGGATCTGCCATTCCACAGGAACGTTGTACAGATCTTATCTATATGTTTAAAGATAGATTTAGGGATTTTACAGGGGGAATTGGCCAGAATATATAGTAATTTCGGTAGATATACCATTTTGAGTAAGTTTGCCCTTCCCATAAGATCCAAAGGTAGGTCTATCCATTGTTTAGTTTGCTCCTGTAAGCAAGTTAGTAGGTGGATCTAAATTATTATTGATATAAGTGGATAAAGGCGACTGTACCAAAACCCTGAGGTATCGAAAAGATGACACCACCTGCAACTTAGAGTCCGAGTGGATCTGGGAAATCGCAGCGGAGTCCAGGGGAAAAAGACTAGATTTGTCCCAATTCACCCAGAATCTGGAGAAATCTCCGAACGTATTGATCTCGGCCAACAGTGACCCAAGAGACACATTGGTATCTGCCAGATACACCAAGGTATCGTCTGCATAAAGCAAGATTCGCTCCTCTATGGCAGCAATAGGAAGGCCTTTAATAGATAGGGAGGAGCGAATGCATACTGCCAGTGGCTCCATGGCCAGGGCAAATAGGAGTGGGGACAACGGACATCCCTGCCTTGTACCCCTAGTAATTAGAAATGACTCAGTGACCGAAGAGTTAACCCAAACACAGGCTCAGGGGGAAGCATAGAGGAGCCTTATCCATGCCACCATGAGAGGACCAAAACCATACAGCTGCAATACCCGGAAAAGATATGGCCACTCCACACTATCGAATGCTTTGCAAGTGTCCAGGGATACAATGGCCCGTGTAGGAGGGCAATCATGTGAATATTACAAATTGTGAAATAATCTACGAATATTCATTCTAGTGGACCTTACAGGTATAAAGCCCCCCTGGTCACTACTGACCAAGGTTGTGACTACAGCATTTAAATGATTTACAAGTACTTTGGCCAGGATCTTAACGTCCACATTTATGAGGGACATTGGGCGGTACGATTCACATTTAAGTGGGTCTTTGTGGAGTTTCAGCAAAAGTATGATCAAGGCCTCTCGCATAGTGGGGGGGAGGATTCCAGTATGTAAAGCCCTGTTATATGTACGTAGTAGAAGTGGGCATAGCAAATCCCTAAATTGTGTGTACCATTCGGTAGGGCAACCATCCAGACCAGGAGTCTTATGGGCTGGCATTTGTGAGATGGCCATTGCAATCTCTTCAATTGAGATGGGTGCCTCCAACTCATCTCTCCTCTCAGTCGAAAGGGAGGGGAAATATATGTCAGCAAGGTAGTCATTAGTTGGGGCTCAGGGTAGTCGGCCCTAGATGTGTACAGGTCTTAATAGAAGTTTAAAAAGGTTTCCATGATATCCCCAGGAACATCACTAATTTGGCCTTGTACTGTAAGGATACGTGGGATAGATACAGGGGGGCGGTCAGGTCTGGTCAGGTATGCTAAGAGGCGTCCAGCTTTGTTACCGTGCTCAAATGATTTCTGAGCAACGTGTAACAGTCGCTTTTGTGTAAGGTCTAGTAAACGGAGTTCATACTCCCTACGCTTCTGAAGCCATGCTTCTCTCGTATCAGGGGCCAGGTTAGTGGCATAAACAGACTCAGCTTGCACCATGGCTGTTTCTAGTTCTATGGTAAGCTGCTGGTTATTTTTTCTTATAACCCCAGTGATGGGCATGAATGTGCCCCTCAATGTGGTTTTAAAGGCTTCCCATTCTATATAAGGGTCCACTGTTCCCAGATTGTCTTTCCAGTACTCCGTAATACCTTTCCTGCATGTCCCCTGTACCACCTCGTCCTCCAGCCAGTAAGAATTTAGACGCCAAATGGTAGGGCCTGAGCCTGGGAGGATGGCGAGGTCCACAGAAAGAGGAGCATGGTCTGAGACACCTCTAGGGAGGTATGAAACAGCAGAGACAATGGGAAGGGTGTCCGCTGGGGCAAATGCCATATCAATCCGAGACATGGTGTGGAAGGAGTCCGAGTGACAAGAAAACTGTGTTTCGTCCAGGTATTTCCAGCGCCATTGCTCGGTAAAGTCATAAACCTGCATCCAGTCCAGAAAAGAGGGAAAGGATCTACCCCCACCCCCCAAGATGCATAATGTCTAATCGCCAAAATCAAAAAGACATATGCATGATAATCTCCCGACCCTCCCCCAGAGAGAGGGGCCATTGGGAAGCTAGATGTGTCCCTGCTGTGGCCCCCTTGGCGTTCTGGTAAGCAATTTGCTCCGGACGCCTCCGTCACCTCCGATGTAAACACCGTGACTGGAGACGAGCCGCGCTCATGACCATGACCCAATAAGGTTGAAATGTATTGGGGTTTTCTCCAACATCGGACAGCATAATTACAATCAATGTTATAGGTAGCATCGGTGTATGTATACCTCTTATAACAATTCTTTCATGATACCAATTCATTGTCTGATTTGCTACCCAATCCACTCGCATTATGTAAACCGGAGCTCTTGTTTTTAAACTTTTGTTTTGTTTTGTTTTGTTTTGTATGCTATATGTCCAGAGTATTTTGTCAATAAAATCATTTTTTAACAAAAATCCTTTTTTTGACTTACAATTGCTGCTAAAAAACCCCACGGGGAACTTCTATTTTCTTTTCTGGAAACATTTGTTTTGGGGTGTGCAGCCCTATCAAACTCTTTTGAAGTGTCATTCTATGCTATACCATGCATATTAGCCTTTAAAATTACCACTTTTGATTTTGAATGTTCGAGTCCCATAGACTTTAATGGTGTTCTAAAGTTTGCGCAAACTTTCGGTCCTTTTCGCAGGTTCTGGTGCAAACCGAACCGGGGGGTGTTCTGCTCATCCCTACTTCTCAGAAACTGCAAATGGGACCTCTTATGGCTGTCTTCCAACAATGGCCTTCTTCTTGCCACTCTTCCATAAAGGCCAGATTTGTGGAATGAACAACTAATAGTTGCCCTGTGGACAGATTCTCCCACCTGAGCTGTGGATTTCTGCAGCTCCTCCAGAGTTACCATGGGCCTCTTGGCTGCTTCTCTGATTAATGCTCTCTTTGCCTGGCCTGTCAGTTTAGGTGGACGGCCATGTCTTGGTAGGTTTACAGTTGTTTCATACTTTTTCCATTTTTGAATGATGGATTGGACAGTGCTCTGTGAGATGTTCAAAGCTTGGGATATTTTTTATAACCTATTCCTGCTTTAACCACTTCAGCACCGGAAGGGTTTACCCACTTCCTGACCAGGCCATTTTTTGCAATACGGCACTGCATTGCTTTAACTGACAATTGCACGGTCATGCAACGTTGTACACAAACAAAATTTGTGTCCCTGTTTTTCTCACAAATAGAGATTTATTTGGTGGTATTTAATCACCTCTGCAGTTTTTATTTTTTGTGCTATAAACAAAAAAATAACAACAATTTTGAAAAACAAAAAAAATAATATTTTTTACTTTTGCTATAATAAATATCCAAAAAAAAAATAAAAAAAATCTTCTTTTACGTGTTTTTGGTTAAAAAAAAAGTGTATATTGATTGGTTTGTGCAAAAGTTTTAGTATCTACAAAATAGGGGATATATTTATGGCATTTTTATTATTAATTTATTTTTTTACTAGTAATGGCGGTGATCAGCGATTTTTAGCATCATTGCATTTTTGACACTTTTTTAGGACCATTGACATTTACACAGCGATCAGTGCTATGAATAGCCACTGATTACTGTATAAATGACACTGGCAGGGAAGGGGTTAACACTAGGGGGCGATCAAGGAGTTAAGTGTTCTCTAGGGAGGTCTTTATAAATGTGGGGAAAGTGGACCGACGGGGAGTAGAGAGAGATTGCTGTTCCTGATTACTGCCAATGTAAACAAACAGATCCCCATTCTGGCTCTCTGTGGAGTGACCGTGGTTTGCCAGTGGACATTGAGGCTGCCGGCCATGTGCATCAGCTCCGGCGTCGTGGGCACACACCCCCTATAGCTCTTAAACCGCCCAACATGCACCTACGGTGGTTTGCGCAGCTGTGTCAACCTGCCACAGTATAATGATGGCGGCTGGTCGGCAAGCGGTTGAATTTATCCACAACTTTATCCCTGATCTGTGTGGTGTGTACCTTGGCCTTCATGATGCTGTTTGTTCACTAAGGTTCTTTAACAAACCTATGAGGGCTTCAAAGAACAGCTGTATTTATAATGAGATGAAATTACACACAGGAGGACTCTATTTACTAATTTGGTGACTTCTGAAGGCAATTGGTTCCACTAGATTTTAGTTAGGGGTATCAGAGTTAAGGGGGCTGAATACAAATGTACGCCACACTGTTCAGATATTTATTTGTAAAAAATTTTGAAATCCATTTATCATTTTCCTTCCACTTCACAATTATGTGCCACTTTGTGTTGGTCTATCACATAAAATCCCAACAAAATACATTTACGTTTTTGGTTGTCACATGACAAAATGTGGAAAATTTCAAGGGGTATGAATACTTTTTCAAGGCACTGTATATGCAGGAAATAATTTAATATGAAAAGTTTCCCTTTAAAGATCAGCACAGTCGACCATGATGGTCAATGAAAAAATGTCTTGTATACTCAAAGACACACATGCCAAGTTCCTTAAAGTTTGTGAGCCATGGCTGGCATATGCTTCCCTGAATTCTCTATGGCTGGTATGTATCAGCTCTGACTGGTTTCCTGGGTGATCCCGGGTCCCCTTCTCCCTCTCCCTCCTCCCCCTACCCCACTTCTTATTCTTCCCCTCTGTTTTTTATCTCTCTCTCAGTTTTCCTTTTCTCTTACCGGGCCTCTTAGCCTCTTTCGATTTCTAACAAGATGCCCAAGAGTATTTTAATGCAGAGTTATTATAAAAATAAGGGAGGGGGGGATCCCTCGCGCTATCAAAAGTGAACGATGAGTGAGTATGTTTATAGTAAATAATAAATTGCTGCTAGACCTGAAAAGTGTATACAGTGCACTTACAGTGGGTATAATATAAAGAGTGATCAGTGCAACTCATTAACAGCTGTGTGTATCTTAAAATGAATGTGTAAATATTGCTCTGTAAATATTGCTGTGCAAACAAATAACTATGTGCAACTTCAATAAACAATGATATACTAGTAATCCTGTATGAGTAAATATGCGTAAACGCATGCAAAAAACAAATTCTATGTATAAGGTTAATAATTGCTATTCTCAATATATGAGTAATGAAATAATGAATTCCATATAATCAGATGACAATAACGATATAATAGTCCATTAACTCTGAAATAAATTAAAAGAATTATTCCCGCGCTAACAGGTATCAAATCCAGTAAACAGTACTCGGAAAAGCTGCATGCACTGGACCGGGTGCACCGGGTGCAAACCAGACCTTATATGAACATCAATATAATAATAGGTGGTGCTGCGCTAATCCTGGGCCTCCTTAATGAGTAACTGAGGGTGATAGTAACTACATAAAAAGTGATATAAAAAATGCAAAAGTGTTGGCACCAGCCATAAACTAATCTCACTTGTGAAATAATAAATCGTCTGGGTGCTAAAACAAATACGGTCTAGAGGTAAATAGATAACCCAGCATGGATAGATAAAAATAAAATTACAAAACAATTCGTATCTGTAACCATGTGCATATATGGATAAACATTAGTGTAAACTCTCATCAAATAATAGTGTATCATAAAATCCAAGTGACTCAAAATGAAACGAGCAAATAAAGTGACATAGTGCAATAGTGACAAAAAATTATTAGAAGTCAATAGGTGAAATATCCAGGGATTGTCAAATTCTATGACATGCACTCTGTAATAAATAATGTGACTTGAATATATTGGCATGCACCAAGTGTGGCAATGAAGGGAAGTCCTTATTTATTAAAAATGCAATAGCGTCTCAACATGCAACAGCACGCTCTGCGGTGTTTAAAATAAATCACACGGTGCTCATCTTTGTGTTTCAACACTCATGTGGGGGATGGCCCCTTACCTTATGGCAATAGGGCAAGCGCATATAACCACAGATCTTTCAAAGGGTCCTCCTCAGGGAAATAGGGCAAGCACTTCTGACCAAGTAACGTAGCGCATATAACCACAGATCTTTCAAAGGGTCCTCCTTAGGGAAATAGGGCAAGCACTTCTGACCAAGTAACATCCATTTGGTCTCATTTTGTGAGATTTTGATTTTTTTGTTCTCACCCCTCCAATGTCCTTTAATTTTATCGATCCCATAGAATACCATACATAACGGATCTTTATTGTGGTAGTCTTTAAAATGTCTTGAGACGCTGTGTTTATGATATCCATTTTTGATGTTTGCTATGTGTTCCCTGATTCTAACGTGTAGCTGTCTTGTCGTCCGTCCCACGTATTGTATATGGCACGGGCATTCCAGTACATAGGTCACATGGGTACTGTTGCAGGTTATGAGCTCTTTGATATTGTATTCTTTTCCATTGTTTGCTGATCTGAATGTTGTTATTTCCCTATTGTTTTTTTTGCTGCTTTTACACGGTAGGCATTTTCCGCACTTGAAAAAACCTTTCAGGTTTTTTATTATTTTGATCTGTTTTGGTGGGTCCAGAGCGTTACGCACCAATTTATTTCTGAGTGGAGGGGCTTTTCTATAGATGAAACTGGGTTTTTTTGGTAATATGGAGTTCAGAATTGTGTCTGACTGTAGAATAGGCCAGTGTTTCTTAATTATGGACTCTGTAATTTTGTATTGTCTATTATAACCAGTTAATAAGGCCATGCCTATATTTTTGTCCTTTTTCTTGGTGTTACCAGCTGGTTTTCCTTCTGATTATGATTTAGCACTGGTCACTTTATTGATTTTGCATAATGCACTTTTGTTGATTAATTGATTTGATTAACCTTATGTTGCTATTTTACTTTTATTAGCAAGAATCCAGCACCACTCACAGATTTGAATATAAAAATACTCAATTTTTTTGGCACACACAGGTTTATAATAACCATCTTTAAAAGCAATACTTTAGGAATTATGGATACTAGGTAACACATAGAGTTATTGTTCACTACAAAGAAAAAATCTGTTTTATCTCCATAAGGGCAGCGCCATACTACTCCTGCTTTTTTACCATTTTCTAATACATTCCACCTAGGTGGTATTGTATCTGTAGAGGTAGCAGCCACGCCCATAACAAAATACCTAATCCATTGCGCGGATTTATCTCATACATCTATCATATTACGAATGATAGCTTCAAATTGGTCCATACGGCCATTCATTCACAGCGAATATAAACAGGGGATAAAAAGGAATCTCCCATAGTGTAGTGTATAAAAACTCACTAGTTTATTAAACAGCCAAATGGGTACTTACAACGATAATACCCTGTACACACGGTCAGACATTGATCGGACATTCCGACAACAAAATCCTAGGATTTTTTCTGACGGATGTTGTCTCAAACTTGTTTTGCATACACACGGTCGCACAAAGTTGTCGGAATTTCCGATCGCCAACCACGCTGGCGTACGACGAGACTAGAAAAGGCCAGTTCAGAACCAAGCGCGGCACCCTTTGGGCTCCTTTTGCTAATCTCGTATTAGTAAAAGTTTGGTGAGAGACGATTCGCGCTTTTTCAGACTCGTGGCTTTCAGATCGTTTTCTGCGGTTCAGTTTGTGCTTGTGGGTTTGTATCTGCTCTTCAGTGCGTGCAGTCAGTTCGTATTGGAGTTTTCTGTGCGATCTTGCCCGCTCGTTGCTGTTTTTCAGGTCGCTCTTCACAGGCCCTGCTGTTCTTTTTTTTTTTTTTAAAGATATTTTTTATTGATTTTACAAACCAGTTGTACAAAACAAGCACAACAAACAACCACTTAATATGCTCGGTCAGTCATCAGCATCAATATGTAGCTCATATAAACAAAGACAGACATTGGTGCATCAGTTAATATTTTCACACAACTATGTATACAAGCAATTCGTCTGCATATAACAGTATTAATAATCTGCATAAATTATATGCTATCCTTGCGCGACCTGTAAATGTCCCGACTATATATATCCTATAAGGTGAGGGTCAGAGGGCTAGCAAGCCACCTACCCCAAATTTTATGGAATGTTTTTGTCCGTTTCCTTAGTTCAAAGGTAAGTCTATACAGTGGTATAACATCATTGATTAATTTTAGCCATAAGGATTTCAAGGGTGTTGATACACCCTTCCATGACAGCAGAATGGTCTTTCTAACATAAAAGTAGAGGATACGTAGCAAGGCCTTGCTGTTCTTCAGTGCATTCTGTTACTTCGTTCTGAGCAGCCGACCGTTTTCTAGCCATGTTGTGTATACATACTCCTCGTAGAGTTTGTGCTGTGCGGGGGCTTGGTGTTGGGGTCCTGACCTTGACACAAGTCCAGTCCATGAACAGGGTGGGGAGGAGTTCATGGACCAAGAATTGGTTGCTTCAGCGTGACCAGTTCCCTCATATGCCTTTGCTCTGTGAGATCCGTGAGAATAATCCTGATGATTTCAGGAACTTTCTCAGGATGACGGACCCCGTATTTCACCGTTTGTTGGCTTCACTGACCCCCTATATCAGCAGGCAGGATACCTGCATGAGGCAAGCCATCACTCCGGAGCAGAGGCTCGTCGCTACCCTGTGGTACTTGGCGACAGGGAGAAGCCTGCAGGACTTGAGGTTCTCGACAGGCATCTCCCCCCAGGCTCTGGGGATCATTATCCCAGAGACCTGTTCTTCCATCATCCAGGTCCTGCAGAAGGAGTATATGAAGGTAAGATTTTTATCCTTTAATATCACAATTTATTGTATTTAAAGTTTGCTAATATATTGTATTTCTTTCTTCATTCCTTAATTACCATGATTGTAATATGCTGTGAATGTCCCCTTTGTCCTCATGCATGCTGGATTTTTATGTAATTATTTTTTTTGTCCTTCATACATATTTGTCTTCACTTACCTCCCCAGCATGTTCTCCTGGTCCTATATTCACCTCATGTAGTCACTTAACGTATTTTATCAGCTCCATAGTAGTGCTTTACCCCAAACACCCCCTAAAATGTTTAGAAATCTGATTTGTGCTTTAAATTCAGGCAGAGTGCCAGAAGGTTTTTTTGTGGTGTCCCCAAATCATTTTTATTAACCCTCCCTCCCCCCAACTGCTAAGTCAGCTGATCCCAATTCTCTATCTATCCTCAATCATCTATCTGCTGACTTTGCCAAAGCCATACACACTATACCCACCTCTTTTGTGGTCAGATTTATGGATGAATTACCCAAAGCATGTAGTGCAAGGGCCTGCCGGTATACTTTCAAATGGTACTGTTTAAAGTTTTTGTATTATATTATTATCTTGATAGGAAATAGCAGAATGTCCATATGTGATCAAATGTGTACAGTGTGTATTTATATCTTTGTATTATGACACTTCTTACCTGTCCAGTGGGCTGCCAATAGTGTAACTAAGGAGGGGCAGTTCCAAGTAATACCCTGCATTTAGGCATTCATCTCTCAATGAAGTGAAGAGGGTTACCTGTCAAAGATTCACACCCCCTATAATGCTAGAAATGGCCCATGAGAGGGGAGGAGGGGGAATATGATAGGTGTACCTTATACTTTGGTGTTGTAAAATTCCCCTTAAGAAATGTTATCTGGATGTTGGCCAAGAATGTTTGTGTCTAATCTGCTTTCCATGTTTATGTGCAAAAATACTAAGTTTTTTTTGTTTTCCTCAACAGTTTCCTTCCACTCCACAGAAATTGCAGACTGTGGCCTCCCACTTTGCCCAGCGGTGGGACTTTCCTAACTGCGGAGGGGCAATTGAGGGGAAACACTTCCACATCATCCCACCACCCAACTCGGGGTCATACTATTATAATTACAAGGGGTTCAATAGTATTGTGATGTTGGCGGTGGTGTCGGCTAATTACGACTTCCTGTATGTGGACGTGGGGAAGAATGGCCGGATGTCCGATGGTGGAGTCATCGCCAAGATGGAGTTTTACAGGCATCTCCAGAATGGCAGCTTGGACTTGCCACCTCCAGAAGACAATGTGGAAGGACTCCCATTCGTCTTTGTTGCGGATGAAGCATTTGCGCTGGGGGACCATCTTATGTGGCCATTCCCGATGAGGACCCTCACCCCGGAACAGAGGGTATTTAATTACCAGCTGGCCAGAAGAGTGGTGGAGAACACATTTGGAATCCTGGCCAGCCGGTTCCGCCTATTTCTGACACCCATCCATATGGCGGAGTATAAACTTAATCATATAATCCTGGCATGCTGTGTTCTACATAACTTTTTATGCCAACATTCTGCCAACTATGCTGGCTCAGTTGGGCCTGAGGCTGGAATTCTAAATGAAACAACCCTGACAGCGCTTGAAAGTGGCCGTCCTGGCTTGCCCTCCCTGAGTGCCCGTGATGTCCGGTTAAGATACCTTGAGTTCTTTGTGGGTAGGGGGGCCATCAATATGCCAGCAAATTTGTGAAGCCTTTATCAAATAAAAACAAAAAAAAAAGCAAATCTTTGTTGACATTTACTGCTTGTGTTTGTTTTAGCTGACCCTGACAGAAATGTAGGGAGTCCTGAAAATGGCGTGATTGTGTAACCTTATACAAAGCACTGTTGTGTGTTATTTACTAAAAGAAAAGACACTTTGCACTACAAGTGCACTTGAAACTGCACTGAAACTGCACTTGTAGTGCAAAGAGGATTTGCCCTTAGGAAATAACCCCCATTTTCACATAAAGCAGCAATTACATCACCACAAAAGTGTTGTAGCGTTGAGACAATTATCCACACATTCTTGATTAACAATCTTTTTAATACCTGCACAATCACATGTGCATTTAGAAAAGGTTTTTAAAACAAACCAACATGTTTGTTGTATAACAATTTCTGGGGGGGGGCATTCTAAAAAATAGAAATGTCCATTTAAGATAAAACAGGCATGTGTAAAACCAACAAGAAAGATACAAATCTTGAACTTACAAAGTTCACATTTGGTAGAACCTGAAGGCAATATCAGACATGAGTATTTTGGAACTGTGTTTGATATTGCATTCAGATGGCGTGAAGTCACCCCAGGAAAAGCCAAATTTGGAAGATGCACACAAATTTCCCAATGTCAACATGTGCTAGCTGTCATCACGGGCGATCAAGGGACGTGTTTTGGGGAGAAACCCTTTCCTCTCAGCTACTTTATTATTGAGGAAGGGGTTGCACCCCCCAAAACGCGTCCATTGATCTCCCGTGATGGCAGATAGCACATGTTGGCACACTGTGTGCATCCTCCAAATTTGGCTTTTCTAAAAATTGCTAAAACATTTTTAACATTGTAGCACGCAAAAAAAGGGATTTGGAGGAGTTTTAAACTCGCCCCAAAACATCAATGATGTTTTTATTTTTTTGAATAACATCATTGATGTTTTTCTTGAGGTTTTCCAATTGTAATGTGCCCATGGTCATGAAAGTTGCCATTTTAAAATGTACACTTTTAAGAAAAGCACATGGAGCAGCACGAACGTAATAAACATAAAGAATAGGAACACAGCACAACTACTTACTTTTTTGCAGCACTCTCCGGATCTTTCTGTACTGCTCATGTTTTTGTAATTTGAGGTCCGACCACCGTTTCCTGAGCTGATCTTTCGATCGTCGTACCCCGAAATTCCGGTGCAGACTTCTGACCACTTTCGCCATGATCTTGGCCTTTCTGACATTGGGGTTGGGGTAAGGTCCATACTTCCCATCATAGTCGGCCTTCTTCAGGATTTCCACCATCTCCAACATCTCCCCAAAGGACATATTTGAGGCCTTAAATCTCCTTCTGGATCGGGACGTGTCCGGATCCGGGCTTTCCTCCTCCTCGTTCCTGTAATTAGCACGCACCTGCTGTGTCTCCGCCATGTGCTCTTCCCCCACTGCGCCGAATGAAAAGGGGCAGGGAATAGACTAGAAAGAACGTCAGGGGCGGGCGGAGTTACATGCATGCGCAGTGTGTATAAAGCGCAACACGTGTGCGTATTACGTACGATCTGTGAGCAGAGGAAGGAGCATCGGAGGCGCCGATCATAAGAACGGTAAGAAAAGGTAAGAGACAAACTTGGGCCTATACTGCTTCTAGATTGAGGCCTATATTGTAACAAGATTAGGAGAGTTTTGGCTGACATTAGGGTTTGTCTTGTGTTGTGTCTTGCAGTGAAAATGGATATCTTGAACGATACCGACTTCATGGCAATATTCATTGTTCAGGGAGCTGCCTTGTCTGTGGGAGATCAACCACCCACATTATAAGAACCAAACAAAGAGGAAGGCAGCACTGGATCAATTGTTGGAAGTTGTGAAGCAGGTGATCCCCACGGCAGACATTACATATTTGAAGATCCTAATTGGTGGCCTGAGGAGCACATATCTAAGGGAGCGCAATAAAGTCCAGGATTCGCAGAGATCCGGAGTAGCAGATGACATCTATGTCCCCAGGATGTGGTACTATGACAGGCTGCATTTTCTGGCAGGCCAGACTGAACCCAGGCCAGCACTCTCCAGTCTTCCTTCCACGCTTCCTTCCCCCCCAGCTGAGGCTTCTGACGCCCAACCTGGGCCTTCCAGGCAGCAACATGTGGAGGAGCCCAGATTGAGCCAGGTATAGCATCCTCTAAATATTTCAGGTTGTCCAATCAATGATGTTAACTAGATGTTAGTTTGGAGTACTAACTTATGATTGTGATGATGCAAAACATTAAACCATGTCCCTTTTTCATACACAGGGAAGTCTCAGCCAGGAGGTGGCCGGGCCGAGCAGGCTGCCTGATATGCAGGTCCCTCCCCTACACCTGCAAAGAGAAAGTGGCAGGAAGAGGAGTACCCTAGAGGAGGCTGCCATAGGCCTCTTTTGGAAGGCTACAGAGGCCCTGGGAGCACCACACACCGTGGAGGAGGACTTTGCTGCCATAATTGCCTGTAAAATGCAGCGGATGGAGGAGGGCCAACAACTCATGTATGAGTCATTAATGTTGGAAGCTCTCAATAAGCTCAATGTGCCCAAATAACATCTGAGACCCACATTTGTGACCTCACACATGGTCCTCCTCCTCCTCCAGGTCCTGCTACTCCTCCTCCTCTTCCAGGTCCTACTAGTCCTCCTCCTCCTCCAGGTTCTGCTCCTCCTCCTGCCACATCTCCAACAGCAGAGCCACAGTCAGGAAGGAAGCGTGGAAGGAAGACCAGAAAGTGAGGACCCTGGATCCAGTCTGGTCTAGCAAAAGATGCAGCCTCTTGTGGTACCACAGCCTGGGGACATAGATGTCATCTGCTGCTTTCCGGATCTCTGGGACTTCTGAACCAGACTGCACTCCCTTACATATGGACTCCTCAGGCCCCCAATTTTGATGTTCAAGAATTGATGTCTGCCCTGGAGGTCCAAGGCTTCGCTAATTTCTGCTGTTTATCCAGCGTTGCCTCCTTCTTTGTTTGGTTCTGAGCCCTTAATAAAGGATTTTTTGGTTCAATTATACTCGCCTATGTGTGTTTTCCTTCAAAAAGGACAGTTTGTTTGTGAGGATTCAGGTACATTTCAAAAACACAATGTGAAATTAACAAGGGACACCAACATCAAACTCCTTGAGATTAAATAATACAAGATAATAATGGTGTTGTGGTAACTTGACACACAAAACACACACAAAAATATTCTGGAGTAAAACTAAAAATAAAATAAAACAAAGATCAGCCTTGGAAAAAATACAAACCGAAAATAAAAAAAAAAATCTGCCTTTTAAAAAAAAAATAAAATAAACATATTTTTGTCAGATGTGACAAATCAAAACATATTAAGGGAATCCCGATAAATAATAAAGAAAGAAGTTTGTGAGAAGTCTGTGTGAATATGAGCAGCAAAACTACTTCATTCTTCTCACATTATAAAGAAGAAGAGAGTGCGCTGTATTAAACCATTTTTAACATTGCACCGTGACGAAAGTGTTGTATCCATTGCGAACGCTAAGTTTACCAGACCGAGCTGTTCCGTCTCGGAATTTCTTCTGAGCATGCGTGGCACTTTTTGCGTCGAAACAGGCCACACACGTTCGGAATTGACGAGATCGGATTTTGTTGTCGTAAAATTTTATAGCCTGCTCTCAAACTTTGTGTGTCGGAAAATCCGATGGAAAATGTCCGATGGAGCCCACACACGGTCGGAATTTCCGACAACGCGCTCCGATCGGACATTTTCCATCAGAAAATCCGAACGTGTGTACGGGGCATTAGAGTTAAAAACAGCAGATCTGTAATTGACACGGCATTACAGGTGCCTCTTTAGGTCACTTCCGTTTTTCTCGTAGTCCGGTTACTTCCCAGGAGTAGGGAAGTTGCACATAGTTATTTGTTTGCACAGCAATATTTACAGAGCAATATTTACACATTCATTTAAGATACACGCAGCTGTTAATAAGTTGCGCTGATCACTCTTTATATTATAATGTAGAGTTATTGCATATTTGTCCTGGTTATTTCCTGCACTTAATGGGGTCCCCCCCCCAAAAAAATGTATGTTGCACTCAGGATTTTTGTGACCATTTAGACAGAAACTTTCCCTCCTCTGTTTATGTTGTGTCCTTTTTGTCTCTTATGTGACAGTTCTAGCCCCTGCGTGGGCAATCTAGGTGCCTTTGACATTGTATGTTTTAATACTATTCCTGCAAATAAATTTTATTGAACCAGAAAGTAGTGATAGATTCACATCGTTCCTCTTTTGCTTGATGCGTTTTCTATTGCAATCAAAAGAAACGTGTCAAAATGCATATCAATGCATACACTACTAAGGCCTGCCTCAATGCATTTTATAATGAGAATTGATGTTCAGTGCAAAGTGCATTGCAAAGCACATTGAGAAAGAGCAACACGTGTGGACATGTGTTCCTATTGATATTGTTGAAACATGCATCTGGGGAAAAGATTCCTTAATTGGGGAAAAGCTCTGTATTTACTGAACTAATCAATAAGGGTGGATGTTGTTTAATTATATTTGTATATGTAGATTCCTGCTGTGTTATTATAGTTGGATATATTTGTTATTATATTTGTATAATTTGTTATGATAAATATACGGTATACATTTATTATACTTGCAAAAAAAAAAAAAGATCAGCAAAGTCAAAATTAACACCTGATTTCATTTTTCATTTACAAGGAAATGGAGCTGCCTAGAAGTGAAACATTCTTATGGAAGAGGAAAGATTAGTGTAAGATTTAAAACTCAGGCTTCAGTGTGTTAATAAACCTTGGATTTCATTTTAGACATACCAGCATTTAAAAGTGATTTTCTTTTCTGTGCACCATAATACTATTACAATGCTGTCAAAGCATCCTAATTGGTTTGACAAATCACAAGAGCTATTGTGGGGCCATGGGTGGTCAGCCCAGCTATAGATATAGCACAGATGTACTGATGACTCTGAGAATACCTACTGGTTTGGTTTTATAAATGTATAGTCCAATGGTCATGGTGTAGGGTATGGTGTCAGATAAGCAACAGAACATGATCAGGAGACAAGCTAAGGTAAGCAGTATAAATATTGGAGAGCATTAGCAGAACTGTAGACAGAAGTACAATCAGTAAACAGTCCAATCTCTGTAATGGGTCCTGTCAGGGCTGGGCTCAGCCCTTCCTTCCCTAAACTGGCTAATTGCCAGCTCATATCTCTCCACAGTTAGTCAGCTAATTGCCAGCTCCTATCTCTCCACAGTTAGTCAGCTTTTGACGATAACCTGCTCGTCAGTCCTCCCTACTTAAGGCGTCCAGTCCAGAGGAGCTCTGCCTTCCCCTTGGTTAACATCACAGAAACTATCACCTGATCCTGTTCAAGACTTGCTGTGCTGACATCCCTTCAGGCTCCAGATCCTGCTTGCTGTTCCACTACATTGATCCCTGACTTGTGGCTTGGCTGACTTTCCGTTCCAGTTACTGAACTTTGGCTATGTTTTGACTACGTTTGTTCTTTTTACTTTTATTATTAAACAAGTGTGATTTAACTGTGCTTCTGTCTCGGCCTGATTTCATGGTTTCTGACAGGGCCCCCCAGCAAGTTACAAAATCAATAGACAGATAAAGTCAGTATATAAGCCAAAGTCACAATTAGCAAAGAGATATTCTTATAAATCTGCAGATTTCACAAGTGTAAAACACTTGCAGAGCCTGTAAAATGACCCAGGTGCTAGAAAGAGCAGACTCGGCAGTGAGTGAGATCTCGGTTCAAATCCAGACAGCTGTAGCAATATTCCACCTTTAGGAAAAAGGGATCAAGTACAACATGGAATCCAAGAATGTTTCTTTTAATTGTCAGCTAATTAAAGGGTTTGTCCAGAAAAAATGCTCTTTTTAGTTTGGTTGGCTAGAGTAAGGAAGGATCAGAACTCACATCAGGGTTTTAACTGCTATCAGAGACTCCAGTAAAGGGGTGGAGGGGGGTTCAAAACTCACTTCCTGTTCTGCAGAGAGGGATTTCATCAGAAATGCAGTAAGGGAAAATGCTAAAATAGGGACAGAGGCAGAAATACAAATCTGATGGGGGTTCTAGCCTTTAACTACTTTACTAAGTAAAAGCATTTTTTTTAAAGATCTGTTTGTTAGTACTCAAGTAAAGCGCCAAACATACACACAAAAAAAGAGAAAACAAACAATGAATACAGTGCAAGCAAATAACCCTCACAAGGGCTAAAAGTAAATAGCATTTAGAGTAGGGTATTACTTGAAAGCACTTGGGTGGGGCTTGCACCATCAAGAAATTAAATGTAAAAATATTTCACATTAGCAACAAGTAAAAAGGGAGAGAGTTTTTTCCAAGTCATAGTGATGGCCTTACGGGCACAGAAAACGAGGAGACCAACAACGGTTCTTTCCGCTACTGTGAAGACTGAGTTTCTTACCAGGCCCAACCAGCAAAGGCTCACAGATGGCTTCAAGGAAGTATATGCTATTGTATTTATCAACCCTATTACTTCCTCCCAATATCGAGCGATCATGGGACATGTCCAGAAAATATTGGAGATACTCCTGAAGAAGAGCTGCACTGCCAGTACTTCTGAGAATGTGAATCCATTTTATGAAGCATATAGGGAGTGTAGTAGGCATCAATTTTGGGATGATTAAGACAGTCTCTCTATTAAACCAACATATGAAAAGGGACATCCCACATATCATCTCAATCATCATTATCAAGTTCTGGAATGTCCCATAGCCACTGACAGTGAAGACCCACCAAATCCAATGAGGCCACAGAGAAGAGGTGAACATACAAGTGGGAGGTGGGTTTTTCCTCACAATCTGTTCTAGGAACATGCTGCAATTTGGATATCTGGATTGCCAAGGACAGGTGTGGAAATTGACAACTGAAAGGATGGGAGCATTGTAGGTACATAAAATAGCAAGAAGCAGGGACATTGTAGTCAGAGGAGAGCTGGGCCAAAGGTCTCAAGCAGCGTTTCAGGTAGTTCTCACACACCAGGCTCACCCTCCAGGCTTATAGAGCAGCGTGCATAGGGGGTTAAGCTGTAGGAAACTTTGGGACCTCTAAATAAAAGAAACTAGAGGACTTCTAGGGAGCGCACCACTGCAGCTTCCAGTATGGTGGAGGGGTTGGACGTATCCAGGTGTATCCACCAGGTAGCCGTGGCTTATTTGGAAGCCAAAAAATACTTGTGGTAGTTTGGAAGGGCCAAGCTCCCATGAGAAGTAGGGTGCATTAAGGTAAACAATTTGTACTGAAGGGACTGAGGGAACTCGAAAAGGAGGAAAACAATTGATGTAAGCAGTTAAAAAAGAAATTTGGGATCCACTGCAGAGAATTGCGAAACAGGTAGGTAAAAGGAGGATCTTAATTTTTATTAAATTAATAAGGCCCAATAGGGACAGTGTAACTTTCTCCCATACTTTCAGCCTTTCCCTAGCCAACTGAAGACTGAACTGAAGCACTGGAGACAGAAAGTAAAAGCATTTATAATTCTGTCTGTATTGCCGTTGGAGAGTTACCCAATGTCAGGTAAAATGTTGTAAAATGTTGTCAGTGGCAGTGAAAGTGAGAAAGTGAGAGTAAAGTCACCCATAAATGGATCAAATCTCAACCGGTTCACCAGGGACTGGCCGAGATTTGATTCATCTATGGGCAGGCTGATTGTACCCAAATCAATCCATTGATTGACTTGGGTACAACCAGCATGTCAGATTTTTAGCATGCAAGTATTGCCAGCAGCTATAGTGGCTATCAGTAATCTCTGTGTTCTCCTGGCAGGGACAGCCCCCCTCCCCCATCAATACTGACTGACTTAACCACGGGTTGCAGGAAAGAAAAATGCATAATCTATGGCCTGCTTAAATCTCTATCTAACGGAACACCAGATAGGAGTAAAAGCCTGACCTAACCTCACCCACTCTATCCAAATACTAATAAAAATGTTTTTCCTGGAGATATGCTTTATAATACACTCATATGAGATATATATATTTGTTCCTTATCTCTCTTCCCATATAACTATCAAGGTCATCTACATAGTGGACACATTGGGGGTTATTTACTAAAGGAAAATCCACTTTGCACTGCAAGTGCACCTTAAAGTGCACTGAAAGTGCACTTGGAAGTAAAGCCGCTGTAGAACCGAGGGGGACATGCAAGGAAAATAAAAAACAGCATTTTAGCTTGTACATGATTGGATGATAAAATCAGCAGAGCTTCCACTCATTTCAGATCTACCCCTTAGATTTAGAGCGACTGCACTTCCAAGTGTACTTTCAGTGCACTTGCAGTGCAAAGTGGATTTGCCTTTCGTAAATAACCCCCACTGTCTTTACAGTATATGCATTTAAGTTAATAATAAAGCTACTGTGCTTTATAGATGTGATATAATTTTTAGGGCAGCAGTGTGGCCTTGGTACAGCCTTGGTGCTGCTTCTTAAATTAACCCCTGAATGAAATAAACCAAATTACCCTGAATACAAAAAAAATCTGTAAATACAGATCAATAGAAAAAAAAAAAGTCTAAACAAATACTGACTACAGTTAATATGTGATACTCAAGCCTCATAAAGTACATTCAAACCAAATGTACCTTGTCTGATTTAGCCAAACCCTCCTTGATTTTTTCCTTACATGCTTCCTTTCCCAGACACTGCAGTTTTCAGTGGCAGGGTTTCAGCATTAAAAGCAATCATGTCAATTAGAGAACAAAAAGAAAGAGCTGCACAACATGAGACTAAAAAAAGGAAAAAATGAATTACCACGTGTATCTAAATCAAATGGATGATATGATTACTCCCAAAAAATACTTGACACAAATCTATATGATAACCTTATGCATCATGTAGTTGGAACATATGTGCTATAAAATTAGCTTCACAATGTATCTCAGGAGTGTCCTAAGGTACAGTTCTGGTTAGCAGAAAGTCCTCATAGAGAGCAATGTTATCAATCACAAATTGTGCAATGTCCTCAATTCGCTGGTTATTGGTGACAAACAGAAAAAACACTGCAGAGGAAGTGATTAGGGATGGAAAGATTCCTCCACCTGGAAAATGACTGCCGCTTACCAGCTCCGTTGATCTCTTTTTAAGGAGATCGTATCTGCTTGTGGTATATACATCTGCCAGGGTCTTTATATTCGTCAGCCGGATATTACCTCTTTGTCTAATAAGAATGCCTCCGAGTGACTCCCAATCAACAGTTCCCCATGTTAAAAAAAGGGCTTACATAGTGTGATACTGTAAACATTTATTGGTTGTTAAAAAACAAGATTGCACTTACAAGAATGTCTTGGGTTAAAAGCATAGCAAAGAAACTCGAGCTGGCTGGCTCTCGATATGCGCCCATTGCTTCCGGGACTGCGCGTTGTTGTGGTGACGTCAGCACGCTGCTCCTCCCTACGCCGTTTCGTCACAGATGACGTCGTCCAGGGGCACGGGCGGCGTGCTGACTTACACCATTTAAACACTGTATCAGAAAGGCAATGCCCAGCCCTGAGCTCCGAGCGTCCCCATCATATGAATCGCCATCTGTTACCCTTACCTCTACCAAAACTAAAAATATAATTTCTCAAACATCCTCCTAAGAGGTGATATTAAAGATTGAGCACAAAAGGGATAATATCACATTCTATATATCCCATTATATACGTTGCAACTGGGAGAATTCCAGCAATCCTTGTATTAGGGTGAAGCTGTACTTAATTAAAAAGGAACATAACTCCAATGACCTCTAGTGGCCCATCAATAAATTACTTTATTATTTTAGGCCATAACACAATGATTGGTTGTCTCCCAAAAAAGATGATTGTGACACTAAAATTACATAAAAAAGAAAAAATTATGATCAATGGAAGAAATTACATCCCATTGTCCATATCTAAAGAGAAAAAAGAGGAAAAAATTCCTTTTGTTATAATAAAAAAATTATGTTGATTAAATAAGTTTTAAAATTTAGTTTTGAAAATGTATTTTAAACTACACATAAGAGGGAGAATCTCCAACTCAAAAGAAGAGAAGATGATCTATGCCCCAAATTTAATCATATAATGGAAGCCTGTAAATTCCCATATGTCCCTGCCATATATTCCTGATATCAATTATTACCTCTAAATTTAATAAAAGGATGTTCTCAGCTTCAAAGCAGGGGTCATCTGGGAGCTCAGGTCCAGTTCACATTAATAAATTTATCCATTATCTATAAAAGCATTGACGTCTGTGTCAATATTAAGGCCATACGGGGTGTAACAACGTACCATATGGATCCAACCATCTCTAACTTTGATAGTTCTCTAACTAAAGAGCCCCCCCCCTCCAATGCGCACTATATTTATCAATCGCCAGGAAAAGTGTGTTAGCTGGATTGCGATTGTGAAACATGTCATAGCCATTTTGGAATAGGGCTGTTGCCCTTACCTCTATCAAAACTAAAAATATCATTTCTCAAACATCCTCCTAAGAGGTGATATTAAAGATTGAGCACAAAAGGGCTCAACTTCCTCTATAGTGACCTCTAGAGGGTCCAAATCGTAACCTTTTTCATGCAATCTGTTTTTCAAGACATCAGCTTGAAATTTATAATCCTCCATTTCAGAACAATTACATCTCATCCTAACGAATTGACTCTTTGGTATCGACTTCAGCCAAGAGTTATTGTGACAGCTTTCCAAAGGTCTAAAAGCATTACGATCAGTTTGTTTGAAATATGTAATTGTCTTAAAGCCACCCTCACCTTTTATTATAGTGAGGTCCAAGAAATTGATTCTTTCCTGGCTTGCTTCTGGAAGAAAATTGATCCCTCTATCGTTCACATAGATGGAGGAAAAAATTAACCAAGCTCGGAGATGGTTCCGTCCCATAGGAGGAGGACGTCATCAATGTACCTCACCCAGAAGATAAGATGTGGGTTACGGTCACTATAGATGACATCCTCCTCCCACTTAGCCATAAAGAGGTTGGCCAAGCTTGGGGCGTACTTCGCTCCTATTGCTACACCACGTTGTTGTCGAAAATAATTGTGGTCAAACCAGAAATAATAATGGTTTGCAGCAAATTCAAGCAAATCCATAATGTATTCCTGTTGTTGTTGGGGTATTTTTGAAAACATTCCCAGATAGTATCTGACAGCTGACCCTAAATTATGCGGAATAATGGTGTACAGTGATGTGACATCAGCTGTCACCAACCACGTATGATCTACCACGTAGATTTTAATTCAGACAACAAATTAATCACATGTCTTGTGTCCTTCAAATAAGAGGGCATTTGATGCACCAAAGGCTGAAGAAAATGGTCTATATACTTGCCCACCCAGGACATGACAGAGTCAATGCCACTCACTATCGGACGTCCCGGGGGGCAAGTAAGGCTCTTGTGAATTTTTGGAAGACAGTACATCACTGGGACCCTTGGGGCCTTAGGGACCAGAAATATTTTTTCCTTTTCATTGAGTATACCTGACTGGAATCCTTTCTGTACTAATGTTTCTACGGATTCTTTATATTTACTGACAGGGTTACCAGGTAGGGGAATATAAGTGTTCCGATCCCCTATGATTTTATGCATTTCTTGCAAATAGTCCTTCCTATCCAGGACAACAATTCCCCCACCCTTGTCTGCTGGACGGATGACTATTTCTTTATTGTTGCAAAGTGAGTCAAGTCCCTCTTCCAGATTCTTTTCCATCTTCTGATTAGTAATTTTAAGGGATTCCAAGTCTCTCAGGACTATGTCTCTGAATACCTTCAATGAAGGTGCCAAAACGCTGGGGGGAGTGAATGTGGAGGCATTTGCCAATCCAGAATGCTGAAATTCACGTTGGACTGTTCCTCCTGGTTTGGCTGCAATGCTCGCAAAATGTCTTTTGACATTAATCCTGCGAACGTACTTGTGAACGTCCATATATGTTTGAAATTTGTTTAATTTCTTTGGGGGTGCAAATTTCAAACCTTTATTTAATAATGCAATTTCCGATTTAGTCAACACTTGAGAGCTTAAATTAAAAATGCCATCCCCTTTTACATTCTTTTCTTTTTTGAGTCGTGCTCTCCTCCCCCCTCTTGTTCCTCTTTGCTTTCTACCGGCCTTTTTATCCCTTGATTGGGTCTGGGAAAACCCCAAGGATGTGATTCCTGATTTCTACCATTAGGTCTGTTAGCGTAATCTCTAGATGATCTAAAGTACTCATGATCTCTGTTATCATAGTTGTCTGAATCATGATGGACAGGGCCTTCTCTATCCCTCAATGGGAAGAACCGATTGTAGGTATCCACCGCATAGTCTACTTATTTAATCAACATAATTTTTTTATTATAACTAAAGGAATTTTTTCCTCTTTTTTTCTCTTTTGATATGGACAATGGAATATTTTTTTTCTTTTTTAGATGTAATTTTAGTGTCACAATCATCTTTTTTGGGAGACAACCAATCATTGTGTTATGGCCTAAAATAATAAAGTAATTTATTGATGGGCCACTAGAGGTCACTGGAGTTATGTTCCTTTTTAATTAAGTACAGCTTCACCCTAATACAAGGATTGCCAGAATTCTCCCAGTTGCAACATATATAATGGGATATATAGAATGTGATATTATCCCTTTTGTGCTCAATCTTTAATATCACCTCTTAGGAGGATGTTTGAGAAATGATATTTTTAGTTTTGATAGAGGTAAGGGCAACAGCCCTATAGAGGTAAGGGCAACAGCCCCTGGACGACGTCATCTGTGACGAAGTGGCGTAGGGAGGAGCGGCGTGCTGATGTCACCACAACAACGCACAGTCCCGGAAGCAATGGGCACATATCGAGAGCCGGCTGGCTCGAGTTTCTTTGCTTTGCTTTTAACCCAAGACATTCTTGTAAGTGCAATCTTGTTTTTTAACAACCAATAAATGTTTACGGTATCACACTATGTAAGCCCTTTTTTTAACATGGGGAACTGTTGATCGGGAGTCACTCGGAGGCAATCTTATTAGAAAGAGAGGTGATATCATGCTGACGAATATAAAGACCCTGGCAGGGGTATATGCCACAAGTGGATACGATCTCCTTAAAAACAGATCAATGGAGCTGGTAAGCGGCAGTCATTTTCCAGGTGGAGGAATCTTTCTATCCCTAATCACTTCCTCTGCTGTGTTTTTTCTGTTTGAAGTCACCAATAACCAGTGAATTGAGGACATTGCACAATTTGTGCAGCAGTCTTTTAAACACAACTTTTTGGGGAAAAAGACAATTTCATGAATTAAAAAAAAACAGGGGCACATGTGCAGCAGCCTGAGGTGAAGGTAATGTTACCTTAGAGCTCCGCTCCTCTGGAGTTTTCATCGGAGGACTACAGGTCCCAGTGAACCAGCAAGTATCCCAAAACTGCAGAAAATCCTACCTAATACTGTCAGCTTCACTGACAATGGTCTTGAGAGCTCCTAAAATGAAAATTAAAGCAGGAAAAATGAAGGAAACAGCACACAGGCTGGCGGCTGGAATGGCGGCGGCATCCTCTCCCCCACAGCACAGCGGTGAATACACT
Organism: Aquarana catesbeiana; assembly: GCF_042186555.1. Taxonomy (NCBI): domain Eukaryota; kingdom Metazoa; phylum Chordata; class Amphibia; order Anura; family Ranidae; genus Aquarana; species Aquarana catesbeiana. Next base: position 759,392,125 of record NC_133324.1, read on the forward strand.
AAAAAATCTTTACCTCACAGTCAGCACAGTGGTGAATACACTGGAAAATCTTTACCTCACAGTCAGCACAGCGGTGAATACACTGAAAAATCTTTACCTCACAGTCAGCACAGTGGTGAATACACTGGAAAATCTTTACCTCACAGTCAGCACAGCGGTGAATACACTGGAAAATCTTTACCTCACAGTCAGCACAGCGGTGAATACACTGGAAAATCTTTACCTCACAGTCAGAAGACACAGGCTGCTAACGGTGAGTCTGAGTCTGAATATGAATACTGTGAATTACAAGCTGCTACACAGTCTGACATCTTCAAAAAATGTGAATGTATGCTTCAGAAAGCCCTCAAACAGATTCTGATCATATAACTGACAAACTGACTAAAGAAATTAGAGAACTAGGTCAGAGAACAGCTGACTTAGAACTGAGGGTTGATGAAATTGATAATTTTAGACAGAACTACATGTCTGAGATGAAGGTACTAAAAGAGGAAAACCTTACATTACAAAATCGTTTAGAGGACCAAGAGAACAGAGATCGTCGATCGAATCTGCGAATCAGGGGAATCCCTGAATCTGTTCTAGACCTGCAGGCTAATATCACGACGCTCTTTCAAGAATTATTACCTGGAACCCCTATTGACAGGTTTGAAATGGATAGAGTGCATAGAGCGTTAGCCCCACACAAAATAAATGGTCCCCCGAGGGATATTATAGCTAAATTGCACTTTTACAGAAGCAAAGAACAGATACTAACAGCTGCCAGAGGGAGAGAATCTCTTAGCTTCCAGGGCAATACCTATCAACTCTTCACAGATTTGTCCCCACTAACGGTTGCAAAAAGACGTGCACTTAAAAGTCAACTCCAGGTACTCCAGAGAAATCAAATTTCCTATCAATGGGGATTTCCTTTTTGTCTCAGATTTACTCATTTGGAAACAAAATATGTTTGTCGCTCTTCAGAGGACTTGAAGTCAGCCCTATTTGATATGGGCCTAGCCGAAGCAATCTTACCAAATGACCAGTCTCATAGGCACTCAGCTTTTCGTTCTACACAGCAAAACAAAGACCCAAAACCCAGCTATTCCACATCTTCCCATCAAAATCTTAACAAGCGAGGTCGATATGAACATTTACCACCAAACAATGAGGATTCAATGGACTGACAATCTAAGCCAGACTAGTTATTTGTCCTTGCTACTTTTTTCCAGCAGAGTATGCTGACAGAGTTAATAAACTGGCCATATTCATGACTAAAATGAGTTATGGCTACATACTACTGTTATGTTACAAAAATATATATTTTTTTTAATATATTTTTTTTTTTTTATATTAACTTTTTTCTGTTTTTATTTCCTCTCAAGTTTTTGAACTTTATTTTTTCTTTTTTTGTAACAATTTAAGCAAAATTTTTCCATGATAGTAATGGAATAGTTCCTGTGGTCCTCCGATGTTATACATCCCTTAGGAATTTCTTGTTGCCCTTTATTCCACCTAAGAACTCCTACCATTGTTATGGGAGTTTCTATTGGTGGTCCCGGACCCTCTCAGAGAGTTAAAAAAACTCTCCTGAGATGCTCCTACACCCTATTATTTAGCCTTTATATACTGCTAAATTGTCTTCATATTGGGTTTGTTCGATTCTCCTCTCCTTTTTTCTTTTTCTATTCTATTGCTTCTTTCTTTAAACTTTGCTATTCCCTCCTGACTCTCGGGTTGGTGATCCTGGCTCTCGGTGAGTACTCTGCTTGTTATGCTATAATATTCGCATTCGTTGTTTTATGGCTCCTATAAATATCTTGTCATTAAATGTACAGGGGTTCAATACTCCACATAAGCGAACCAAGGCTTTACGCTCTTTTGCTATGAAAAAAGCTAATATTATATGTTTGCAGGAAACGCATTTTACTGACAAAGTTTATCCCAAATTTCTTTCATCATCATATCCACAATTCTATACTGCTTCAGCTACCGTTAAACAGCGCGGAACTCTCATTGGTTTTCACCGTTCCACTCTGTTTAACCTTGTATCCAAAATAACAGACCCTGAAGGACGATATGTTCTCCTAACAGGATTTATTTCTGATAATCCTATTACTATTGTGTCTTATTATGCCCCTAACAAACGCCCAACTGCTTTCTTATCCCACCTTTTTCAACTTATAGAAGTACATAAGTTTGGTACTGTTATTATTTGTGGGGATTCTAATGCTACTATTTTCCCGTTCTTAGATAAATCTCCCCCTGGACCTACCACAAACTCAATAAACCTAACTTTTCAACATCTACTCACCACTCATAGCCTGGTATCATATTATGCCCCTAACAAACGCCCAACTGCTTTCTTATCCCACCTTTTCCAACTTATAGAAGTACATAAGTTTGGTACTGTTGTTATTTGTGGGGATTCTAATGCTACTATTTTCCCGTTCTTAGATAAATCTCCCCCTGGACCTACCACAAACTCAATAAACCTAACTTTTCAACATCTACTAACCACTCATAGCCTGGTAGATACTTGGCGAGAGATGAACCCTATTAGTAGGCGCTTCACTCATTATTCTTATCCGCATAACTCTTTTTCACGAATAGATCATATTCTAATCCCGTCAAGTATGCTACCAGAAATCATATCATCCAAAATCATTCCTTTTCCATGGACAGACCACTGCGCAGTATTCATTACCATTGCTTCCACAATTCCTAGATCACACGATACCACTTGGTGTATAAACGATTCAATTCTGACCCACCCTTCTCATCGTGTTGAGATTGAAAAAGCACTTTCTGATTACCTAAAATCCAATGATACAGATGATGTCTCTGCTATTACATTATGGGAGGCGCACAAGGTAGTCATTAGGGGTAGACTGATACAACAAGCAACTAACCTTAAAAGAGAACGCAAACTGTTGTTTGCAAAACTTGAATCTACCTTTAATGACTGTCATCAAACTTTTCAAACCTCCCCGAATGCTACCAACAGTACCAAACTAGAAAAAACCCGCCTGGATCTAGATCTTTTTCTTACTGATACCGCAGATAAACTTATAAGTAAACGCCAGCATGTTCAATATCGCAGGGCAAATAAACCTGATACACCTATGGCCAGAATTTAAAAAAATTCACAACATATACATACGCCTATCAGATTGAAAGTATCTCGGGAATCTTACAAGAGTAACCCAGTGAAAATACTTGAAATTTTTCACTCTAAGTTATCTAAACTATATTCTTCTGCCTCAAATTTTGATAAAACTAAAGCAGACACACTGTTCTCCAATATCACGCTTCCTAACCTTGATCAACAACAGAAAGATCTTCTTGAATGTCCAATTACAGATACTGAAGTCCTTAACGCAATAAAATCTTTAAAATTACGTAAAAGACCAGGCCCAGATGGATTTTCGGCAACATATTATAGACAATTTGCATCAATCTTAACACCTGTCTTAACTAAAGCCTTCAATTCGATCCTTAAAGGTAACTCATTTAGAACAGAGACTCTCACCTCTATAATAGCAATGATCCCCAAACCACATTCTGACTCCACCTCCTGGACTAATTATCGTCCTATATCCCTCCTAAATCTCGATATAAAATTAATTGCTAAAATTTTGGCCACTAGACTGAATAATATTATTGGCCTACTAATCCATAAAGACCAAACAGGCTTTATGCCTAAACGCCAAGCTGGAGATAATATCAGGAGAGCACTCTTACTTATTAATGCGGCTAAAACTAGACGAATCCCAGCTTGCCTTGTATCCTTAGACATAAGGAAAGCATTTGATTCGGTTACGTGGCCTTATATGGAATATGTCCTTGGTAAATGGGGATTTAGAAACAATTTTTTAACCTGGGTCTCATCCTTATACAATAATCCTAGAGCATATATCAAATATGCAGGCTATAAGTCAACAATGATTGATATCAAAAGAGGCACTAGACAAGGATGCCCTCTTTCCCCTCTACTTTTTGCCCTAATAATAGAACCCCTGGCACACCTTATTAGAACCAATCCTGACATTAAAGGTATCGAACTAGGTGGTTATCACCATAAACTATGTCTCTTTGCGGATGACATTCTCATATTTTTGTCTCATCCCCATATATCCACCCCTAATCTACTAAAAACACTAGATAATTTCGCCCAAATATCAGGACTACATGTTAATCCAACAAAATCAAATGTATTAAATATTTCCTTATCTCAATTAGAACTTCAGCAGGCACAAACTTCCTTACCCTTTACTTGGGTTCCAAAGCTGCTTCCATACCTAGGAATAAAACTCACAATCTCTCTTAAAGACCTTTTTGCGGCAAATTACTTACCCCTCCTTAAACAAACTTCCGGCTTCCTGAAACAATGGGCTCTTCTATCATTGTCATGGTTGGGAAAGATTAATGCGGTAAAGATGTCAATCCTGCCGAAATTCTTATATTTATTTAGGGTACTCCCTATTTCTTTACCATCTTACTTTCTTAGACTTACTCAACGTAGAGTTATGTCCTTCATTTGGGGTACCACCAAACCTCGTATACCTAAAGCTACGCTTTACCTTAATAAATTGAGTGGTGGTTTGGGATTGCCCAACTTTTCCTCCTATTTCTACGCTGCACAGCTAGCACTTATACCCAAGTATCATACTTCTGTAGAAGCTCCCCTATGGGTAGCTATTGAATCAGTGGAAAGTGACCCTATCTCAGTGGCAAATATGTTTTGGCTCTGTCCTGCTGATAGAATACATCTTTCTAATCCTATCACGAAACAGACCCTAGCAGTATGGGATAAATGTAAATTTGCACATAATCTTCAATCAACACATAATCCCTTGCTTTCATTTCTTAATAATCCAGCCTTTTATCCTGCCTGGAAATTCCCCAAATCATTTTCTGCATGGACCTCTATGAACCTGACTCGTTTATACAATCTTTCCTCGACTAAAGCTATTTATACATTTCCTGTACTATGTGAAACCTTTGGGTTACCTAAAACTGAAATATTTCGATATTTACAAATTAAAAATTTTTATGAACCACTTCTTAGTACAGGCTCAACTCTTAATCAAATTACTCAATTTGAGCGGATTTGTATAAGTGATCCACACATTAGAGGACTTATCTCAATATTATATTTCCAACTTAATGTGATATCTAGTGAGTTTCTACCCTCATACACAACTAAATGGGCACAAGATATGAATCGAGTGTTTAATAAACAAGATTGGTCGAATATATGGTCAGCCACCAAAACTTCCTCTCCAAATTGTTTTGCTGTAGAAACTAATTACAAGGTTCTAGCATGCTGGTACCTTGTACCAGCTAGAATAGCTAAATTTGTCCCCACATATTCACCTAATTGCTTTAGAGGATGTGACACACCAGGAACACATTTTCACATATGGTAGCAATGCCCCGTAGTTGAAGAATTCTGGAAGAATATATTTCTTATGGCTTCTAAAGCCCTGGAAATCACGATTCCTCCAGATCCTGCAACGGCACTCCTAAACCTTAAACCCACAATACTCACCCATACTCAATTCCAATTGTTTATCCAACTTAGCACTGCAGCTAAACAAACGATTGCCAAGGCGTGGAAGTCCCAAAATGTAATTCTTGCTGAAGCTGAACACAGAATGAACAGAGCACTTTTATACGCCAAGATGACAGCTATTGAAGAAAATAAAATAAATAAATTTCGCAAAATTTGGCAACCATGGGTTAAAAACTACCTCCCTACAGATTTTGACCAATCCCTGTTGTTACCACACTAAGATATATATCATATTATTACTGAAATATATATTATATTTGTATACCTAATGAGAGCTGGATCATCATCCTGGGAAACTCTGTTTTTTTTTTCTCTCTTCTTTCCTTCTTTCCATCTTTATCTCTCCTCCCTCTCCTTTTCTTTTATTATTTCCTAAAATATTCCTATGGATACTTAGTCTAGTAACTTGATTTATTTCTCTAATCTTAATATGGTTGTAAGATATCTCTAAAATTACTTTATTTTATTAACTTATTTATTTATCTGTTTTATCATACTGCAAAGATCTTCTGATGATTGATATGTATCCATGTATTGTATCATTTTATTTCTTCTTCTGTGAAAACTCAATAAATATATTTAACAAGAATTAAAAAAAAACAAAACAGTAAAGTTAGCCCAATTTGTTTGTATAGATGATGTTATGCCGAGTAAATAGATGTCAAACATGTCACACTTTAAAATTGCGCACACTCGTGGAATGGCGACAAACTACAGTACCTAAAAATCTCCATAGGTGACATTTAAAAATAAAAAACAGTTATCTGGTTAGAGTTACAGAAGAGGTCTAGTGCTAGAATTATTGCTCTGGCTCTGACGATCACGGTGATACCTCACTTGTTTGATTTGAACACCGTTTACATATGCGGACGTGACTTCCATATACGTTTTCTTTGCTGCGCGAGCTCACGGGGACGGGGGCGCTTTAAATTTTTTTTTTTTAAATTTCATTTATTTTTATTTTTTTAGATTGTGTGTTTTTTTTTTTTTTTTTTTTTTTTACATTTTTGATCACTTTTATTGCTGTCTCAAGGAATGTAAACATCTCTTGTGACAGTAATAGGTGGTGACAGGTACTCTTTATGGAGGGATCGGGGGTCTAAAAGACCCCAAATCCCTCCTTCACACTTCAAAGTATTCAGATCGCAGAAAACGATGATTCTGAATACTGTATATTTTTTAAAAACCGGCGTCATTGGCAGCCGAGTAAACAGGAAGTGACGTCGTGATGTCACTTCTGTGTTTACAGAGAGAAGACTAGAACAAAGCCATTTTGTGGCTTCGTGCCAGTCTGTCTATAGCCGCCAGAAGTGGCAGATCAAGGATCGGGTCTCTCCCGGTGGGACGGGAGGCCCGGCAAGAGCGGCAGAAGGCTGCCCCCTCCCGCTCCTCCGGGATAACAACTGAGCGTCTTTTAGCCACATTCTGGTAACACAGATGGTCCTGCCTTTCTAGAATTTTATTTCCTAATCAAATAAAGATTACACTTACACTTAAAGCGGAACGTCACTTAAAACTGAAAGTTCCTCTCATCCTCTTCCACACCCTCTACTGTAAGGATATTGGTGGACTTTTATTTTTTTCAGGGAGTAGGTACCTTTTTCTGACAATTACACAAGTTTGGCCCACCCACTCTCAAAACAAGTCCCAGGAGGCTTTGGGGCCAGTGTGAAAACTCACTATAATTCCACGCATATGCAGTGGGGAACTACGTGAAACAGCAGGAAATCACAGCTGGCTCGCACATCCAAGATGGCAGCACCAGGTTTTTAAAGCCCAGCAAAGAACTGGTCAAGGTGAAGACAGCACTGATCTTTTGAATTGTTAAGTGTATTTTTCTACTAAAAGTCAGAAGCTACAATATTTGTAGCTGCTGAGTTTTAATTAAAGGAACCAAAGTAAAAAGGAACCAAAGTTCCTCTTTAACACTTTGAGTCAGTTTGTTCTTGCTGTTTCTTAAAGGATTTGTTAGTAAATAATATCCATTAGTTCCATATTTTATGAAAATGCTTATTGCTGAATCACAGGGGACTTATTAGAGGAGAATTAGCCTTTCAGGGACACAGTTGGTCACCACAGTACTTATGGCAGCTTCAGATGAAAGTAGGACCCTAAAAAAGAGAGGATATATTTATGTAGTTTAATTCCAACTTCTCTGGGGCACGCCTTGATGTAATTTATTCACATATGATTATGCTGTGGGGTTATATCTGACCTAGAAATGATTCTTCAACGTCACCGTTATGCTAAAAAAAAATGTTCAGCACAATTCATGTGTTCGAACACTGTCAAGGACTTTTTGATCAGTACACTACCACTTATTAAAAGAAAACAGGTTACATTCTTGACATATACAAGTTTATTGTTGCCTATTGATACAGAAAAACATACATTGTACTGTTCCAATGAACAAACACATTTTTTCATCAGATTCAATCCATCAGATTTACAGGTCAGCTCCCCTGACCTTCTCCTGGTGCCATACTCGCACAGGTACTCAATGATGGCCCTCTGCTGTGTTTGCAACCGCTACAGCATTGCCAATGTTGAGTTCCACCTGGTGTGCATGTCACAAATGAGGTGGTTGGTGGACAGGTTGCATTCCCTTTGAATGTCAGCCAGCCAAGCACTGGCATTGTATGACCGGTGAAAATGACCACAGACTTTTCTTACTGCCTCAGAAGATCTTGTAAGCCTAGGTACCTGCTCAAGAACCACTGCACCACCAAATTCAGGACGTGCGCCAAACATGGGACATGAGTCAAGTGTCCCTGTCGGAGGGCGGAGAGAAGGTTGGTGCCATTGTTGCATACAACCATTCCTGGCTGAAGTGGCATCAACCACCTCTGAGCCTGCCCCTGCAGAGTTGACAGAATCTCTGCCCCAGTGTGGCTCCTGTCCCTTAGGCAGACCAACTCAAGCACTGCATGGCATCTTTTAGCCTGACTGCTTGCGTAACCCCTTGAACGCTTACAGAGCACCGCTGGTTCAGAGGATAAATCTGCAGAAGAGGCCATAGAGGAAGAAGAAGAGGGGTGGAGGAGAGAGCTGTGGCAGAATCACCACTAGCATTTTGGAGGCATTGTGGCGGAACGAGCTCCAACAACACTGAACCCTGTACTGCATCCTACCCAGCTTCCAGCAGAGTTACCCAGTGTGCCATGAAGGAAAGGTGACGTCCCTGACCATGCCTGCTGGACCATGAGCCAGTGGTAATATGAACCTTTCTGCTGACCACCCTGTTCAACGAGGCCAAAACATTGCCTTCTTCCACATGCCGGTAGAGAGCTGGAATGGCCTTCTGTGAAAAGAAATGGCATTTTGGAACCTGCCACTGAGGTACAGCGCATTCCACAAATTCACGAAAGGGGGCAGAGTCTACCAGCTGAAAAGGCAGCAGTTGCAGTGCTAGCAATTTGGCCAAGCTAGCATTTAGACGCTGAGCATGTAGAAGGGACCAAATTTCTTTTTACAGTTCAGCAACTGGTGTAGGGAAATTTGCCTGCTAAAATCAATTGGTGGTATACTGTTAGCAGATTGGCTGCAAGTACTTGGGACACCTATTGCTATACCTTCATTCCTTTCAGTGCAGGTTTTTGAGAGGACTGGAGGTACAGTAGGGTTGGAGATGCCAGATGAGGAGCAAGGAGAAGCCTGCCTTTTTCTTCAATGTGGGTCTTTCAAGTGCTGTTCCCAACAAACTGAATGGCAGGTCATCATATGTCTGGTCAAGCATGTGGTGCCCAAGCAGCTGCTGTTCTGGCCATGCTTGATCCGCTTCAGACATAGGTTGCAAACAGCAACAGTCTGATCTGCTGCACACATGTCGAAAAAGGCCCACACCAATGAACTTTTAAAATGCCAGCGAGGAGTCAGCAGCACCCTGCACCTGTGGAGCTCTGTGTTGCAATAGGGTGGCTGCCCTTAAGCTGTCCCCTAGAGCAGTGGTCATCAGCCCTGTCCTTAGGGCCCACTAACAGGCCAGGTTTGCAAGATAACTGAAATACATCACAGGTGATATCATTTGCTGCTCAGTGATTGCAGTATTCTAGTCTACATCTCCCCAAGGTAATACATAAAACCTGGCCTGTTAGTGGGCCTTCTGGACATGATGTTTTTGTTTTGCAACACCATACTACGCTGTATTAAATACTGTGTACACCACCAGAAGTGTAGTAGAAACTGTACACACTGTATTAGATACTGTGTACACTGCCTGCACTGTACTAGCAACTGTACAATGGCTGCACTGTATTGTATACTGTGTATACAACCAGAAGTGTAGTAGAAACTGTACACACTGTATTAGATACCGTGTACACCGCCTGCTCTGTATTAGCAACTGTACAACAGCTGCACTGTATTGTATACTGTGTACACCACCAGAAGTGTAGTAGAAACTGTACACACTGTATTAGATACTGTGTACACCACCTGCCCTGTACTGGACTGTATATATATATATATATATATATATATATATATATACACCGCCTCAAGTGTATTAAAAAAATAAATAAATATATATATATATAAATATATATATATTAGACTGTATATATATATATATATATATATATATATATATATATATATATATATATATTAGACTGACTGTATACTGTATATATATATATATATATCAAATACACTGCCACTAACTGAATAACCTGCCTGCTTAATCTAACTCAAGATATCTCTCTGTCCACACCAACAACACTACACTCGGACGCTCTGTAAGCAGCCTTATATAGTGTGGGGCGTGGACTTAGTCCCCCTGAGCCATGATTGGCCAAAGGCACCCTACCTTTTGCCAATTATGGCTCTCTCAGCAGAACACGCTGTGATTTGCCAAAGCATGCAGGAAAGGTGCATGCTTTGGCCAATCAACATACAGCAATGCACTGAGATCTCGCAGTGCATTATGGGGCGTTCCGCAGCAATGGAATTTTCCGCAAACACTCCATAATGTTCGCTGTTCGGTGAACAGGCGAACACCCGATGTTCGAGTCAAACTTGTGTTCGACCCGAACATCGAGCTCATCCCTACTCATGAAGTAGACTTCCACTTGCTTCCTGTCTTGATTCTGAGACAGGGCTTAAATGTGATCCTTAAATGTAACATATAGTATAAAGTCTGTCAAAACCCAGTTTTTAAAATGTCCACCTCTCTGATCCTCCTCTCTTGACTTAACTATTAAGATCAATAGCACAACTATTGGTCCCTCTTGTCTTCAGGATGAACTATGACATCTTTTGAAAAGTCAGTAAGTCAGTAACTAGAATGTAAAGTAAAGTGTTTAAATCCTGGCCAGCCAGAAAGATAATAGAGTGTACAGCAAGCAGGTCAACAAAGTAGGGTGTCCTTTACTGGATGAGAAGCTTCATCATTTGATCACTGTGACTCAAATATATTTTTGTTGAGATTGATTTACTAAGAAAGCTGAGAATCTTTACTATAAATCATGTTGAATATTCTCTTCAATTAACCAATCAGGTAAAACACAATTTTCTGTTCACTTTAATCATGTGCTGATGCAATAAGTAAACAGGAATTTGCTTATTACATTGTATAATTGAAGTGAATATTTACACAATTAGGCTCTCAACTACTTTAGTAAATCAGCCTAATTGTAACAATTTCAAATGAACTCATGTATTTCCCAGAATGGTGCTTTGTATTTGTATTCATGTTTCATTCCATTCTCATGTTTATTACACTCAGCTTCTTTAGCAAGGCAGTGGTCATCTTGTTTGTTTGGGGTCGTTATCATGTTAGAATATAGCCCTGCGGCTCAGTCTCCAAAGGGAAGGGATCAGGCTCTGCTTCAGTATGTCACAGTACATGTTGGCATTCATGGTTTCCTCAATGAGATGTAGCCCCCCAGTGCTGGCAGCACTCATGCAGCACCAGACTTTGAAACTCCCACCACCATGCTTGACTGTAGGCAAGACACACTTGTCTTTGTACTCCTCACCTGGTTGCCGCCACACCCGCTTGACACCATCTGAACAAAATAAGTTTATCTTGTTCTCATTAGGCCGAAGGAAATGGCTGCGGTAATCCATGTTCTTAGTCTGCTTGTCTTCAGCAAAATTGTTTGTGGGCTTTCTTGTGCATCATCATTAGAAGAGGCTTCCTTCTGGGACAATAGCCATGCAGACCAATTTGATGCAGGGTGTTGTGTATGGTCTGAGCACTGACAGGCTGACCCCCTATTGCTCATATGTCTATTTCCCAAAGACACCTCTGGATTTGATGCTGAGCATGTGCACTCAATTTCTTTGGTCGACCTTGGCGAGGCCTGTTCTGAGTGGAACCTGTCCTGTAAAAAAGCTGTATGGTCTTGGCAAGCATGCTACAGCTCAGTTTCAAGGTCTTGGCAGTCTTCTTATAGCCTAGGCCATCTTTATATAGAGCAAGAATTCTTTTTTTCAGATTTTCAGAGAGTTCTTTGCCATGAGGTGACATGTTGAACTTCTAGTGACCAGTATGAAAGAGTGAAAGCGATAACACCAAATTTAACACACCTGCTCCCCATTCACACACAAGATCTTCTAATAGTAACGAGTCACATGACCCCAGGGAGGGAAAATGGCTAATTTGGCCCAAATTGGACATTTTCACTTAGAGATGTACTTAGTTTTGTTGCCAGGGGTTTAGACATTAATGGCTGTGTGTTAAGTTGTTTTGAGGGGACAGCAAAATTACACTGTTATACAAGCTGTACACTCATTACTTTACATTGTAACAAAGTGTCATTTCTTCATTGTTGTCACATGAAAATATATAATAAAATATTTACAAAAATGTGAGGGGTGTACTCAATTTTGTGAGATACTGTATATATATATATAGTATATAGATATATTTAGTGGAAACGCATGCCACTACTAGTGAATTTTTCCCAACTTGAAGATGGCGGCAATCTCATACCTTACTCTGAGGGACTGGTTCCCTCAGCTGGTTATGGTTTACTGGTCCCTACTAGGGATGAGCTTCCAGTTCGAGTCTAACATGAGTTTGACACGAACATTGGCTGTTCGATCGTTCGAAGAAGATTTGTTCGCATCAAATTCGAGCTGCGTGTCATGGCCCATAATGCACTGCGCAATCGCAGTGGTTTGCTGGCTGATGATTGCTATGACACGCATGCTTTGGCCAATCACAGTGCCATAAGCAAACAGAGCCATAATTGGTCAAAGGCAGGGTGCCTTTGGCCAATTATGGCTCAGGGGATTAAGTACACGCCCCACACTATATAGGGCCGCGTGGACGTCGGACGTGTGTAGTGTGTTCCAGCGTTCAGAGAGAGAGAGAGAGAAAGTGTAATTTAAATTAATTTTGATAGATTGAGCAGATAGTTGATTTAGTTAGCTCCAGTATATTTAGTATATATATATATATATATATATATATATATATATATACACATTTCAGGCTTTGTATATATATATATATATATATATATATATATATATATATATATATATATATATATACTGTATCCAGTTTAGCTAGATCTCACTGCAGGCCATTCCTGTTGTTCTGTTCCTAATATACTACAGGCAGGCAGTTCATTCAGTTAGCTGCAGAATATTCAGTACTGTATCCTGTGCAGCTAGATCTCACTGCAGACTGTTCCTGTTGTCCTGTTCCTAATATACTACAGGCAAGCAGTTCATTCAGTTAGCTGCAGAATATTCAGTACTGTATCCTGTGCAGCTAGATCTCACTGCAGACTGTTCCTGTTGTCCTGTTCCTAATATACTACAGGCAGGCAGTTCATTCAGTTAGCTGCAGAATATTCAGTACTGTATCCTGTGCAGTTAGATCTCACTGCAGACCGTTCCGGTTGTTCCCTTCCTAATATACTACAGGCAGGCAGTTCATTCAGTTAGCTGGAGAATATTCAGTACTCTATCCTGTGCAGCTAGATCTCACTGCAGACCATTCCAGTTGTTCTGTTCCTAATATACTACAGGGAGGCAGTTCATTCAGTTAGCTTCATTATATTCAATACTGTATCTTGTGCAGCTAGATCTTGCTGCAGACCGTTCCTGTTGTTCTGTTCCTAATATACTACAGACAGGCAGTTCATTCAGTTAGCTGCAGTATATTCAGTACTGTATCCTGTGCAGCTAGATCTTGCTGCTGACCATTCCTGTTGTTCTGTTCCTAGTATACTACAGGCAGGCAGTTCATTCAGTTAGCTGCAGTATATTCATTAATGTATCCTGTGCAGCTAGATCTCGCTGCAGACCGTTCCTGTTGTTTTCTTCCTAATATATTACAGGCAGGCAGTTCATTCAGTTATCTGTAGTATATTCAGTACTGTATCCTGTGCAGTTAGATCTCACTGTAGACCATTCCGGTTGTTCTCTTCCAAATATACTACAGGCAGGCAGTTCAATCAGTTAGCTGCAGTATATTCAGTAGTGCATCCTGTGCAGCTAGATCTCGTTGAGGACCATTCCTGTTGTTCCCTTCCTAATATACAACAGGCAGGCAGTTCATTCAGTTAGCTGCAGTATATTCAGCACTGTATCCTGTGCAGTTAGATCTCCCGGCAGATCATTCCTGTTGTTCTCTTCCTAATATACTACAGGCAGGCAGTTCATTCAGTTAGCTGCAGTATATTTACTGCTGTATCCTGTGCAGCTAGATCTCGCTGCAGACCATTCCTGTTGTTCTCTTCCTAATATACAACAGGCAGGAAGTTCATTCAGTTAGCTGTAGTAAATTCAGTACTGTATCCTGTGCAGTTCGATCTCACTGCAGACTGTTCCTGTTGTTCTCCTCCTAATATACTACAGGCAGGCAGTTCATTCAGTTAGCTGCAGTATATTCAGTACTGTATCCTGTGCAGCTAGATCTTGCTGTAGATCATTCCTGTTGTTCTCTTCCTAATATACTACAGGCAGACAGTTCATTCAGTTAGCTGCAGTATATTCAGTACTGTATCCTGTCAAGCTAGATCTCGCTGCAGACCGTTCCTGTCCTTCTGTTCCTAATATACTACAGGCAAACAGTTCATTCAGTTAGCTGCAGTATATTTAGTACTGTATCCTGTGCATCTAGATCTCACTACAGACTGCTCCTGTTGTTCTCTTCCTAATACACAACAGGCAGGCAGTTCATTCAGTTAGCTGCAGAATATTCAGTACTGTATCCTGTGCAGCTAGATCTCACTGCAGATCGTTCCTGTTGTTCTCTTCCTAATATACTACAGGCAGGCAGTTCATTCAGTTAGCTGCAGTATATTCAATACTGTATCCTGTGCAGCTAGATCTCGCTGCAGACCGTTCCTGTTGTTCTCTTCCGAATATACTACAGGCAGGCAGTTCATTCAGTTAGCTGCAGTATATTCAGTACTGTATCCTGTGCAGCTAGATCTCGCTGCAGACCATTCCTGTTCTCTTCCTAATATACTACAGGCAGGCAGTTCATTCAGTTAGCTGCAGTATATTCAGTACTGTATCCTGTGCAGCTAGATCTCACTGCAAACCATTCATGTTGTTCTGTTCCTAATATACTACAGGCAGGCAGTTCATTCAGTTAGCGGCAGTATATTCAGTACTGTATCCCGTGCAGCTTGATCTCGCTGCAGACCATTCCTGTTGTTCTCTTCCTAATGTACAACAGGCAGGCAGTTCATTCAGTTAGCTGCAGTATATTCAGTACTGTATCCTGTGCAGTTAGATCTCCCTGCTGATCGTTCCTGTTGTTCTGTTCCTAATATACTACAGGCAGGCAGTTCATTCAGTTAGCTGCAGAATATTCAGTACTGTATCCTGTGCAGCTAGATCTCACTGCAGACTGTTCCTGTTGTCCTGTTCCTAATATACTACAGGCAGGCAGTTCATTCAGTTAGCTGCAGAATATTCAGTACTGTATCCTGTGCAGTTAGATCTCACTGCAGACCGTTCCGGTTGTTCTCTTCCTAATATACTACAGGCAGGCAGTTCATTCAGTTAGCTGGAGAATATTCAGTACTCTATCCTGTGCAGCTAGATCTCACTGCAGACCATTCCAGTTGTTCTGTTCCTAATATACTACAGGCAGGCAGTTCATTCAGTTAGCTTCATTATATTCAATACTGTATCTTGTGCAGCTAGATCTTGCTGCAGACCGTTCCTGTTGTTCTGTTCCTAATATACTACAGGCAGGCAGTTCATTCAGTTAGCTGCAGTATATTCAGTACTGTATCCCGTGCAGCTAGATCTTGCTGCTGACCATTCCTGTTGTTCTGTTCCTAGTATACTACAGGCAGGCAGTTCATTCAGTTAGCTGCAGTATATTCAGTAATGTATCCTGTGCAGCTAGATCTCGCTGCAGACCGTTCCTGTTGTTTTCTTCCTAATATATTACAGGCAGGCAGTTCATTCAGTTATCTGCAGTATATTCAGTACTGTATCCTGTGCAGTTAGATCTCACTGTAGACCATTCCGGTTGTTCTCTTCCAAATATACTACAGGCAGGCAGTTCAATCAGTTAGCTGCAGTATATTCAGTAGTGCATCCTGTGCAGCTAGATCTCGCTGCGGACCATTCCTGTTGTTCCCTTCCTAATATACAACAGGCAGGCAGTTCATTCAGTTAGCTGCAGTATATTCAGCACTGTATCCTGTGCAGTTAGATCTCCCGGCAGATCATTCCTGTTGTTCTCTTCCTAATATACTACAGACATGCAGTTCATTCAGTTAGCTGCAGTATATTCAGCACTGTATCCTGTGCAGCTAGATCTCGCTGCAGACCATTCCTGTTGTTCTCTTCCTAATATACTACAGGCATGCAGCTCATTCAGTTAGCTGCGGTATATTTACTACTGTATCCTGTGCAGCTAGATTTCGCTGCAGACCATTCCTGTTGTTCTCTTCCTAATGTACAACAGGCAGGAAGTTCATTCAGTTAGCTGAAGTATATTCAGTACTGTATCCTGTGCAGTTCGATCTCACTGCAGACTGTTCCTGTTGTTCTCCTCCTAATATACTATCGGCAGGCAGTTCATTCAGTTAGCTGCAGTATATTCAGTACTGTATCCTGTGCAGCTAGATCTTGCTGTAGATCATTCCTGTTGTTCTCTTCCTAATATACTACAGGCAGACAGTTCATTCAGTTAGCTGCAGTATATTCAGTACTGTATCCTGTCAAGCTAGATCTCGCTGCAGACCGTTCCTGTCGTTCTGTTCCTAATATACTACAGGCAAACAGTTCATTCAGTTAGCTGCAGTATATTTAGTACTGTATCCTGTGCATCTAGATCTCACTACAGACTGCTCCTGTTGTTCTCTTCCTAATACACAACAGGCAGGCAGTTCATTCAGTTAGCTGCAGAATATTCACTACTGTATCGTGTGCAGCTAGATCTCACTGCAGACCGTTCCTGTTGTTCTCTTCCTAATATACTACAGGCAGGCAGTTCATTCAGTTAGCTGCAGTATATTCAGTACTGTATCCTGTGCAGCTAGATCTCGCTGCAGACCATTCCTGTTCTCTTCCTAATATACTACAGGCAGGCAGTTCATTCAGTTAGCTGCAGTATATTCAATACTGTATCCTGTGCAGCTAGATCTCGCTGCAGACCGTTCCTGTTGTTCTCTTCCTAATATACTACAGGCAGGCAGTTCATTCAGTTAGCTGCAGTATATTCAGTAATGTATCCTGTGCAGCTAGATCTCGCTGCAGACCATTCCTGTTCTCTTCCTAATATACTACAGGCAGGCAGTTCATTCAGTTAGCTGCAGTATATTCAGTACTGTATCCTGTGCAGCTAGATCTCACTGCAAACCATTCATGTTGTTCTGTTCCTAATATACTACAGGCAGGCAGTTCATTCAGTTAGCTGAAGTATATTCAGTACTGTATCCTGTGCAGCTAGATCTCGCTGCAGACCATTCCTGTTGTTCTCTTCCTAATGTACAACAGGCAGGCAGTTCATTCAGTTAGCTGCAGTATATTCAGTACTGTATCCTGTGCAGTTAGATCTCCTTGCTGATCGTTCCTGTTGTTCTCTTCCTAATATACTACAGGCAGGCAGTTCATTTAGTTAGCTGCAGTATATTCAATACTGTATCCTGTGCAGCTGGATCTCGCTGCAGACTGTTCCCGTTGTTCTGTTCCTAATATACTAGAGGCAGGCAGTTTATTCAGTTAGCTGCAGTATATTCATTACTGTATCCTGTGCAGCTATATCTCGCTGCAGACCGTTCCTGTTGTTCTGTTCCTAATATACTGCAGGCAGGCAGTTCATTCAGTTAGATACAGTATATTCAGTACTGTATCCTGTGCAGCTAGATCTCGCTGCAGACCGTTCCTGTTGTTCTGTTCCTAATATGCTACAGGCAGACAGTTCATTCAGTTAGCTGCAGTATATTCAGTGCTGTATCCTGTGCAGTTCGATCTCACTGCAGATCGTTCCTGTTTTTCTCTTCCTAATATACTACAGGCAGGCAGTTCATTCAGTTAGCTGCAGTATATTCAGTACTGTATCCTGTGCAGCTAGATCTTGCTGCAGACCGTCAATATTGTTCTGTTCCT
This sequence comes from Aquarana catesbeiana, assembly GCF_042186555.1. Taxonomy (NCBI): domain Eukaryota; kingdom Metazoa; phylum Chordata; class Amphibia; order Anura; family Ranidae; genus Aquarana; species Aquarana catesbeiana. The sequence continues at coordinate 759,410,222 of NC_133324.1, forward strand.
AATATACTACAGGCAGGCAGTTCATTCACTTAGCTGCAGTATATTCAGAACTGTATCCTGTGCAGCTAGATCTCGCTGCAGACCATTCCTGTTGTTCTCTTCCTAATATACTACAGGCAGGCAGCTCATTCAGTTAGCTGCGGTATATTTACTACTGTATCCTGTGCAGCTAGATCTCGCTGCAGACCATTCCTGTTGTTCTCTTCCTAATATACAACAGGTAGGAAGTTCATTCAGTTAGCTGAAGTATATTCAGTACTGTATCCTGTGCAGTTCGATCTCACTGCAGACTGTTCCTGTTGTTCTCCTCCTAATATACTATCGGCAGGCAGTTCATTCAGTTAGCTGCAGTATATTCAGTACTGTATCCTGTGCAGCTAGATCTTGCTGTAGATCATTCCTGTTGTTCTCTTCCTAATATACTACAGGCAGGCAGTTCATTCAGTTAGCTGCAGTATATTCAGTACTGTATCCTGTCAATCTAGATCTCGCTGCAGACCGTTCCTGTCGTTCTGTTCCTAATATACTACAGGCAAACAGTTCATTCAGTTAGCTGCAGTATATTTAGTACTGTATCCTGTGCATCTAGATCTCACTACAGACTGCTCCTGTTGTTCTCCTCCTAATACACAACAGGCAGGCAGTTCATTCAGTTAGCTGCAGAATATTCAGTACTGTATCCTGTGCAGCTAGATCTCACTGCAGACCGTTCCTGTTGTTCTCTTCCTAATATACTACAGGCAGGCAGTTCATTCAGTTAGCTGCAGTATATTCAGTACTGTATCCTGTGCAGCTAGATCTCGCTGCAGACCATTCCTGTTCTCTTCCTAATATACTACAGGCAGGCAGTTCATTCAGTTAGCTGCAGTATATTCAGTACTGTATCCTGTGCAGCTAGATCTCACTGCAAACCATTCATGTTGTTCTGTTCCTAATATACTACAGGCAGGCAGTTCATTCAGTTAGCTGCAGTATATTCAGTACTGTATCCTGTGCAATTAGATCTCCCTGCTGATCGTTCCTGTTGTTCTCTTCCTAATATACTACAGGCAGGCAGTTCATTTAGTTAGCTGAAGTATATTCAATACTGTATCCTGTGCAGCTGGATCTCGCTGCAGACTGTTCCCGTTGTTCTGTTCCTAATATACTAGAGGCAGGCAGTTTATTCAGTTAGCTGCAGTATATTCATTACTGTATCCTGTGCAGCTATATCTCGCTGCAGACCGTTCCTGTTGTTCTGTTCCTAATATACTGCAGGCAGGCAGTTCATTCAGTTAGATACAGTATATTCAGTACTGTATCCTGTGCAGCTAGATCTCGCTGCAGACCGTTCCTGTTGTTCTGTTCCTAATATGCTACAGGCAGACAGTTCATTCAGTTAGCTGCAGTATATTCAGTACTGTATCCTGTGCAGCTAGATCTTGCTGCAGACCGTCAATATTGTTCTGTTCCTAATATACTACAGGCAGGCAGTTCATTCACTTAGCTGCAGTATATTCAGAACTGTATCCTGTGCAGCTAGATCTCACTGCAGACCATTCCTGTTGTTCTCTTCCTAATATACTACAGGCAGGCAGTTCATTCAGTTAGCTGCAGTATATTCAGTACTGTATCCTGTGCAGCTAGATCTCGGTGCAGACCGCTCCTATTGATCTCTTCCTAATATACTACAGGCAGGCAGTTCATTCAGTTAACTGCAGTATATTCAGTATATTCAGTACTGTATCCTGTTCAGCTAGATTTCGCTGCAGATCGTTCCTGTTGTTCTGTTCCTAATTTACTACAGGCAGGCAGTTCATTCAGTTAGCTGCAGTATATTCAGTACTGTATCCTGTGCAGCTTGATCTCACTGCAGACCCTTAATATTGTTCTGTTCCTAATACACTACAGGCAGGCAGTTCATTCACTTAGCTGCAGTATATTCAGTACTGTATCCTGTGCAGTTCAATCTCACTGCAGATCGTTCCTATTGTTCTCTTCCTAATATACTACAGGCAGGCAGTTCATTCAGTTAGCTGCAGTATATTCAGTAATGTATCCTGTGCAGCTAGATCTTGCTGCAGACCATCAATATTGTTCTGTTCCTAATATACTACAGGCAGGCAGTTCATTCAGTTAACTGCAGTATATTCATTACTGTATCCAGTGCAGCTAGATATCACTGCAGACCGTTCCTGTTTGTCTTTTCCTAATATACTACAGGCAGACAGTTTATTCAGTTAGCTGCAGTATATTCAGTACTGTATCCTGTGCAGCTAGATCTCGCTGCAGACCGTTCCTGTTGTTCTGTTCCTAATATACTACAGGCAGGCATTTCATTCAGTTAGCTGCATTATATTCAGTACTGTATCCTGTGCAGTTAGATCTCGCTGCAGACCGTTCCTGTTGTTCTGTTCCTAATATACTACAGGCAGGCAGTTCATTCAGTTAGCTGCAGTATATTCAGTACTGTATCCTGTGCAACTAGATCTCGCTGCAGACCGTTCCTGTTCTCTTCCTAATACACTACAGGAAGGAAGTTCATTCAGTTAGCTGCAGTATATTCACTATATTCAGTACTGTATCCTGTGCAGCTAGATCTCACTGCAAACCGTTCCAGTTGTTCTCTTCCTAATATACTACAGGCAGGCAGTTCATTCAGTTAGCTGCAGTATATTCAGTATATGCAGTACTGTATTATGTGCAGCTAGATCTTACTGCAGACCGTTCCTGTCATTCGCTTCCTAATATACTACAGGCAGGCAGTTTATTCAGTTAGCTGCAGTATATTTAGTACTGTATCCGGTGCAGCTAGATCTCGCTGCAAACCGTTCCTATTGTTCTTTTCCTAATATACTACAGGCAGGCAGTTCATTCAGTTACCTGCAGTATATTCAGTACTGTATCCTGTGCAGCTAGAGCTTGCTGCAGACCGTTCCAGTTTTTCTGTTCCTAATATACTATAGGCAGGCAGTTCATTCAGTTAGCTGCATTATATTCAGTACTGTATCCTGTGCTGCTAGATCTCGCTGCAGACCGTTCCTGTTGTTCTGTTACTAATATACTACAGGCAGGAATTTCATTCAGTTAGCTGCATTATATTCAGTACTGTATCCTGTGCAGCTAGATCTCTCTGCAGACTGTTTCTGTTGTTCTGTTCCTAATATACTACAGGCAGGCAGTTCATTCAGTTAGCTGCAGTATACTCAATACTGTATCCTATGCAGCTAGATCTCGCTGCAGACTGTTCCTGTTCTGTTCCTAATATACTACAGGCAGGCAGTTCATTCAGTTAGCTGCAGTATATTCAATACTGTATCCTATGCAGCTAGATCTCGCTGCAGACCGTTCCTGTTCTGTTCCTAATATACTACAGGCAGGCAGTTCATTCAGTTAGCTGCAGTATATTCAGTAATGTATCCTTTGCAGCTAGATCGTGCTGCAGACCGTTCCTGTCATTCACTTCCTCACATACTACAGACAGGAAGTTCATTCAGTTAGCTGCAGTATATTAAGTACTGTATCCTGTGCAGCTAGATCTTGCTGCAGACCGATCCTTTTGTTCTCTTCCTTATATACTACAGGCAGGCAATTCATTCAATTAGCTGCAGTATATTCAGTACTGTATCCTGTGCAGCTAGATCTCGCTGCAGACCATTCTTGTTTTTCTTTTCCTAATATACAACAGGCAGGCAGTTCATTCAGTTAGCTGCAGTATATTCCGTATATTCAGTACTGTATCCTGTGCAGCTAGATCTCGCTGCAGACCGTTCCAGTTGTTCTGTTCCTAATATACTACAGGCAGGCAGTTCATTCAGTTAGCTGCAGTATATTCCGTATATTCAGTAATGTATCCTGTGCAGCTAGATCTCGCTGCAGACCGTTCCTGTTGTTTTCTTCGTAATATATTACAAGTAGGCAGTTCATTCCGTTAGCTGCAGTATATTCATTACTGTATCCAGTGCAGCTAGATCTCACTGCAGACTGTTCCTGTTTTTCTTTTCCTAATATACTACAGGCAGGCAGTTCATTCAGTTAGCTGCAGTATGTTCAGTACTGTATCCTGTGCAGCTAGATCTCGCTGCAGACCGTTCCTGTCGTTCTGTTCCTAATATACTACAGGCAGGCAGTTCATTCAGTTAGCTGCAGTATATTCAGTACTGTATCCTCTGCAGCTAAATATCGCTGCAGACCGTTCCTGTCGTTCTGTTCCTAATATACTACAGGCAGGCAGTTCATTCAGTTAGCTGCAGTATATTCAGTATATGCAGTACTGTATCCTGTGCAGCTAGATCTCGGTGCAGACCATTCCTATTGTTCTCTTCCTAATATACTACAGGCAGGCAGTTTATTCAGTTAGCTGAAGTATATTTAGTACTGTATCTGGTGCAGCTAGATATTGCTGCAAACCGTTCCTATTGTTCTCTTCCTAATATACTACAGGCAGGCAGTTCATTCAGTTAGCTGCAGTATATTCAGTCCTGTATCCTGTGCAGCTAGAGCTCGCTGCAGACCGTTTCTTTTGTTCTGTTCCTATTATACTACAGGCAGGCAGTTCATTCAGTTAGCTGCAGTATATTCAGTACTTTATCCTCTGCAGCTAAATATTGCTGCAGACCGTTCCTGTGGTTCTGTTCCTAATATACTACAGGCAGGCAGTTCATTCAGTTAGCTGCAGTATATTCACTATATTCAGTACTGTATCCTGTGCAGCTAGATCTCGCTGCAGACCGCTCCAGTTTTCTTTTCCTAATATACTACAGGCATGCAGTTCATTCAGTTAGCTGCAGTATATTCAGTACTGTATCCTGTGCAGCTAGATCTCGCATTCCTGTTGTTCTCTTCCTTATATACTACAGGGTGGCAGTTCATTCAGTTAGCTGCAGTATATTCAGTAATGTATCCTGTGCAGCTAGATAGTGCTGCAGACCGTTCCTGTCGTTCACTTCCTAACGTACTCCATGCAGGCAGTTCATTCAGTTAGCTGCAGTATATTCAGTACTGTATCCTGTGCAGCTAGATCTCACTGCAGACCGTTCCTATTGTTCTATTCCTAATATACTACAGGCAGGCATTTCATTCAGTTAGCTGCATTATATTCAGTACTGTATCCTGTGCAGCTAGATCTCGCTGCAGACTGTTCCTGTTGTTCTGTTCCTAATATACTACAGGCAGGCAGTTCATTCAGTTAGCTGCATTATATTTAGTACTGTATCCTGTGCAGCTAGATCTCGCTGCAGACCGTTCCAGTTGTTCTTTTCCTAATATACTACAGGCATGCAGTTCATTCAGTTAGCTGCAGTATATTCAGTACTGTATCCTGTGCAGCTAGATCTCGCATTCCTGTTGTTCTCTTCCTTATATACTACAGGGAGGCAGTTCATTCAGTTAGCTGCAGTATATTCAGTAATGTATCCTGTGCAGCTAGATCGTGCTGCAGACCGTTCCTGTCGTTCACTTCCTAACATACTAAAGGCAGGCAGTTCTTTCAGTTAGCTGCAGTATATTCAGTACTGTATCCTGTGCAGCTAGATCTCACTGCAGACCGTTCCTGTTGTTCTGTTCCTAATATACTACAGGCAGGCAGTTCATTCAGTTAGCTGCAGTATATTCACTATATTCAGTACTGTATCCTGTGCAGCTAGATCTCGCTGCAGACCGCTCCAGTTTTCTTTTCCTAATATACTACAGGCATGCAGTTCATTCAGTTAGCTGCAGTATATTCAGTACTGTATCCTGTGCAGCTAGATCTCGCATTCCTGTTGTTCTCTTCCTTATATACTACAGGGAGGCAGTTCATTCAGTTAGCTGCAGTATATTCAGTAATGTATCCTGTGCAGCTAGATAGTGCTGCAGACCGTTCCTGTCGTTCACTTCCTAACGTACTCCATGCAGGCAGTTCATTCAGTTAGCTGCAGTATATTCAGTACTGTATCCTGTGCAGCTAGATCTCACTGCAGACCGTTCCTATTGTTCTATTCCTAATATACTACAGGCAGGCATTTCATTCAGTTAGCTGCATTATATTCAGTACTGTATCCTGTGCAGCTAGATCTCGCTGCAGACTGTTCCTGTTGTTCTGTTCCTAATATACTACAGGCAGGCAGTTCATTCAGTTAGCTGCAGTATATTCAGTACTGTATCCTGTGCAGCTAGATTTCACTGCAGACCGTTCCTATTGTTCTCTTCCTAATATACTACAGGCAGGCAGTTCATTCAGTTAACTGCAGTATATTCACTATATTTAGTACTGTATCATGTGCAGCTAGATCTCGCTGCTGACCGTTCTAGTTGTTCTTTTCCTAATATACTACAGGCATGCAGTTCATTCAGTTAGCTGCAGTATATTCAGTACTGTATCCTCGGCAGCTAGATCTCGCATTCCTGTTGTTCTCTTCCTTATATACTACAGGGAGGCAGTTCATTCAGTTAGCTGCAGTATATTCAGTACTGTATCCTGTGCAGCTAGATCTCGCTGCAGACTGTTCCTGTTGTTCTGTTCCTAATTTACTACAGGCAGGCAGTTCATTCAGTTAGCTGCAGTATATTCAGTACTGTATCCTGTGCAGCTAGATCTCGCTGCAGACCATTCCTGTTGTTCTCTTCCTAATATACTGCAGGCAGGCAGTTCATTCAGTTAGCTGCAGTATATTCAGTACTGTATCCTGTGCAGCTTGATCTCACTGCAGACCCTTAATATTGTTCTGTTCCTAATACACTACAGGCAGGCAGTTCATTCACTTAGCTGCAGTATATTAAGTACTGTATCCTGTGCAGTTCAATCTCACTGCAGATCGTTCCTATTGTTCTCTTCCTAATATACTACAGGCAGGCAGTTCATTCAGTTAGCTGCAGTATATTCAGTAATGTATCCTGTGCAGCTAGATCTTGCTGCAGACCGTCAATATTGTTCTGTTCCTAATGTACTACAGGCAGGCAGTTCATTCAGTTAACTGCAGTATATTCATTACTGTATCCAGTGCAGCTAGATCTCACTGCAGACCATTCCTGTTTTTCTTTTCCTAATATACTACAGGCAGGCAGTTTATTCAGTTAGCTGCAGTATATTCAGTACTGTATCCTGTGCAGCTAGATCTCGCTGCAGACCGTTCCTGTTGTTCTGTTCCTAATATATTACAGGCAGGCATTTCATTCAGTTAGCTGCATTATATTCAGTACTGTATCCTGTGCAGTTAGATCTCGCTGCAGACCGTTCCTGTTGTTCTGTTCATAATATACTAAAGGCAGGCAGTTCATTCAGTTAGCTGCAGTATATTCAGTACTGTATCCTGTGCAACTAGATCTCGCTGCAGACCGTTCCTGTTCTTTTCCTAATACACTACAGGCAGGAAGTTCATTCAGTTAGCTGCAGTATATTCACTATATTCAGTACTGTAACCTGTGCAGCTAGATCTCACTGCAAACCATTCCTGTCATTCGCTTCCTAATATACTACAGACAGGCAGTTTATTCAGTTAGCTGCAGTATATTTAGTACTGTATCCGGTGCAGCTAGATCTCGCTGCAAACCGTTCCTATTGTTCTCTTCCCAATATACTACAGGCAGGCAGTTCATGCAGTTAGCTGCAGCATATTCAGTACTGTATCCTGTGCAGCTAGAGCTCGCTGCGGACCGTTCCAGTTTTTCTGTTCCTAATATACTATAGGCAGGCAGTTCATTCAGTTAGCTGCAGTATGTTCAGTACTGTATCCTGTGCAGCTTGATCTCGCTGCAGACCGTTCCTGTTGTTCTGTTCCTAATATACTACAGGCAGGCAGTTCATTCAGTTAGCTGCAGTACATTCAGTACTGTATCCTGTGCAGCTAGATCTCACTGCAGACTGTTCCTGTTGTTCTGTTCCTAATATACTACAGGCAGGCATTTCATTCAGTTAGCTGCATTATATTCGATACTGTATCCTGTGCAGCTAGATCTCGCTGCAGACTGTTTCTGTTGTTCTGTTCCAAATATACTGCAGGCAGGCAGTTCATTCAGTTAGCTGCAGTATATTCAGTACTGTATCCTGTGCAGCTAGATCTCGCATTCCTGTTGTTCTCTTCCTTATATACTACAGGGAGGCAGTTCATTCAGTTAGCTGCAGTATATTCAGTAATGTATCCTGTGCAGCTAGATCGTGCTGCAGACCGTTCCTGTCATTCACTTCCTAACATACTACAGGCAGGCAGTTCATTCAGTTAGCTGCAGTATATTCAGTACTGTATCCTGTGTAGCTAGATCTCACTGCAGACCGTTCCTGTTGTTCTGTTCCTAATATACTACAGGCAGGCATTTCATTCAGTTAGCTGCATTATATTTAGTACTGTATCCTGTGCAGCTAGATCTCGCTGCAGACTGTTCCTGTTGTTCTGTTCCTAATATACTACAGGCAGGCAGTTCATTCAGTTAGCTGCAGTATATTCAGTACTGTATCCTGTGCAGCTAGATCTCACTGCAGACCGTTCCTGTTCTGTTCCTAATATACTACAGGCAGGCAGTTCATTAAGTTAGCTGCAGTATATTCACTATATTCAGTACTGTATCCTGTGCAGCTAGATCTCGCTGCAGACCGTTCCAGTTGTTCTTTTCCTAATATACTACAGGCATGCAGTTCATTCAGTTAGCTGCAGTATATTCAGTACTGTATCCTGTGCAGCTAGATCTCGCATTCCTGTTGTTCTCTTCCTTATATACTACAGGGAGGCAGTTCATTCAGTTAGCTGCAGTATATTCAGTAATGTATCCTGTGCAGCTAGATCGTGCTGCAGACCGTTCCTGTCGTTCACTTCCTAACATACTAAAGGCAGGCAGTTCATTCAGTTAGCTGCAGTATATTCAGTACTGTATCCTGTGCAGCTAGATCTCACTGCAGACCGTTCCTGTTGTTCTGTTCCTAATATACTACAGGCAGGCATTTCATTCATTTAGCTGCATTATGTTCAGTACCGTATCCTGTGCAGTTAGATCTCACTGCAGACTGTTCCTGTTGTTCTGTTCCTAATATACTACATGCAGGCAGTTCATTCAGTTAGCTGCAGTATATTCAGTACTGTATCCTATGCAGCTAGATCTCGCTGCAGACCGTTCCTGTCCTGTTCCTAATATACTACAGGCAGGCAGTTCATTCAGTTAGCTGCAGTATATTCAGTAATGTATCCTGTGCAGCTAGATCGTGCTGCAGACCGTTCCTGTCGTTCACTTCCTAACATACTACAGGCAGGCAGTTCATTCAATTAGCTGCAGTATATTCAGTACTGTATCCTGTGCAGTTAGATCTTGCTGCAGACGGTTCCTGTTGTTCTCTTCCTAATATACTACAGGCAGGCAATCCATTAAATTAGCTGCAGCATATTCAGTACTGTATCCTGTGCAGCTAGATCTCGCTGCAGACCATTCCTGTTTTTCTTTTCCTAATATACTACAGGCAGGCAGTTCATTCAGTTAGCTGCAATATATTCAGTATATTCAGTACTGTATCCTGTGCAGCTAGATCTCGCTGCAGACCGTTCCAGTTGTTCTGTTCCTAATATACTACAGGCAGGCAGTTCATTCAGTTAGCTGCAGTATATTCAGTAATGTATCCTGTGCAGCTAGATCTCACTGCAGACCGTTCCTGTTGTTTTCTTCCTAATATATTACAGGTAGGCAGTTCATTCGGTTAGCTGCAGTATATTCATTACTGTATCTAGTGCAGCTAGATCTCACTGCAGACTGTTCCTGTTTTTCTTTTCCTAATATACTACAGGCAGGCAGTTCAATCAGTTAGCTGCAGTATATTCAGTATATTCAGTACTGTATCCTGTGCAGCTAGATCTCGCTGCAGACCGTTCCTGTTGTTCTCTTCCTAATATACTACAGGCAGGCAGTTCATTCAGTTAGCGTTATATTTAGTACTGTATCCTGTGCAGCTAGATCTCACTGCAGACAATTCCAGTTGTTCTGTTCCTAATATACTACAGGCAGGCAGTTCATTCAGTTAGCTGCAGTATATCCAGTATATTCAGTACTGTATCCTTTGCAGCTAGATCTCGATGCAAACCGTTCCTGTTGTTCTCTTCCTAATATACTACAGGCAGGCAGTTCATTCAGTTAGCTGCAGTATATTCAGTAATGTATCCTGTGCAGCTAGATCTCGCTGCAGACCATTCCTGTTTTTCTTTTCCTTATATACTACAGGCAGGCAGTTCATTCAGTTAGCTGCAGTATATTCAGTATATTCAGTACTGTATCCTGTGCAGCTAGATCTCACTGCAGACTGTTCCAGTTGTTCTGTTCCTAATATACTACAGGCAGGCAGTTCATTCAGTTAGCTGCAGTATATTCAGTAATGTATCCTGTGCAGCTAGATCTCGCTGCAGACTGTTCCTGTTGTTTTCTTCCTAATATATTACAGGTAGGCAGTTCATTCAGTTAGCTGCAGTATATTCATTACTGTATCCAGTGCAGCTAGATCTCACTGAAGACTGTTCCTGTTTTTCTTTTCCTAATATACTACAGGCAGGCAGTTCATTCAGTTAGCTGCAGTATATTCAGTACTGTATCCTGTGCAGCTAGATCTCACTGCAGACCGTTCCTGTCGTTCTGTTCCTAATATACTAAAGGCAGGCAGTTCATTCAGTTAGCTGCAGTATATTCAGTACTGTATCCTCTGCAGCTAAATATTGCTGCAGACTGTTCCTGTGGTTCTGTTCCTAATATACTACAGGCATGCAGTTCATTCAGTTAGCTGCAGTATATTCACTATATTCAGTACTGTATCCTATGCAGCTAGATCTCGCTGCAGACCATTCCGGTTGTTCTTTTCCTAATATACTAAAGGCATGTAGTTCATTCAGTTAGCTGCAGTATATTCAGTACTGTATCCTGTGCAGCTAGATCTCACATTCCTGTTGTTCTCTTCCTTATATACTACAGGGAGGCAGTTCATTCAGTTAGCTGCAGTATATTCAGTAATGTATCCTGTTCAGCTAGATCTCGCTGCAGACCGTTCCTGTTGTTCTCTTCCTAACATACTACAGGCAGGCAGTTCATTCAGTTAGCTGCAGTATATTCAGTACTGTATCCTATGCAGCTAGATCTCGCTGCAGACCGTTCCTGTTCTGTTCCTAATATACTACAGGCAGGCAGTTCATTCAGTTAGCTGCATTATATTCAGTACTGTATCCTGTGCAGCTAGATCTCACTGCAGACCGTTCCTGTCATTCGCTTCCTAATATACTACAGGCAGGCAGTTTATTCAGTTAGCTGCAGTATATTTAGTACTGTATCCTGTGCAGCTAGATCTCACTGCAGACCGTTCCTGTTTTCTTCCTAATATACTACAGGCAAGCAGTTCATTCAGTTAGCGGCAGTATATTCAGTACTCTATCCTTTGCAGCTAGATCTCGCTGCAGACCATTCCTGTTGTTCTCTTCCTAATATACTACAGGCAGGCAGTTCATTCAGTTAGCTGCAGTATATTCAGTACGGTATTCTGTGCAGCTAGATCTCGCTGCAGACCATTCCTGTTGTTCTGTTCCTAATATACTATAGGCAGGCAGTTCATTCAGTTAGCTGCAGTATATTCAGTACTGTATCCTGTGCAGCTAGATCTCACTGCAGACCGTTCCTGTTGTTCTGTTCCTAATATACTACAGGCAGGCATTTCATTCAGTTAGCTGAATTATATTCAGTACTGTATCCTGTGCAGCTAGATCTCGCTGCAGACCGTTCCTGTTGTTCTGTTTCTAATATACTACAGGCAGGCAGTTCATTCAGTTAGCTGCAGTATTTTCAGTACTGTATCCTGTGCAACTAGATCTCGCTGCAGACCGTTCCTGTTCTCTTCCTAATATACTACAGGCAGGAAGTTCATTCAGTTAGCTGCAGTATATTTACTATATTCAGTACTGTACCCTGTGCAGCTAGATCTCGCTGCAGACCGTTCCAGTTGTTCTGTTCCTAATATACTACAGGCAGGCAGTTGATTCCGTTAGCTGTAGTATATTTAGTATAATCAGTACTGTATCTTGTGCAGCTAGATCTCGCTGCAGACCGTTCCAGTTGTTCAGTTTCTAATGTACTACAGGCAGGCAGTTCATTCAGTTAGCTGCAGTATATTCAGTACTGTGTCCTGTGCAGCTAGATCTCGCTGCAGACCGTTTCTGTTGTTCTCTTCCTAATATACTACAGGCAGGCAGTTCATTCAGTTAGCTGCAGTATATTCAGTAATGTATCCTGTGCAGCTAGATCTTGCTGCAGACCATTCCTGTTTTTTTCTTCCTAATATAATATCCCCAGAAACCCATGGACTTGTAAATGGCTGGGAGGAGGTGGCTGCGGATCAGATCATCCTTAGTGACCCAGAGGACTCCGGACAATATGCCTCAGCAAACCTATGCTGCATAGCCTCCCTGACCCTTCAAAGCTTGCAAAAGGACCCTCGGATTCGTGGTATCAAGGAGAGTGATCAGTACTGGCTGGCAACCCTCCTTGATCCACGTTACATGGGTAAGGTTGCTGAACTTATCCAACCGTCGCAGAGGGAGCAGAGGATGAAACATCTTCAGAAGGCCTTGCAGAAAGGTTTGTGCAACGCGTTTCCAGAGCATGGGAGGTTACAAATTCGATCAGTCACAGAAGGAGCGGTGGAGAAGGTGGCCATCTGACAAATGCGTTCAGACAATTTTTTAGTCCACAGCCCCAAGGTCTGATTGGTTCCAGCAACCATCGCCAGCATCTGATTTACATGGTGCAGGAATACCTAGAGGCAAGATCATACTTGGAGACCTTTTCAACCAAAAATCCTCTGGGTTACTGGGTCTTGAGGATGGATCACAGGCCAGAGCTTGCACAGTATGCAATTGAGCTACTGGCCTGTCCTGCATCCAGCATTCTTTCAGAATGCACATTCAGTGCTGCTGGAGGCTTTGTAACTGATCACAGAGTGCGCCTGTCCACCGACTCGGTTGATCGGCTCACCTTCATAAAAATAAATCAGTCTTGGATCACCAGCTACCAAGCATCTGATGCTGATGTAACCGACTATTTTTTTATGAATGTGAGATCCCTTCAAGACTGCCTATGCTGATGCTGAGTGACTATCCTGTTGCGCTGAGTGACTATCCTATTCCTCCTCAATGTTCATGTTGATAGCTTGTAAGAACATTTTTGGTTTTGGGCACCACCACCTTTGGCTAAGGCCCAATTTTTCTGCTCCTGTTCAACAGGGGCACGTAGTTACAATTTTTGCTGTAATATTTTGCAGCAGGGCTTGTTCCTGTGCTTAACTAGAGTATCTGTGAGGCGTTGTGGCACCACCACCAGTGTCTAAGGCCCAATTTTTCTGCTCCTGTTCAACAGGGGCACGTAGTTACAATTTTTGCTGTAATATTTGCAGCAAGGCTTGTTCCTGAGCTAGAGTAGAGTATCTGTGAGGGGTTGCAGTGTTGTGGCACCAGCACCAGTGCTTAAAGCCCTGTTTTTATGCCCCTGTTCAACAGGGGCGTGTAATTACAATTTTTGATCTAATATTTCACAGCAGGGCCCGTTTCTGCGCCCACCAAGAGTACCTGTGGGGGCTTACAGTGTTGTGGCAACACCACCACCAAAGGCCCCATTTTTCTGGCCCTGTTCAACAGGGGCATGTAATTACAATTCTTGATATAATATTTCACAGCAGGGCCCGTTCCAGCACCCACCAAGAGTAACTGTGAGGGCCTACAGTGTTCTGGTACAACCAATACCTAAGGCCCAAATTTCTGCAGAGTATATAGGGCAAGCCCCTACTTTTAAGCATCCGACTTACAAATGACTCCTACTTACAAACGGAGGGAGACAACAAGAAGTGAGAGGAAATCTATCCCTAGGAAGGGAAATTCTCTCCTGTAAGAGTTAATATGGGAAAAAGGTGTCTCTTCCACTGATGCTTTATCACCAATCCTTGTTTCCCTAAAAACACCAAATTTTCAAAATCCAATTGTCATTGGGACAGAAAGTGAGGTGAAATCTTCTGAATAGGGGCACAGACAAATGTTACAGGGGTGATAACCCTTCCCTATGTTATCCAAAAAACTTAAAAATAGATTTTTTGGCTGGAGCTACACTTACAAAATATACCTGTTCCAACAGATTCAACTTAAGAACAAACCTACAGTCCCTGTCTTTCTTGGGACTGCCTGTATACTGGTGTTCAGAGTATATAGGGCCTGGGGGCCCCAAGCCTTTTCTTTTTTTAATTTGGGTGCGGGGCTCCCCTTAACATCCATACAAGGCCCAAAGGGCCTGGTAATGGGCTAGGGGGTTATCCATGCCATTTTCCTTAATAACTTTCATCCATATTGCCGGGACCAGACATTACATTACAGCCGAAAGCAGTTTTAAATGACTTTTATTCCTTTAGAAATGTCATTTTGTGCAGGGACTGTTCTAAACACGGGAAACACGTGCCACTTTACAGGCATACTATAGATACCCAGGTACAATATTTAAAGGAATATTTCACTTTTATTTTTTCACTTTAAGCATTATTAAAATCACTGCTCCCAAAAAAACTGCCGTTTTTAAAACTTTTTTTGCATTGATACATGTCCCCTGGGGCAGGACTTGGGTCCCCAAACCCTTTTTAGGACAATAACTTGCATATTTACCTTTAAAATTCGCACTTTTGATTATTTAACGTTCAAGTCCCATAGACTTTAACGGTGTTCGAAAGTTCGCGCAAACTTTCGGTCCGTTTGCGTGTTCTGGATGTGAACCGAACCGAACCGGGGGATGTTCGGCTCATCCCTAGTCCCTACATTTTATTGTGCACCTTCTTTTTAGAACTTCACTGTTATGGTATGTATTGTTCATTTCTATTGACTTCTATGTTCTTCTCTTCTATTTCCAAGCTCCTTTTCGTCAAGCTTTCCCATTACCTCCATTCTCAACCTTCATGCTATTCTACAACCTTTTCTGCTAATTTTGGTTGTTAGGTAAATATTACTAAGTTTCAGGCATTAAACATATCCCTCTACAACCATACAATCTGACCTTTACATTTAAATGGCAATCTGAAGCTCTTCCCCACTTAGGTATATTCTTAACCACTTCATAACACACAATGTACCAAAAAAATTATCCCTCACTGTATAAAAAACTTTCAGAGGACCTTGGTAAATGGAGGATAAATGCCCCATTGTGGTTTTGTACTCAGTGAAAATGAAATGAACTGCTCAAATTTAACTGAGGATACAAGAGACCCAGGGTGGATAGTCACACAAAGAGGGGCGGACTGGGGGTTCCGTACCCAGCTAAATATTTTTATACCACGCAATAGGCTTAACTAACAAGATTTCATACCAAAAAAGTGATATCCCTTGTGAATGAAATTGGAATCATCTCTCTATCCATTGAGGCTGATTGACCACCTAATGTGTCCATCAGCCAGGGACAGACCTGTGTTCTTGTATCTGTCCTTGTCATTCTCTATTCTGGAATGGACTGTCGGTAGCTTACAAATTTAGATCTCTGCATAGCCCCTTGGCTCCACTTTTTCAAAATCCAGCTCTCATTCCACCTTTCAATTGGTGGACCAACAATGGTGTACTGCAAATCTCGGATTCCTGAAATAGGTGAGGCATCTTATCAAAACAATTCCTGCAGGAAAAGTATTATTTACCATATACTGAATATTTTCGGTATGCTCAGATGCATTTTCAAAATGCTCAGTACATTTTTTAAACTCTCTAAAACATATTTCTGAGCTATCATCAACGTCTTCAATTGAGCACCTCTCCAGTAATTTGGATAAGCTTGCAGGCCATATTTCTAGGATCTATTCATTGTTAACATCTGTACCAGCTGAACTGTCATACATGGAAAAATGGGAGCATGACATGGGTGAGACGCTAGAATTGGATGATTGGTGTAAATTAGAGGAGTACCTCCAGGACATTTATTGTTACTTCAATGATAGCTGATGTTGAAGCTAATGTTGAGGTGGTACAAGGTTACAGAGTAGCATCATGTGTCCTGGGGGCCTCTTTGTTTTGATTTGGAAGCTGTGGGCAGGAGGGGACAGCCTTTCATATATGGTGGAAGTGCCCAAATGTGAGACGCTTTTGGATAAACATGTGCCACTTTATTGATTCTCTCACCAAATAAACCTGAAAAAATACCCCCCCAGGCATTCCACCCAGTAGAGGAGGCACCGGGACACCTGTGCAGATTGTCACCTGTGATCCTGTTTGAATTAGTGAAAGCTAAGCTATCATGGATTATTGGTAATAAATGTCTTTCAGCAACCTGAAATGATAAACTCGATCTCTCTCAAACTACTTAACTGGGAACACATGATATGTTACTGGTGACCTGTTTCTAGATTGGTTGGTTGCACACTCCTAAATTCTTCTTGTTTGCTATACTCTTCACTTTTCTTAGTTACTTTTTGATATTTTGTTTTAATGCCTAAAGGAGCACACAGAGGATGGTGGTCTAGGATTCTGGGGAATACTGACCCTGCCACATGGGACCCTTAGAGATAAATATCTCCTTGGAATTATTATGCCTCTGAACTATGCATTTGAGCATTTTTTTCTATAGGCCCGTTTTGTAACTGGATAACAGTTAGGTTGGCAGAACAACAGGGTATTGTTAATGTATGAGTCCTTGGTTTAACACTCTCTCCTTATTGAACGTTGGGAAAATTATGAATGTTCATTTTTTCACTGTCTTTTTCTCAGTTGTACAGCAAACGCTTTGTATCAAGACATATGTAGTAGATTGTGACCTTTGTGTTACTTTTGAAATATGACTAATAACAATTATTGGAAGGAGAGCAACGATGTGGCTGCAGAGTATCCTGAGAATGTTCAGAAGTGGTCAGAATGAGAAAAGTAAAAAAAAAAAAAAAAAAAAGTTAAAATCAATTGGTTAGGATATTTTTTTAGATTTATTGGTATGTGATAATTGTTTCTTCCTACTCAAACTTCTACTAGGCCTAACAGTAAGCTATTTCCTGCTGAAAACTATTCTGTATTATATGTGGCGATGTATCTAAGGCTTTGTTTTTTTTCTGTGTGGCAGGCATGTTGTATTGCAATTTCTCCTGGTCAGAAGATTGAGACAGAGAGATGCTGACTGGTCCTTCCAGAAAACTGAGAGAGAGAGAGAGAACACTGGGAAAAAGGGGAGTTTCAGGAAGTGCTGAGGGGATGGAAGTTTTTTTATCCATTCATCTTAATAGTGACACAGCTTGTCTAGTAAAATTGAAAATATTGTCTGTGATCTTGAGGTAGTTTTGCAAGCTCATCCAGTTTCCATTAACAAAAGCACAACAATAAAATATGATGATTAATGTTTTCCGAATTGGAGGGAGGCCAAATTGTTAGACTAAAACCAAAACTGCTGGACCAGGGTACATACTGTATGTAAATACTGTCTCAAAGTGACAGAACCAGCTCATTTTTATTCATATCCTTGCCTGCAAGAAGTCAAGTTACAATCTATGCACTGTTTTTTGCTGAGATGTACACAGAAGCAGAAACAATGAAGTTTATTTATACAAATTGGAGCCAAAATGGTATTGCCCTTGGCAAAAGTCAGATTGCAGGAGCCTGATATCGAGACTATTTCAGTCTCTTACATAAGTTGCATTTTCCGAATAAATTTAGGAGGCTAATTATGAAGGATCATTAGCTGTCTACACCATTTTTTGTTGACCATCTGTCTTTTAAATGGTACAGTATTTTTACAAAATCATATTCAATATTCCACTTCCCATGGGAATTTGTTCAATCCCACCTTTTTCTAATTTATAATTTCAATAATTTTTAGCCATTTTTTACAATTTTTTTCAAATAATGTCACATTTACAATGAGCTATGCACCATAATATGTTTAGTACAGCAATATGACATTGACAAACGTAATCAGTAGTATTATTACAACTTCTCCTTCCTCCTCTGTCTTAGTTCTGCAGCCTTGTTTTAGTTCAGCAGGTGAACTGAAACACCTATAGTTTTCTGCTTTTATTTAATGCATTTAAATACCATTTTCATTATTTTTCCATTATACAAGTAGACTTAGTATAAAAAAATGTTCATATCATTTTATTATTATTTAATAAGCTGTTAACTACATTTTTTTTTTTTTAGGAAGCGGCTGTTCTGAGATTCCAGTTAGATTGTAATGGTAAAACATTTTTTAAAACCCTACTTTTTAAAAATAATTGTACTCTTTTTTGATAACTTTTTATACTTCAGTTTACAAAAGTACAATTAAAATGGGCAAACAGGCAGGATTTTTAATGCAGAAGAGACATTCTTTGTCTCTTCTGCAATAAAGCTACTTACCTGCCTGTCCACCCCTGTACAGTGAGCTGTGCGTGTGTAGCTCACTGCACAAATTCAGCAATGCCAAAGCTGATGGAACTCCCACACATGTGCGGGAGCGACATCATCTCGACCTGGCCAATTACAGCGCCGGCGATCGAGATTTAGAAGCTGGCTGCCTGAAGATGTCAGTGGCCGGCAAGGAGTTCTAGGATGATACATTGCTGGATTGAAAGTGAGTATAGTTCCACTTTAAAGATGACTGCCACCAGTATTTACCTTCATCTCACTTGAAGTTTACCCATAATGTTTCTTCAAGGTCAGCTTTCTAATAATTGTAACAATTTCCTAAGCACTTTCATCTCTTCCTAGGTCTATATTTTTATACATTTATTCATATCTCTATCCCATCTTTTTTGTACATTTCCCTCTGTTTGAATTCCCTGCGCTGTTTCACCTTCTTATCTTGGTATTTCACATCATGTCTTTAATCTTGTATATTTTAATTATCCATCTTTACTTCATTTAAGTTCCCTTCTTTCTTTCATGTCTTCTTTTGATTGGTCACGTTTTGATATTATTCACGATTTTTCTTTGATTAAATGTGTATTCATTTTTTGTGTATTACTTAAATAGTATCCTAAATGTTCTAAAATGGAGAAAATGCTTTTTTTTAAATGTCCCTAATTCTCTTGGCAGCAATTTCTACATTCTACATGATGATCAACTATTGTCTGGATTAGGTCTATGCACCAAGTTTATCACTCATTTCAACTTTTCTATCATAAGATCTCCAAACAAAATATTTAAAATCAATTTCCCAGTTCTCCAGCAGTTCAAGATCTACTTTTTCAGATTTTCCAACCACAGCAGTCTTCAAGTAAAAATCACAGTAATAACATAACAGATTACAGTCACTCTCACATTTATAGCAGCCTCACATATTGCTGTACCAACAGCAGAAACCAAAACCACAATTTTACAGTATGAAAGTGTCTTCTTTTAGGAAATACACCTAACGAGTTATTTCTTTCTATAATAAGGATAATGATTTCACCTTTAATCACTAGTCCTGACAAATATCTTATTATCTAATTATAATTACCTTATTGGCCGATTCCATTGCTTTCACCCAAATATATCTCTAAAATATCTCTATGCATAGGGGACACAATGATTGACACAACATGGTGCTTCATACACTGTTCTCCGCTTTATTATGGCTCAGACAAGTTGTTAAGTATAAATCAAAGGTGGAAGTTACCGACCATTTCCCACCAATAAGGGGTACATATTCAAATTACATATTTCCTTCAACAATGTATTCAACCAATCACAATGTCACAATATTATTATTATTAACTCGTTACATCTCTGTATCCAAGCAAACTCATTATGTCACATTATATTATGTCACCTAGACAGATATAAAGACCATCTTATGACACACGCGTAACTTCCTTATGTCTGGTCTCGATTTCAACACAAATTCACTTCTTGAACAACAATATATACATTTACTTAATCAGCAAAATTATAACTTTAAAGGAACAAATGAGCCTTAGATTACAAAACACAATATGAACATAAGGGGATCTTTTTACATGCCCCTTTCAATACTCTCTTTTGTCACAAACGTGACAATCACAAACCCTGTTGCCCCCAATATGCCCCCAACATTTACCTGGACTACTTTCCCATAAATGTACCACTCTCTTAAGCATGTAAAAATAGAGAACAATAAACACATCATAATTAGTAGGTCAAAATCTCAGCTTCATAGCAATTGTCCATAAAATATAAATGGGGAAGGGGCATGACAGTCCATAAAAACAAGTGGGATGGGACATGACAGCCTTTAGGCCAAATGAAAAAGTTTTCATTATATAGATTCAATATATTTAACTATATTTAACTAAACATTTTTTTCCATCCCAGGATTTCAAAAAAACATAAACACCTTCTATCCCCGGACCGAAATGGACCAGAGGGTCTCAGAAGAGAACTTTTTACCCAAACACATATTCTGACTCAGAAGTCAGCCTCCCAACTTTGCAAATATATCTGACCATCAGCAACAAACAAAGCATTGATGAATAAAAACATTACATCATTAACACATTACAGTTGAAATTCTCAGAATTCAAAAAGTAATATATCCAGAATATTCACCCCGACTGTTATTCAAACAAACTCTCCCCTCATATTTTAGCATTATATGTACTTAATATACATGCAAAATGTATTTTGGTCCTGATTACTTAATTTCAGTACTCTTCAAACATTTATAATTTCACCCTTTTTTACCAAAATCCCATGATCAAATTTGAATTTAACCCCAAACTTTTAGGGAAATCTTTTGTAAATACACATATCTATATTATCAGGAACATGGGCCTAGTAACCTCTACTCCCAAAATAAGAGAACACAATATCCCCTGGGATAACCATCTCTTTGTGTACATTTTAACCCCCGGAAGATTTTACCCCCTTCCTGACCAGAGCATTTTTGTGATTTGGCACTGTCTCGATTTAACTGACAATTGCGTGGTCGTGTGACGTTACACCCAAACAAAATTGATGTCCTTTTTTTCCCACAAATAGAGCTTTCTTTTGGTGGTATTTGATCACCTCTGCTGTTTTTATTTTTTGTGCTATAAACAAAAAAAGAGCGACGATTTTGAAAAAACAAATTATTTTTTGCTTTTTGCTATAATAAATATCCCCCAAAAATATATTAAAAAACTGTTTTTCCTCAGTTTAGGCTGATATGTATTCTTATACATATTTTTGGTAAACAAATTTTGCAATAATAATAAGTGTATAATAAGCGTATATTGATTGGTTTGCGTATATTGATTGCGTATATTGATTGGTTTCTACAAAATAGGGGATCGTTTTATGGCATTTTTATTTTTTAATTTTTTTATTAGTAATGGCGGAGTTCTTTGATTTTTACTGGGACTGCAACATTATGGCGGACACATCGGACACTTTTGACGCTATTTTGGGACCATTGTCATTTATACAGCGATCAGTGCTAAAAAAAATGCACTGATTACAGTGTAAATGACTGTGAGGAGGTTAACCACTAGGGGGCGATGAAGGGGTTAAGTGTGTCCTAGGGAGTGATTCTAACTGTGGGGGGATGGGCTTCAAGTCACATAACAGAGATCACTGCTCCCAGGGAGCAGCGATCTCTGTCATGACACAAGGCAGAACGGTAAAATGCCTTATTAACATAGGCACTTCCCCATTCTGTGGCTCCGTGACACGATCGCCGGGAGACCAGTGGACATCGAGTCGCGGCAGACATGAGCAGGTTTGCTATCCGCCTCTTAAAAGGGACGTACAGGTATGCCCATTTGCCCACCGCTGCCATTGTGCCGACGTATATCGATGAGCACTGATCGGCAAGTGGTTAAACAAACTTAGATACTTTACTAATCAAATAATACCTTGTGCATTTCTTAAACACAATACAATACCACTTTCTCATTCCACATTCATTGGCCAATTTCCACGTGACCAGCTGTGTGCAATCACAGCCAGTTACATGCATTGTTCTCATGCACGGCGCTCATGTGCACCCCTAGGGGCACGCAGAGTGGCGATCAGGGACGAGGCTTGTCACACTGACACAACCCATCCCTGATCGCAGTAAAGAGCCAATGCAATTGTCTCTTTACCATTTGACTGGCTGTGTCCAATCACAGCCGGTCACAGAATGTCGACAAACCGCGGTAATGAGCTGTTACCGGGCTCTCCCCCTCACACACGATCAGTGTGTGAGGAGGAGATTGCAGGAACAGCTTGTTACCACCTAAAGTATACACCAAACACACTGATTACCCCCCCAATAAAGATTGCCCCCCCACCCATCAAAGCACCTGTCACCAGCCCATCAAAGAACCTGTCACAGCCCATCTGAGTCCCCAAGTACCTGTCACCAGCCCATCTGAATACCTGAGTACCTGTCATCAGCCCATCAGAGTACCTGAGTACCTGTCACTAGCCCATCAGAGCACCTGAGTACCTGTCACCAGCCAATGAAAGTACCTGAGTACCTGTCACCAGCCCATCTGAGTACCCGAGTACCTGTCACCAGCCTATCAGAGTATCGGAGTACCTGTCACTAGCCCATCTGAGTACCCGGGAACCTGTCAATAGCCCATCTGAGTACCCGAGTACCTGTCATCAGCTCATCAGAGTACCTGAGTACTTGACACAGCCCATAAGAGTACCTGAGTACCTGTTACCAGCCCATTAGAGAACCTGAGTACCTGTCACCAGCCCATGAGAGTACCTGTCACCAGCCCATCAGAGTACCTGAGTACCTGTCACTAGCCCATCAGAGCACCTGAGCACCTGTCACTAGCCCATCAGAGTACCTGAGTACCTGTCACCAGCCCATGAGAGTACCTGAGTACCTGTCACCAGCCCATCAGATTACCCAAGTACCTGTCACCAGCCCATCAGAGTACCCGAGTACCTGTCACTAGCCCATCAGAGTACCCGAGTACCTGTCACCAGCCCATCAGAGTACCTGTCACCAGCCCATCTGAGTACCCGAGTAGCTGTCACCAGCCCATCTGAGTACCCCAGTACCTGTCACCAGCCCATCAGAGTACTGAGTACCTGTCACCAGCCCATCAGATTACCTGAGTACGTGTCACCACCCCATCAGAGTACCCTAGTACCTGTCACCAGCCCATCAGAGTACATGAGTACCTGTCACCAGCCCATCCGATTACCTGAGTACCTGTCACTATCCCATCAGAGTACCCGAGTACTTGTCACCACCCCATCAGAGTACCCTAGTACCTGTCACCACCCCATATGAGTACCAAAGTACCCCAAGTATTGTTATAATTATTCCAATATTTATCAATTGTATTAACTTAAAATATAAAAATTTTAAAATATTTGCACAAATAACCATTCCCTTTTTTGTAACAGGTAATGTCCTTATACAATGCCTAGTTCCCATTTCTTTAATTTCAATATCAACAAATGGGCCCATCGGCAAAAGACTCATTATGCCTCTTACAATATACCTTGGGTGTTTGCTTTTCAAAATAGGGTCATTTTGGGGGTAATTCTATTGTCCTGGTGCTCCAGGACCTTCAAAAGCGTGATAGGTCATCAGGAAATTTTATGTACAATTTATGCTCCTAGAACGCCTGCTGGTGTTCCCTGCATGTTGGACCTCTCTATGTGGCCAGGCTGTGAAAAAGTCCCACACATGTAGTATCGCCATACTCGGGAGGAGTAGCTGAATGTATTTTGGGCTGTAATTGAAAGTATGCATATTCTATGTGTGAGAAATAACTTGTTATTATGAAAATTTTATGTAAAAATAAATAAATAATAATTTCTTAATTTTCCCAAGAAATGTGGGAAAAAAATTACAACTTAAAAAAACTCACTATGCCTCTTATTAAATACCTTTGATTGTTTACTTTCCAAAAAGGTGTCATTTAGGGGGCATTTGTACTTTCCTGCCATTTCAGGGCCTCAAGAGATAAGATAGGTGTGATCCATTTTTAATAATTTGCACCATAGCTTGTAGACTCTAACTTTCACACAGACCAAATAATACACACCTATCTGGGTTATTTTTACCAAAGATATGTAGCAGTATAAATTTTGGCCCAAATTTGTGAACAAAAATTACTTATTTGCAAAATTTTATTATAGAAACTAAAAAGGTTTTTTTTTTTTTCAAAATTTTTGCACTTTTTTCACTTATGTAGCAAAAAATAAAAAACCCAGTGGTGATTAAATATGACTAAAAGAAAGCTCTATTTGTGTGAAAAAAATTATAAAAATGTTGTTTGGGTACAGTGTTGCATGCCTGAGTAATTACATTCAAAGTGTGAGAGCGCTAAAAGCTGAAAATTGGTCCGCGCAGGAAGGGTGTATAAGTGCCTTGTATTGAAGTGGTTAAAACATTCGTTAAAGTCAGACTCTAACTGGAATAATCAAAATACCCCAGCTACAAGTTAAAATGTTACTCTTAAAAATGCATATTTTGCAATTATCTTAAACTTCTAAATCAACCTATTTATCTGATCAGATTCCTCAAAAGAGGTAATTTGGTACCATCAAAAAGTAATTTAAAAGTATAGAGGGAATTGGTGGGACTTTATATGAGGTATAGGGGTACCGTTCAGGTCCCCCCCTCCATCCCGGTTAAATGAAGAATAATAAGAAAATAAAAAAAGGTAGCGGGACTTTATATATAGACACTCGGGAGCGGGAATAAAATTAATAATTTTTAATGGAATCAAATGATTATAGAGTTTCTGTATTCGAATAATTCAATGCATGATGCTATATATAAAATCATTCGTACAACTGTTACAATTCATTGAAACCAGAAAAGATATACATACATACATGTTCCAACAAGGAATCAATACATAATACCTAATGTAAAAACATTTAGAGCATGGTTACATGATTAATTGGAAAAGTTGGAGACCAAAAAGAAAAGGGAAGGTTGCAGATCATAGGGGGCAAAAAACAAATTATTATGGAACGGCCTGGTAGAATGCATCAATATGTACACTAGGTTGTTATTGGCTCTACGCGTTTCAAGGTATTTGACCTATCATCAGGAGCAAGGAACCATAGTGATAATCTAAAAATTGAAGGGAAAAAATGTTTAATTGAAAGTATAAGGGGAAAGAAAAAAAAAAAAAAAAAAAAAAAAAAAAAAGGAAAAACTCAGAACAGGCAGGAAGGGTCCTCCCTGATGGACCCGAACCGCCTGTGCACTTACATGTATGGTCCACACAGTGGCGGTGC
Organism: Aquarana catesbeiana; assembly: GCF_042186555.1. Lineage (NCBI taxonomy): Eukaryota > Metazoa > Chordata > Amphibia > Anura > Ranidae > Aquarana > Aquarana catesbeiana. The sequence goes on from NC_133324.1 coordinate 759,435,304, forward strand.
GGCCATGAAACGCACAGGCCAAGCCAATCATGCCATGCACGGGAGCTGATGGGACATGTAGCAACGGGCAAGACACAGGAATGGACGACGTCCCGCAGGAGTGTCATTGTAGATGATGGTGAAACAAAGGGACCAAATCTGTAGGGGAAAGAAAATGAAGTGGCTGTGAAGTGGATGTGGGGTAAGGTGAAGGAAATGGGTGGAGAGGGAAGAGATGTGGAACAAGGGGAGGAATGAAGGGGGTTAAAAAAGGGTTAGTGTGATTAGAGAAAAGGTTAAGAACATGAGAGAGGTAAATGGAATGGGAATAGGAAAAAAAGAGGGTAGGATAGGCGGGGTGATACAAAAGGGGCAAGATAAGGAACAGAATAGAGAAGGAAGGGCAAGAAAAAAAGAAAGGGCAGGAGTGAGAAGGAGGAAAGGGAAAAATTGCAAGGATAAGAAAATGATGAAGGGAAAGTGGAACTCGGTTTGAAAGTCAAGAATAATGAAGGAGAAAATGTGTACCTGATAAACAAAGTGTCCAGCCAAAAATGCATTGATGCATAGGTGATAGGTAGGAAGGTGGAAACAAGTGTGTACCAAACGAGGTGCGGAATCCAAGCGGGAATGGGGTCCATAGCCGTCAAGCCCCCGCAGTCATGCCCCCAACGTCAGACACTGGCCCACAGATGGGGAGAGAAGGGGAGGACGCCGACAGCCCAGGAACCAAGCCAGTGATGGCTCCACCGGCGGCGGCGGCAGCCAAACCACCCCCCAATGGGCCAGGAGATAGTGATCACTCGGACGGCACGCCGCGCTATAAGGCGCCAGCGTGTCCGGCCGGGATGTGTGACGTCGACGCGCAGTGAGCACAACCCCGCCCACCCTCCGTCACAACAGGGTGGAGGGGGGGTCCGCAGTGCGCGTCGCAGCTCCCGAACAAGACCGAGAGGCAGGCCCGGCAGACCAGCAGACGCACGCACCACTGCGTGCATGTAAGAAGAGACGAGATAAAAAATAAATACAAAAAATTGGAAATAAAGCTAGAATTGGAGATCAAAAAAGAGAAATAAGAAAGGACAATAACTAAGATTATCAAAACAAATAAAAATTAGTATTGAATTGAAAAGTGATATTGATGATTATAAAAGCAATTAAACCTCTGACAGGTAGAGGTGGGAGTCAAAATAATATTTTAATGTAAATTTTTGGTTAACGCTGCCGTGTGCCTATCATCCCTAATTGGTTAATGTTCATGGGGAAAAAAAAGGATAGAGGGAATTGGTGGGACTTTATATGAGGTATAGGGGTGCCGTTCAGGTCCCCCCCTCCATCCCGGTTAAATGAAGAATAATAAGAAAATAAAAAAAGGAAAAAAAAAATAAATAAATAAATAAATTGGAAATTTTTGTATCACCCCGCCTATCCTACCCTCTTTTTTTTTTTTTTTTTTTTCCCCTTTTCATTTTCATTTTCCTATTCCCATTCCATTTACCTCTCTCATGTTCTTAACCTTTTCTCTAATCACACTAACCCTTTTTTAACCCCCTTCATTCCTCCCCTTGTTCCACATCTCTTCCCTCTCCACCCATTTCCTTCACCTTACCCCACATCCACTTCACAGCCACTTCATTTTCTTTCCCCTACAGATTTGGTCCCTTTGTTTCACCATCATCTACAATGACACTCCTGCGGGACGTCGTCCATTCCTGTGTCTTGCCCGTTGCTACATGTCCCCTCAGCTCCCGTGCATGGCATGATTGGCTTGGCCTGTGCGTTTCATGGCCGCACCGCCACTGTGTGGACCATACATGTAAGTGCACAGGCGGTTCGGGTCCATCAGGGAGGACCCTTCCTGCCTGTTCTGAGTTTTTCCTTTTTTTTTTTTTTTTTTTTTTTTTTTCTTTCCCCTTTATACTTTCAATTAAACATTTTTTCCCTTCAATTTTTAGATTATCACTATGGTTCCTTGCTCCTGATGATAGGTCAAATACCTTGAAACGCGTAGAGCCAATAACAACCTAGTGTACATATTGATGCATTCTACCAGGCCGTTCCATAATAATTTGTTTTTTGCCCCCTATGATCTGCAACCTTCCCTTTTCTTTTTGGTCTCCAACTTTTCCAATTAATCATGTAACCATGCTCTAAATGTTTTTACATTATGTATTATGTATTGATTCCTTGTTGGAACATGTATGTATGTATATCTTTTCTGGTTTCAATGAATTGTAACAGTTGTACGAATGATTTTATATATAGCATCATGCATTGAATTATTCGAATACAGAAACTCTATAATCATTTGATTCCATTAAAAATTATTAATTTTATTCCCGCTCCCGAGTGTCTATATATAAAGTCCCGCTACCTTTTTTTATTTTTTTTTTTATTTTTTTTATTTTCTTATTATTCTTAATTTAAAAGTAATGTCACATTCCCCATATATGATTCCAATTAACAGTGCATTGGACATGGGCTTAATAATATGTTCCCAACACATTCCATGAACAGACTGACAGTAGTTGCAACCTTTTAACAATAAACATGTAATAACATACTTTAAATCTATTTTATCATATCATATACTTTAATTATTCCAATTCTATTATTGATTATATAACAAAGATGGCAATATTATATGTGTTAAAACTAAGTGTTCATTTAAAATAACATTACATTCAATGTGAAGTTCCCCTTTTTTTAGTTTCAATATTAATACATGGGCTTACATATATATCTCAAAATTTCTCAATATCTACTGCGCAGTTCGAGACTGGCTGCAAAAATTAACTTCTTCATATTAAACCAGCTATCATCCTTGGATCTGGACAGTCCTTGACGATCTCATGTAGCCTGGGGCAGGGTTAAGAAGGGTTTAATTGAAGAGGACAGGTACTTCCCCTGCAGGCCTACTTATTGCCGCCTAGGCTGAAAATGTCAGAGGGGAGCTGTTTGAGTGGGAGAGAGAGACACAGCATCATGGGGTGTGAAAGGGGTGTGAAAGGATCCTGTGCTGGATTGTGTACCTGCTGGGGTGAGCAAAAACATATCAGAGACTGTAGCTCTGGCTAAAGTCTTAACCAGTGAACCGCAGCACCCTAGGGTGCATGTGCAGTTCCCCCATTTTGCTGTGAATCACGACTTGTTGTACCAAGTAATTAAAGTCAATGGTGAAGTGTTGGAACAATTGGTGGTAACCAAACCTTTTAGGTCTAAGGTCTTACATTTTGATCATAGTCATGTACCTGGAGGTCACCTTGGAGTGACTAAAACTCAGGAACAAGTTTTACAGCATTTTTTTGGCCTGGTGTATATCAGGAAATTAAGGACTACTGTGAGTCCGACAGACCAAGGTACCCCGTTCATTTCAAAAGTGATGAAGGAACTCTGTAAACTGTTTAAGACTAAACACTTGCAGACTTCAGTGTATCACCCACAAACTGACGGGTTAGTGGAGCAGTTCAACAAAACCTTAAAGGGAATGCTAAAAAAAGCAGTGGAGGAGGATGGTTGCTTTTTCAAACCTACCAGGCCTAACCTTGGTAATTAAACATAATGTCATCACAGACCCTGGTGTTCTGGTAAACCTCAAACCCTACTGCATACCCGAAGCTCACCAAAAGGTCGTCACAGGCGAGCTTAAGAATATGTTGGACCTTGGGATAATTGGATAATTGGACCAGTAGCTGGTCCAGCCCTATAGTCCATGTACTCAAGCCAAATGGAACCTGGCGGTTCTGCAATGACTTCCGCAAGTTCAATGAAGTCTCCAAGCCAGATGCGTATACCATGCCCTGCGTAGATTAATTTATCGAGAGATTAGGACCAGCCACTACATTACCACCCTGGACTTGACCAAGGGATATTGACAGATTCCACTATTCCCAAAGGCCAAGGAAAAAATTGCGTTTGCCACTCCAGAATGTGTATGGCAGTATGCCAGAATACCCTTTGGTTTGCATGGGGCCCCAGCCACCTTCCAGCGGGCCATGGATTTCGTTCTGAAACCCATAAGGATTACTCAGGAGCTTACCTTGATGACATTGTCATCTTTAGTCATGACTGGGAAAGCCACTTGCCAAAAGTCCAGTTGCTCTTAGATGCACTCCGAAGAGCAGGGTTCACAGTGAACCCATTAATGAGCAAGATTGGGTTGGAGGAAGCCCGCTACCTGGGTTATGTTGTAGGCAAGGGCTTGATTAAACCCTAACTAAACAAGGTCGAGGCCATCCAAAATGGCCCCGTCCCCTCACAAAGAAACAAGTGCGTTCCTTCCTTGGCATTGTGGGCTACTATAGGAGGTTTATCTCCAACTTTGCCAGCTTGGCAGCACCACTAACTGATCTTACCAAAGGAAGGAAAACAGCTGTTGTTCAGTGGACTGCTGAAGCCTAAGCAGCATTCTGCCGTCTGAAGTAAGCTTTGTGCCAGGAACCAGTACTACTTCCCGACTTCCAAAAAGAGTTCCTGGTACAAACCGATGCATCAAAGCTGGGTCTGGGAGCAGATCTGTCCCAGATAGTTGGGGGAAAAGAGCACCCTGTGGTGTACTGGACCCGGGAACTCTCACCTGCTCAGTGGAATTATTCCATTGTGGAAAGAGGGTGTCTGGCAATCAAATGGGCTTTGGAGACACTCCATTACTACCTGTTGGGCTGGCCATTCAAGCTAGCGTCAGACCATGCTCCCCTTACGTGGATGGCCCAAAATAAGGATAAGAACTCCAGAATTACCCGGTGTTTTCTGGCCCTACAAGACTTCAAGTACATGGACCAGGAAAGGTACATCAGAATGCGGATGCCCTTTCCCGGATCTATTGCCACTTGGTTTGTGGTGTCCAGACCCCTGGCCTGGAACAGGGGGTGGGGGGATATATAGAGAGGGTCAGTCTGGGGCAGGGTTAAGAAGGGGTTAATTGAAGAGGGCAGGTACTTCCCCTTCAGACCTGCTTATTGCCACCTGGGCTGAAAATGTCAGAGGGGAGCTGTTTGAGTGGGAGAGAGAGACACAGCATCACACTGTGTGAAAGGATCCTTTGCTGGATTGTATACCTGCTGGGGTGAGCAAGACTGTAGCTCTGGCTAGAGCCATGTACTTTATCTATATATCAGCCTGTTAGCTAAAGAGACCACACTTTTCCTACATCTGCACCTGTGTTACAAGACAAGCCTGTAATTTCTTCTGTTTGTTTTGCTGAATTAAGCCATTTCACTTTACTGAACTATTTGAGCCAGCTTTTTACCCCTCTGATCCCCTACAATACATATATATATATATATCTATATATATCTATATAGATATATATAGATATATAGATATATATAGATATCTATATATCTATATATATCTATATATAGATATATATAGATCTATATATAGATATATATAGATCTATATATATCTATATATATATATATATACGCCATATTACACGCACATGAACTTTAATAGCATCTCAGTCTTAGTCTGTAGGGTTCAATATTGAGTTGGCCCACCCTTTGCAGCTATAACAGCTTCAACTCTTCTGGGAAGGCTGTCCACAAGGTTAAGGAGTGTGTCTATGGACATGTTTGACTATTCTCCCAGAAGCTCATTTGTTATGTCAGGCACTGATGTTGGACGAGAAGGCCTGTCTCACAGTTTTCGCTCTAATTTATTCCAAAAGTGTTCTATCATGTTGAGGTCAGGACTCTGTGCAGGCCAGTCAAGTTCCTCCACCCCAAACTCGCTCATCCATGTTTTTATGGCCCTTGCTTTGCCAGGCTTCATTCTTGGATAAGGGTCTGGTTTGGATTTTGGGGGGAATAACAGAATGTGTTTTGCCATTGGATCCCCCCAAAACTTCTCATCTCATATATAAAAGGTCCTGCCATGCTTTTTTTCTATTACAAGGGATGTTTACATTCCTTGTAATAGGAATAAAAGTGACACATTTTTTTTAAAGAAAAGTGTAAAAATAGAAAATAAAAAGTAAAATAAATAAGAAAAAAAAATGTAACGCTCCCTGTACCGCTGAGGTCATGTACAGAAGTGAACGCATACGTTCGTTACAGTGAAAGCAATAATTCTAGCCCTAGACCTCCTCTGTAACTCAAAACATGCAACCTGTAGAATTTCTTGAACATCGCCTATGGAGATTTTAAAGGGTAAAAGTTTGTCACCATTCCACGAGCAGGCGCAATTTTGAAGCGTGACATCTTGGGTATCCATTTACTCTGTGTAACATCATCATTCACAATATAAAAAAAATTGGGCTAACTTTTCTGTTGTCTTATTTTTTAATTCAAAAAAGTGTATTTTTTCCAAAAAAAGTGCACTTGTAAAACCACTGCGCAAATACGGTGTGACATAAGGGGTTGATTTACTAAAGGCAAAAAAACTGTGCACTTTGCAGAGTGCAGTTGCCCTCTGCAAGTGCAATTGTTCCAGAGCTTAGTAAATGAGGTAAGGCTTCACTTTGCAAAGAGTACCCAATCCCGTGCAAGGAAATTAAAAAAAACTGCATTTTTGCTTGCACATGATTGGACAATAGAAGTCAGCAGAGCTTCTGCTCATTTACCAAGCTCTGGAGCAACTGCTCTTGAAGAGGGCAACTGCACTTTGCAAAGTGCACAGTCTTTTTTCCTTTAGTAAATCAACCCCAAAGTATTGCAACGACTGCCATTTTATTCTCTAGGATGTTAGAAAAAAAAATATATAATGTTTGGGGGTTCAAATTAATTTTCTAGCAAAAAAACCTGTTTTAAACCAGTAAACACCAAATCTCAAAATGAGGTTCTGTCCTTAAGTGGTTGAGAGTGAGGGACCACATGCTAAAAAAACAAAAAGAGAGTGAGGTCCCTATGAAAAATCATATTAGGCCCTTAGGTCTGGTATGGATTTGAAGGAACATCCTACAACAAATCATTTTTAAAAAATGGCATAGGGTCCCCCAAAAATCCCTATCTTTATCTGAGCATGCAGTCTGATAGGCAAAGAAAGGGAGGGGACAAGCATGTGGTCCGCCTCCTGAACCATACCAGGCCATATGTCCTCAACATGGGGGGGGGGTGAATCATTTGATGTTTGTGTCTACTCTATTTAGGTTTACCGGGGCTTCTCTATGTCACTCTAATATAGATGAGTAAAAATACACGCAGCTCCTCATTTTTTTTTTCATATGCATGACCTAGGCTTGGAGTTCCCCTGTACCAGTTAGTAATTTTTTTACAGAAAGATGTATCTTTCCTGAGAGTACATTTTGGTTCATGTATGTAATGTTTTCAGTATAGCTTTATTACATTAAAGTGACCCTGTTACTAGAATAAATACAGAAAAGTGCCCCCTCCAAAGAGAAGAGTTAACTTACTACTCCCACCTCCCATGCCACCAATCATCACTGTATAGCAGAGATACATCTTTTTGAAATCTTCAGAATTTGATCATTTAGGTGAGTGAACGCCTGGTCCCTGGCTGCATGCTGTAGTTCCTCTTACCAGCCCTAGTTTCTCCAGGACACAATAGGGAAGTAGGGCCCAAGGTAGCAAACCACTAAGGCCACTTTCACACTGGGGCGGTTTGCAGGCGTTATTGCGCTAAAAATAGCACCTGCAAACCGCCCCTAAACAGCCTCCGCTGTTTGTTCAGTGTGAAAGCCTGAGAAGAAAAAATCTCCTGCAAGCTGCATCTTTGGAGCGGTGAAGGAGCGGTGTATTCACCGCTCCTAAACCTCTCCTGCCCATTAAAATCAATGGGACAGCGCGGCTATACTGCGGTAATACCGCGGCTATAGCCACGCTATACGAGGTGTTTTAACCCTTTTTTGGACGCCAGCGGGGGGTTAAAACTGCACAAAAATAGATAAAATAGAATAAAATATATAAAAATAGCGCTGTTTTACCGCCGATGCCCCCTACCACCCCAGTGTGAAAGTGGCCTAAGCACAGCAATAAACTAGATGACCAAACATACCCAAAGCATGTTGCATAATGATAATACTCTAGCAGCAGTATCTTTTGCAAAGCAACTAAGACTGGTGTTGGGGCATTAGAAGAGGCAAGTACCATTTCTTTACTCTACAGGGAGATGTTAATATATTAAGGGCTCATATCAATGGGCATGGTTTTCCTGCGAATGACGTGCTTTTGGAACACATTGATCATTTAGAGGTTGTGTTTGGTCTTCTTGCATTGCACTGCATTTCTTTGGATCCACCTTGTCCTGTTGAGGAGCATTTGAACTGCATGCAAAGCAGGACGAATGTAGCCTTTTCTTACCAAACACTACATTTCCACTCAGATGTATACAATTACGTTTGAATATCAAACATGGCATTTGACAAGAATGCCCATTGGCATAAACCCTATAGCTAATGACAGCACAGAAGAAAATGGCTGCACACCAACATAACAAAAGTCCATTTATTGAGTGTTATTAAAAGTGCATGACACACATCACATTGACACGTTTCACACAACTAACTGTGCTTACTCATAACAAGGGTTTTGAGTAAGCACAGTTAGTTGAGTGAAATGCATCAACCTCTGTTACCAGCTAAAGTACTTGTGATGTGTGTCATGCACTTTTAATATCACTCAATAAATGGACTTTCGTTATGTTGGTGTGCAGCCATTTTCTTCATTTTTGCTGAAAATGGCAGATGAGCTAAGGCGTGCACCTGCATGAGGAGTCCATCCTCACCTAACCACACCTGGACCTACTCACCTGGAGCAGTGTCTTTCTCTGCTAATGACAAGGTCACTTTAGCTTTGTAATGTTATTTATTTTAGCTATTTGAATCCTTATGAAGTTTCCCATGAAGTTTTCCAAAACAAAGCTAAAATTCAAAGAGGTTTCTAAACTCGCATACTATTTTTTTAAAAGAAAATCTACATTTATATTTATAAGTAAATTAGCAAACAAAGAGTTACTTTGATTACATGTAAAATTATTACGAGTACAGATGGCCCATTCTGATTAAGAAGTGAACCATATTTACTTATTTTAGTCTACAGGGCTTTGCAGCTCAAACAACTTACATATTAAATTTGTGAACAGCTTGGTCGCATGTGGTTATGTTCTGCAAAGTTGACCTTCATATTATCTACTGCAAATTTCAGAAACATTTTTGTTTTGATTTTTAACAAACAAAATATTAATAATTGAATTCATGTAACTTTTATTTTCCTACATTAAATGCAGGAGCCAATCTGATGTTTGGCATGTAAATTGCACATCAGTAATTCAAAAAAACTTACTTTTTAAAATGCAGTAGATTTTACTAAAATGGCAGAATGCATTAAGTAATTTACTTTGACCAAGTCTGATTTCAAGCATCATATAACAACAGCCTACCAAATGTTTTTTCACTTATGGCCCGTACACACGATCCGAATATCGTACGAAAATGGTCGTCCGAGGTAGGATCGTACGATATTCGGATCGTGTGTACACTACTTTTGACAGCCGATCATGACCGTTCATCCGATATTATTCGATTGGACATACCCGAAAATTTTCCTCGTACGATTCCAGATCGTACGGTTTTCGTTTAGTCAGTATAGTTGTTGTCCGAAAATACAATACAAATACATTACAACACATGACATCACTTCCGATTTTTTTGTCTGTCGTAAGAATTTTCGTGACTTTATTTAGCTATTCAATTTCTACTTGCGACTATTAAGCAAGAACGGTCGTACGATCTGTCGTACGATATTCGGATCGTGTGTACGGGCCATTATTGGTAATGTTATACAATAGTGATGCTACATTGTAGCATCTAAATGTTTTGATCATAATAGTAAAAAGCTATTGGAATACATTGAGGTGTCTGTTTTCTTCTTGCTCTTCCATTTTGAAAGAATTGTTTTAACCACTGAATTAGGCCACAAACCACATTTGAAGTGTGATATAAATCCACATTATGGGCACCAAATGTCTTTGCAAGCACAGTTATTAACTTGTAAAAGTCGCAGTGCCTTCATTGTTCTGTCTGTGCAGAAAGTAGAGCTGTGAGAGGGACCTAGCAGGCCCACCCACTACAGGCTACCTGTGGAGAACTACAGGAGTACTGCGGAGAACTACAGGGGGTGGATACTAGACCAATCACCTTGAACAAGGAGAGAGCAGCAGTAACAGGTCTTTATTATTGGAAGCTCCTCTAATAGAAACACACAAAGCACAACAGTATTTAAGTAAGAACAAACATGCATGTTGTATTAAGACAATATTTGTTCAGCTTTAATAATAAAAACTGTTCACCCATTACACTATAAGTGAACCTGCCACATATGAGGCAAAATTATGGTTTTCTAAAACAGATGGAGACATTTGGCATTAAGTTGGCAAGCAGCAGTTTGTTTTTGTGGGGAAGTATTATATACTGTTCTGTGTCACGACCCTGCAGAAAATTGACCAGGACAACACTAGCAAGAATAAACTGTATATTTGACCATTTGTCTATGGGGCAATTTGTTAATCTATTGCACATATTAAAGCGGAGTGCCACCCATTTAAAAGTCAGCAGCTATGAAAAGTTTAGCTGCTGACTTTTAATAAACAGACACTCACCTGTCCCACGGTTCAGCGATGCGGGCACCCAAAGCCTCGCTCTTTTCCCTCTCCTCTCTGCGGTGCTGGCATTGTAAGTGTGGGCACCTGGCTGTGGCTTCACAGCCGGGCACGCACTGCACATGCACAAGCCGCCCTGAGCGTTATGAATGCCTGGGCAATCTTCTAGGACCTGTGAAGTGTCCCAGAAGATTGCAGGGAGGGAGGGGGAGAGGTGAACTTCCGCTCAGCGCTGTGGCATCAAGAGAGGAAGTGGAAGCTGGGTACCTGTGAAAACTAGGTTCCCCCCCCCCCCCAAAAAATGACATGCCAAATGTGGCATGTCAGGGGGCCACGAGTACTTAAAGCGGGAGTTCCATTTTTGGGTGGAACACCGCTTTAAAGTCTGCATTTTTTTGCTAGAAATTATTGTAACCCACCCAAAAAAAGTATATACACTATATTACCCAAAGTATTAGTCCGTAGGGTCTTAGATACACTCCTAAACTATGTGGACAGCCTTCCAAGAATAGTTGAAGCTGTTATAGCTGCAAAGGGTGGGCCAACTCAATAATGAACCCTACGGACTAAGACTGGGGTGCTATTAAAATTTATGTGCATGTAAAGGCAGGTGTCCCAATACTTTTGGTAATATAGTGTATTCCCTGAAAGCAGAGAGCCCTGAGAATAAAATGGTGGTAATTGAAACTTTTTAACATATCCCATTACTCCAATGGTAAATTGGAGGGAAATGCCTTAGTGACCAAAGATTCAAGCTGTACAGGTTGGGAGAGGCTGAGTCATGTAAAGCTGACGATACCAACATTCAAAATGAACAAAGGTTGAGTCTGGAATGATAGTGAGTGCAGCAGTGTCATGGTCTGTGAGCCTTAATATGTATGTATTAGGATCATTAGATCTGGTCAGATTTGCCAATAGTGAACAAACATTATTGGCTATAAATATATGGCTTGGACACATAAGTGTTAGGAAGAATCATTGCTTCCTGCCATTCCTTTTTGGATTAGAATATATTGCAAATGGGATGGTATTTACAGGTTTGTGTGACCTTTTTTGAAAGCTGGCATAAGGCTGCCTATAATCTCCACCCTGAGAAAAAGTGTAATCAACACAGATTTGATCAATTCTAAAAAATGTGAAATGTGCCTTATGCCGCGTACACACGGTCGGACTTTTCGTCTACAAAAGTCCAACGGACGCTGACGGACTAAAGCTGGCTGGTAATCCGATCGTGTGTGGGCTTCTCCGGACTTTCAACGGACTTTTTTAGCCTCAAATCCGACGGACTTTAGATTTGAAACATGCTTCAAATCTTTACGTCGTAAGTACGACGGACCCCGAAATCCGCTCGTCTGTGTGCTAGTCCGACGGACAAAAACCCATGCTAGGGCAGCTATTGGCTACTGGCTATGAACTTCCTTATTTTAGTCCGGTGTACGTCATCACGTACGAATCCGTCGGACTTTTGTGTGGTCGTGTGTAGGCAAGTCCGTTCGTAAGAAAGTCTGCCGCAAGTCCGCCGAAGGTACGTCGGAAGTCTGTTGGACAGGCTGTCGGACTTTTGTAGACGAAAAGTCCGACCGTGTGTACGCGGCATTAGAATTGCAGATGTAATCCAGCTGATGCTAATTTAAAAGTCTACAAGTGTCTACCATAGAATACATTGGGGAGGTCCCTTCTCAAATGTTTCTGAGGTAGCTTTGGGAGTTGTTAGTGCTGAGGGTGTAAACTATACAAAGGGAGTAAGTTGTGTCTGCAATTTTCAATATGATCAATGCATATCCCTGGGTCAATTTCTATTTAAAGCAGAGTGTAAGGCATGTCCTTGTTGAGAAATATTACAACCACTCTTTTTTTAGTCTTGAAGAAGGGAGCAATAATTTCCCCAATCCAAGAATCTTTATGTGCAGCTATTTGTATCTTTCCAATCCGTTAACTAAAGTAAGATGATATCCAATACTAGTCTCCAAGATGTAGAAGAGCCTTTTTCCTCTTTGGTGGACTGTTATGGCCATCTACTGTACATTCCAGGGGATCAGTTTTAGATGCATTGGGCAAAATAAGGTATGAGTGCTCTGTGGGTGTCATGATGAGTCAGGAAAGCACGCTAAGAAAAGGAAATAGTACCTCTGACTTAGAATCAGCTGCCCCAACTAATTTCTGTATTCCACTGAATTAAAACATTTAATTCCGCTGATAATGGTGTCAGAGGCGTAACTAAAACCTGCAGGGCCCTGGTGCAGGAAACCTTGAAGAGCCCTCATGACTGACTGGTCCCAGAGCCCTTTCCATCAGTCCAGAGTCCCAGTTCCATCATTCCCGAGAGCAGCTGGCAGAGGAAAGAGAGGAGTTTGGGATGTGCACTTGTGCAGAGAGCTAATCCTGCCCCCCCTACATCTCAGGGGCCCAACACACACAAGGGACCCCCACCCCACATATAGGCACTCACCAGGCTCTGGGTGCTGCAGCTGGCATCAGTGACGGGTGTGCAGAGCTTGTGTCTGGTGGAGGAGGAGCAGGGCACTGTGTCTGTGTTGGGGGAAGACAGGTAGAGCAAGGGGACTCTGCATGGAGAGGGCTCTGCAAAGACTGAATGTGCTGCAGACCCTGTTCTCAGCAATCCTTCTAATTGATCACTGGGGGGAGCCTCCACTGATCCTGGATCCCTTTACTCTGGCAGCGGGACCCTTTCCCCCCCATAGTGGCAGAATGTCAGGGCCAGGTCACAGGTGTGACCTTTATGACCTTGGTACTGAATGGTGTAGTGATTGATTGAGCTGTTACATACATGAAGCAAACAAAAGTATTTTAATAATAGTAGAACAAGATATACTGTGTCCTAATTATAGTATAAACAATAACCTCATTTTATATTTTAGGCAATTCTTCTGTTGCATTCAAACAAAAGGAGAAGAAACAAGATACAGTGCCTTGAAAAAGTATTCATACCCCTTGAAATTTTCCACATTTTGTCATGTTGCAACCAAAAATGAAAATGTATTTTATTAGGATTTTATGTGATAGACCAACACGAAGTGGTACATCATTGTGAAGTGGAGGGAAAATGATAAATGGTTTTCAGATTGTTTTACAAATAAATATCTGAAAAATGTGGCTTGCATTTGTATTCATTTTTATTGATACCTCTAACTAAAATCTAGTGGAACCAGTTGCCTTCAGAAGTCACCTAATTAGTAAATAGAGTCCACCTGTGTGTTATTTAATCTCAGTATCAATACAGCTGTGAAGCCCTCAGATGTTTGTTAGAGAACATAGGGGCGGCACGACTTGCAGGTCGCCTCACCGAGGCGATCTGCACACGACTGCCACAGTGACTTGCAAAACGACTTCCGTATAGAAGTCTATGCAAGTCTATGCAAGTCGCCCCCAAAGTAGTACAGGAACCTTTTTCTAGGTCAGAGCGACTTGCGTCGCTCCTATTAGAACGGTTCCATTGTACAGAACGGGAGGCGACTTGTCAGGCGGCTAGGTCGCCTGACAAGTCGCCCCTGTGTGAACCGGCACTTAGTGAACAAACAGCAGGATGAAGGCCAATGAACACACCAGACAAGTCAGGGATAAAATTGTGGAGAAGTTTAAAGCAGGGTTATGTTATAAAAAAATATCCCAAGCTTTGAATATTTCACGGAGCCCTATTAAATCCATCATCATCCAAAAATGTAAAGACTATGGCACAACTGCAAAACTACCAAGACAAGGCCGTATACCTAAACTGACAGACCAGGCAAGGAGAGCATAAGGCTGTGTTTCCACTACTGCGAGTTGTTGTGCGACTTGACACATGTGAAGTCGCATGACAAGTCAAAACCCATGTATTTCAATGGTCCCCGTTCTAATTGGTGTGATTCAAGTTGCAGCGACTCCAAAAAAGGTTTTTGCACTACTTTGTTACAACGTCGGTGCGACTTGTTCTCACATGGTTTTCACATGACATCGCATCACATCACGAATCGCATTGCAAAATAGCAGTGTAAATCGCGCGACTTAATCAGAGAAGCAGCCAAGAGGCCCATGGTAACTGTGGAGGAGCTGCAGAGACCCACAGCTCAAGTGGGAGAATCTGTCCACAGGACAACTATTAGTCATGCACTCCACAAATCTGGCCTTTATGGAAGAGTGGAAAGAAGAAAGCGATTGTTGAAAGAAAGCCATAAGAAGTCCCTTTTGCAGTTTGCGAGAAGCCATGTGGGGGACACAGCAAACATGTGGAAGAAGGTGCACTGGTCATATGAGACCAAAATTTAACTTTTTGACCTAAAAGCAAAATGCTATATGTGGCAGAAAACTAACACGGCATATCACACTAAACACACCATCCCCACCATGAAACATGGTGGTGACATCATCATATTGTGGGGGTGCTTTTCTTCAGCAGGAACAGGGAAACTGGTCAGAGTTGATGGGAAGATGGATGGAGCCAAATACAGGGCAATCTTAGAAGAAAACCTGTTAGAGTCTGCAAATGACTTGAGACTGGGGTGGAGGTTTACCTTCCAGCAGGACAATGGCCTTAAACATACAGCCAGAGCTACAATGGAATGGTTTAGTTTAGCTGTCACATTGCGGCCCATGGTCTGAGCACGGCCCGCACGATGCTCCTGCCCGGCCACCAGTGTAGTAGCAGTTATTGGTTTGCTAGGACCACGGGTTTTTACAGCGGGAGAGAGCGTTGTGTCAACATCGGAAGAAGAGGGAATAATACGATGGAGAAGACTGGGCCACTGCTAGCAAGAGAGCGGCAAAAGAGCAGAAGATAGCGGAGGAGCGCAGGAGAAGAACCAGAGAGTAGGAGAAGAACTGGAGAGTGGAGATGAGGCCGGAGAATGGGAGAAGAACCGGACACCAGGAGAAGAGACTGGAGAGAGCGGAGAAGTCGGAAGAGACCCCCCAAAGTTGGAAGAAGACCCCCCCGCTGCCTAATAAACTACTTTAAAAACCTGTGTAGTGTGGGTTTTTTTTACACTTTTTTCCCCAGGTAAATGGGTAGGGGTACGATGTACCCCATACTCATTCACATAGGGTGGGGGGCCGGGATCTGGGGGCCCCCTTATTAAAGGGGGCTCCCGGATTCTGATAAGCCCTTCGCTCGCAGACCCCAACAACCAACGGTCAGGGTTGTCGGGAAGAGGCCCTTGTCCTCATCAACATGGGAACAAGGTGCTTTGGGGTGGGGGGGCCGCAGGGCACCCCCCTTCCCCAAAGCGCGCACCTCCCCATGTTGAGGGCATGCAGCCTGGTACGGTTCAGGAGGGGGGGATGCTCGCTTGTCCCCACCCCCTTTCCTGACCGGCCGGGCTGCATGCTCGGATAAGGGTCTGGTATGGGTTTTGGGGGACCCCCACGCTGTTTTTTTTGGCATAGGGGGTTTCCCTTAAAATCCATACCAGACCTGAGGGCCTGGTATGCCCTGCGACAGGGCTTGCAAGGTGTCAATCTCACCGATAAAAGTGGCGAGATTGACTTCCTTTTCTAGTCCTGTCGTACCTCATCACGTTCAAAATGAACGGACTTTAGTCCGTGTGTGGGCAAGTCCGTTTATTTGGAAGTCTGCCGTAACTCCGTCCAAAGTCCGTCGGGAAGACCTAGTCTGCCGGAAAGTCCGATCGTGTGTAAGCAAGTCCGTTCATTCGGAAAGTCTGTCGTAAGTCCGCCGGAAGTCCGTTGGGAAGTCCGTTGGACCTAGTCTGCCAGAAAGTCCTGCCGTGTGTACGCTGCATTAGAGAGACATACCCAATAGACTTGCAGCTGTAATTGCAGCAAAAGGTGGTTCTACAAAGTATTGACTCAGGGGGCTGAATACAAATGCATGCCACACTTTTCACATATTTATTTGTAAAATAAATTCAAAACCATTTATCATTTTCCTTCCACTTCACAATTATGTGCCACTTTGTGTTGGTCTATCACATAAAATCCCAATAAAATGCTTTTCTGTTCTGCATGACCACAGATGAGAAATCTTGGAATATATTAATTTTTTCTCCATTAACCCTAATGTATTTGGCCCTGCAGTAAGCATTAAGAATAGCCTCTTTATCAACAAAACAAAATATTTGACTATTACTGGTCTCAGTCATTTATTTATGCTTGGTTTGATTTGTATCTTGTGAAAATATATAAAAAATATATATATATTTATTTTACTGTAAGTTTTAAACATACCACAGCAAAACAAAAGACATGTATTGAAAATATAGCCATATAAACAGTAGCAAGAATTTTTAAAGCACACTTTCTGCAATCTTCTTGCTTATTTCTAAGAGGGGTGGGGAGGAGACTTTTTGCTGAGGCTTAATTTTGTGAGTCAATAATTGATCTTACAAGTCACCTGCTCATTGTACAAGTTCAGTTATTTTTGTGTGTGTGTGTGTGTGTTTGTGTGCTTTTTGAGAAGATTCAAGAGCAGAAATTGTTTCTCAGACCGCTTTCAAAAATGAAAGCAGCACTGAGTCTAGCATGGAACTAGGAGGAGGTGAGTCAGGTAGAGAAGAGGGAGACTTGAATTCCACTTCAAGGAGTGTCCTGGATTTGTCTTTGACTTTTTGTTTTCATATAGAAGAGGACTGTTTATTGCCAATATGTTTATCCATGGTTTAAGAAGAAAGAAAGAAACCAAAACAAAAAAAAATACAGCGTAGAACTGAAGGTAATCACATTATGCAGTACTTTGTAAGGGAACAAACTACTTCCAGGGAGTTTGACTTGCATATAATGTGCAACTAGTGGGGAAATGGGGTGTCTAAAAAAGTTTGGACAAGTGTAAACGTGTATTCAATAAAACAAGAGTCACTAAATATAGCATCAGCAAGTATCGTAGAGAGCATTGAAACACACTGGATATTCTGATGTATTCTGATGTATTCAAATAGTGGCAACAGAAGCTGGAATAAATGATGTATCCATAAGCAAAAAATCAATAAGTTCCTTTAGATACCAAGGAACTTCTCCACAATTTCATATCCCAGTCCCTTGCAGACAAAGTGGTCAAGTGGGGGAGAAAGAGCCCTGCAGTGGCAAGTGTTACAAGCAATTCAATTGCTCACTGTTTTACTGAGAGCTGCAGCTATGTCTTTGTAATGCTGCCAGTTGGGGAGAATTAGGGATGAGCCAGCGGTTCCAGTCAAACGTAAGTTCAACTTAAACATCGGGTGTTTGTTCTAAAACGAACCGAACTTATGGGGCATTCGCGGAAAATTCGAGCGCCACGTGTAATGGAAATTTGTAAGTTCTGTATATAATTGTATTGTATTTTGTATGTATTGCACACTGCCCTCACTGTGCACACAGCACTAATAATGTTTTCAGTAAATGTTTACATTCTTTCGAGTCCTGATTAGAATTAGCCTGCCTATGCAACGCCCCTTGTTACCATAAATTTACAATTGTAATATTAATGTGATACCTACGTAATCATGTGCATAAAAACCTTCAATTGCGTCATAATAAAGCAGAACAGTTATTTGGAAAGATGCTGAGCCTATCTTTTGTGTCTGTTCCCTACTGCAGTAGTTATTATTAATTTGGAACCACTAATTAATATGAGGATAGGAGTTGCCTATCATCAATTTAACCGAGTCAGCATGGCGAGCTTTGCCTTAGGAGGGGATTCCAGGTGACCCTGAGTATCCGAAACGAGGAGCTTGAGACGATCCGGGAATTTCTGATAATCAGCTGTCTGAGGTAAGCCTTTTGCTTACATTTGAGTTATCAGACTTCCTTGATCGGTAAGGCATTTTCGGGACAAAGGGTACCTATTTTACTCCCCTTAATCGAACTGTATTGATTGGTGGTTATATGTTATGTTGTCCCTGTCTATTGTCAATCGGAGTGTTATAGATAAGAAAGGGAAGAATAGTACTGTTCACAGGTATATGTAGTACATCTGCTAGATAAAGTAGTTTAGAGGCTAGAGGGTATAGGCATATGTAGAGAAGACTGGCCAGTCATTATGGGCATTGAATTAAGTAAGGGAATGAAGGGTAAGAGACCCTCAAAAATGCCCAGCGCAAGAGGAGCGCTATATATGAACCGAAGGTGCGGTTCCGCCTATACTGAGCCCCTAGATTAATGGTTAAAGTGTACAGGGATCCACAATGGGTAACTGGGTTACCAAGGTCTACAGGGACTAAGAATCATGCAGAGTAAACAGCTAGAGAAACAGCTATCTATATGAGCAGGATGGATGAAGGGTGACATTAACACTAGACAGAAAGGAACATTTTCATGTTAAGTTGTGGGATGAACTTGGGGTCAGGCACTACAACTAGTAAAAATCAGAAATAGAGAAATGAGAGGTAAAACAGAATACTTTATATGTTGTCAGAGAGGGAAGATGGGATGAGCACTCTGGCTGCCCGTCTGATCATAGAAGCTAGATATAAAAGATATCTGAACAAAATAAGGAAAGCAAAATTTAGGCAGGGAAATATTAATGAGAGTTAAAAGAAATTGAGAGAATGATATGCATGTGTTGTGTACAAATGGGAAAAATGTAAGCGATTTTAGAGAGATATTGGTGTGTGTGGGAATGCTGGGAGCTTTAGTTCTATCCCTTGTGTGTGTCATGTACGCAGATGTGACCCCCTCCTTTGCGCTCTCATGAAAGAAATGTGGCTGGGATGAGAGGTTAGTGATAAGCTGGAAGGACACCATGCCAATTTCTGTTTTTTAGACAAAACATTTATAACAAAATGTGTCGGGTTAACGAATCTAATGGTAAACAATGTGATCACAATTATTTTGAATCTGTTTTCCAAACATGGTAAAATGAAGGTTACGTTTAACCGTGTATTACACAAATTGTATATCCTTTGATAGTGGAAACAGTGCATTTAAAAAAGGGAAATTAAGTAAAATTAAGTAATAATGAGTATTAATTTCTAATATGAGTTTAACAATTATATAGATATATTGAAACTGGTTTAGACAACCTTTGGTTGGAAATTAAATCCAGGGAAATTTGTAAAAATGGGATTAGTTTAGATTAAGATAACAATTTTTGTAATTTTACATTTATTCAATAAGCTCTTATTGAGAGAAAAAAAAAGATTAAGATGAGGTTGTTATTTTGAATAAAGCTGCCATAATATTTAACAAAGCCAAGATGGATGGGATACATAAGAAGTTTTTCTACAAAAATGAAATTTCAAGGTTCTTGATAACAACTTGATGTGCGGTCTGTGATGTGAGAGTTGTTATAAATAACATTTAAATATAACAGACCCATCACATCAAGTCCACACACCCTGTTAGGATAGATGCCACCTGCAGCCAGTTGTTTTATAGTTTTTGATGCTTTATGGTCCATCATACAGATTGGTCCTTTTGTTTTTATTTATTTTTATTTTTGAAATCCAAAGCAGAATATGTGGATTGTGAAATGATGTGCCCCTTTTTCTTGTAAGTACTGTGGTATAAGCAGAAGAATAGTTTTGGATTTATGGACATCTCTCCATGACCGCAGGGTATTGTTATCATTTATTATATTATTGCCAGGAAAAAGTTGTCTTTTGAAACATGAAACTGGAGTTCTTACACAAACAGTGTGATAGAAAACAAGCCATTGTAATATATTTATGCAAGCTGGACCCAGTAATGAAGGGTTCATCCTGATATATCAGAGCTGCAGCTTTTATGCAAAGGTGCTATTAGGCAAAGTTAGATATTGTTTTGGTCAAACATTTAATTTTTAATGGTCCAACATTCTGTGCAGCAAATATACAGCTAACTAAATGTTTGTCTAATGAAAGGTTTAAAATATGAGTTTGTTTATGTACAAATCTAACAATGAAAAATGTGTACATTTATTCAAAAGAAAGGAAAAGACACATGTGTTAAATTGATAGTGTAGGAATCAGCTGCTGTGAGCCCAGTGCGGGACACACTCCCTGAAGGCCCAGATATTACATTTTTTGTAGATTTGAGTATGCAGTTTATCACCCAGAAGGATACTCTGTATTCAAAGTCATTGGATCCTTTTTCCCCAGCTCAAGAAGCAGAGCTCCATGTTTTAGCAAAGCCTGTGAGCTACAAAAAGAGTGTATATTTATATAGATAGTCGAGATATAGAGAGCTTTTGGTTCCATTTGAAAGGCCAGAAGTTTGTTTTTACTTCAGCAGGTAAACCAATAAAGCATGCCAATTTAATTTGATTGGCTGTTTTCAGCCTTCCAGGTTCTTGCTGAGGTAGCCATATTAACTTTCACACATGGAAGCAGATCAGGTGACTAAGGATGCTGCATAACAGCCCCGAACACTTGATGGGTCTGTGCAACTCACAGATTCCACCCTAGTTCTGGCCCAGTATAGCTGGGATTAATAATTCAACTTTAAGGACCCCAGAACAAGAAGAACAAGTGGTCCACAGGGGGCAACTTCTTATGAAACAGGACTTTGGAAAAGGTGATCATTTATGTCTGCCAGCCACTCTTTTTCCTCCAGCTTGACACATGGGCCGTGTCATCAGTCACAAGCAGTTATGGCTGCCTTAGTAAATGAGCATGGGATAGAGCCAGGGTTCACCACAGTTGTTTTACTAACATACCACTTCTTGTTTTACCTGTTACCAAAGGTGTTACCAAAAGCTGAACATCCCTTCCAGAGATTACAAAAAAGATATATCCAGATGCCCAAGTCAGGATCTTACAAGTATGCATTTTGTCTGTATGGACATGTTTTTTGGATGTCCAGTGGCAAATGCTACTGCAAAGGCCACAGTAAAAAGTGTTATCAGAAGTAGTTTGTAAGTACAGAGTGACAGAAAGTACAGATAGTAACAGAGGAAATAATTTTTATAGGAGAGTCCTTACTAGAAGTTTTGAGGTTTTATTTTTACACCCCCTACTGTCTACAATATAGTGGACAAAGTAAAGTAAGAAACTAGAAAACTTTTGCCTGAATGTTTTCTTATATTTTATCAAGCCTCTAAGGGGGATGTTGGACTCTCTCCCTATGGGATTTGGTTTGGGAGTATGTTACCCACTTGCTTATATTTTGTCTCAGCAGCTGAAGTCCTCCATTCGGATCTCACAGAGAATGTTGCTGATCTTTTAAGGTTTTTGACAAACTCATTTATGTGTTTTCTCCCCAATTCCAGATCCTAAAAGTTTGGAAGGATCTAAAACTAAAGCCAGGTGACTTGTGGATTGTTAGAGACATTTATATATAAAGAAATGTTTGGAGACTCAATACAGCATCTATTTCATGTACAGTTTTTGCAAAACTTGAAGGAAAAGTCACCTGGATCCACACCAGACACTGCAAAAATGACTTAATTAAAGAAATCTCTGTGTTTGATTTGTTTCCCTCTTGTCATCACAGTCTAGGGTACTTTTTGATTCAATTACTTTAATTGTAAGGGATATATATATATTTGAAAAATAGTTTAGCCATGTTAAAGTCATATTTGTCTTTTGTATGTCTTCCATTTTATGTAGAATTGTCTGTGTTTACATATGCTGATAAGTCAGCATGTCCACAATTCAGCTAGAAGGCCATTCTGGCCACAGGAGTGTACAGCCAGTACTCTGTAAATATGTCTTATCAATCATTTGTTTTTCACAATGAAAAGTCATTTTGTAATGAAAAAGTTGCTCAGCTATTATTTTCTCCACAATGGAGTTTTTTGCCTCTTTGGCCAGGACTACCTCCACCTAAGCGTGTGGAGGTTCCAGGTTAAAGGTGATAGCAGGTATTGTTAGTGATCAAAATATTGATCAAAAGAGGGGAGACTGTAATGGAAATTTGTAAGTTCTGTATATAATTGTATTGTATTTTGTATGTATTGCACACTGCCCTCACTGTGCACACAGCACTAATAATGTTTTCAGTAAATGTTTACATTCTTTCGAGTCCTGATTAGAATTAGCCTGCCTATGCAACGCCCCTTGTTACCATAAATGTACAATTGTAATATTAATGTGATACCTACGTAATCATGTGCATAAAAACCTTCAATTGCATCATAATAAAGCAGAACAGTTATTTGGAAAGATGCTGAGCGTATCTTTTGTGTCTGTTCCCTACTGCAGTAGTTATTATTAATTTGGAACCACTAATTAATATGAGGATAGGAGTTGCCTATCATCAATTTAACCGAGTCAGCATGGCGAGCTTTGCCTTAGGAGGGGATTCCAGGTGACCCTGAGTATCCGAAACGAGGAGCTTGAGACGATCCGGGTGCCTTTTGCCAATCATGGCTCAGAGGGACTAAGTCCAAGCCCCACACTATATAAGGCTGCTTACATAGCAGACGGTGTGTAGTGTTTTTGGCAGCGTGGACAGAGAGATAGCTTGAGGTAGATTAAGCAAGCAGGTTATTCAGTTAGTGGCAGTGTATTTCATATATATATACAGTCAGTCTAATATACATTATATACAGTATCTCACAAAAGTGAGTACACCCCTCAATTTTTGTGTAAATATTTTATTATATCTTTTCATGTGACAACACTGAAGAAATGACACTTTGCTACAATGTAAAGTAGTGAGTGTACAGCTTGTATAATAGTGTAAATTTGCTGTCCCCCTCAAAATAACTCAACAGACAGCCATTAATGTCTAAACCGCTGGCAACAAAAGCGAGTACACCCCTAAGTGAAAATGTCCAAATTGGGCCCAAAGTTTCAATATTTTGTGTGGCCACCCTTATTTTCCAGCACTGCCCTTATCTTCTTGGGCATGGAGTTCACCAGAGCTTCACAGGTTGCCACTGGGGTCCTCTTCCACTCCTCCAAGATGACATCATGGAGCTGGTGGATGTTAGAGACCTTGCTCTCCTCCCTGCGGCCCAGTCTCTGAAGGGAGGGGATCATGCTCTGCTTCAGTATGTCACAGTACATGTTGACATTCACGGTTTCCTCAATGAACTGTAGCTCCCCAGTGCCGGCAGCACTCATTCAGCCCCAGACCATGACACTCCTACCACCATGCTTGACTGTAGGCAAGACGCACTTGTCTTTGTACTCCTCACCTGGTTGCCGCCACACACGCTTGACACCATCTGAACCAAAAAAGTTTATCTTGGTCTCATCAGACCACAGGACATTTTTCCAGTAATCCATGTCCTTAGTCTGCTTGTCTTCAGCAAACTGTTTGCAGGCTTTCTTGTGCATCATCTTTAGAAGAGGTTTCCTTCTGGGACGACAGCCATGCAGACCAATTTGATGCAGCGTGCAGTGTATGGTCTGAGCACTAACAGGCTGAACCCCCACCCCTTTAACTTCTGCAGCAATGCTGGCAGCACTCATCTGTCTATTTCCCAAAGACAACATCTGGATATGATGTTGAGCACGTGCACTCAACTTCTTTGGCCGACCATGGTGAGGCCTGTTCTGAGTGGAACCTGTCCTGTTAAACCGCTGTATTGTCTTGGCCACTGTGCTACAGCTCAGTTTCAGGGTCTTGGCAATCTTCTTATAGCCTAGGCCATCTTTATGTAGAGCAACAATTCTTTTTTTCAGATCCTCAGAGAGTTTTTTGCCATGAAGTACTATGTTGAACTTCCAGTCATGTTCCCCCAGCTGCAGCATACCGCCAAGTTTGCTCCAGTGATGAGGAGGGAAGGGATGATGAGGTTACTGACTGTACTTGGGTGCCTGAGAGATGAGAGGAGGAAAGTGAGGAGGAGGAGGAGGAGGCACAACTCCAATGAGGCGGGATGTCCTCTAGGAAGCAGTTTAAGGGCAACCACCCTATTGCATCACGCAGAGCTCCGCAGGTGCAGGGTACTGCTGACTCCCTGCTGACTTTTAAAAGTTTCTTGGTGTGGGCCTTTTTTGACACGTGTGCAGCAGATTGCACCATTGCTGTTTGCAACCTATGTCTGAACCGGATCAAGTGTGGCCAGAACAACAGCCGCTTGGGCACCACATGCTTGATCAGACATATGATCACCTGCCATGCAGTCCGTTGGCAACAGCACTTGAAAGACCCACATCATAGAAAAAGGCGAACTTCTCGTTGCTCCCCATCTGGGATCTCCAACCGTACTATACCTCCAGTCCTCTCAAAAACCTGCACTGAGAGGAATGAAGGTATAGCAATAGGTGTCCCAAGTACTTGCAGCCAATCTGCTAGCAGTACACCACCAATTGATTTTAGCAGGCAAATTTCCCTACCCCAGTTGCTGAACTGTAAAAAGAAATTCGGTCCCAGCTATCCACATGCTCAGTGTCTAAATGCTAACTTGGCCAAATTGCTATATTTTTTATATAATATTTTGGATATAATATTTCACAGCATGCCCTGTTTAACAGGAACATGCAATTACAGTTTTTGATATAATATTTCACAGCAGGGCCTGTTCCAGCGTCCAACAATAATAACTGTGAGGGGTTACAGTGTTCTGGCGACACCAAAACTAAAGGCCCAATTTTTTTGCCCCTGTTTAACAGGGACATGTAATTACAGTTTTTGATATAATATTTCACAGCAGGGCCTGTTCCAGCGCCCAACAATAATAACTGTGAGGGGTTACAGTGTTCTGGCGACACCAAAACTAAAGGTCCAATTTTTTTGCCCCTGTTTAACAGGGCCATGTAATTACAATTTTTGATATAATATTTAACAGCAGGGCCTGTTCCAGCGCCCAACAATAACAACTGTGAGGGGTTACAGTGTTCTGGCGACACCAAAACTAAAGGTCCATTTTTTTGCCCCTGTTTAACAGGGCCATGTAATTACAATTTTTGATATAATATTTAACAGCGGGGCCCATTCCTGCACCCAACAAGAGTAACTGTGAGGGGTTACAGTGTTCTGGCACCACCAAAACCTAAGGACCAATTTTTCTGCAGAGTATATAGGGCAGGCCGTATAGTTATATACTGCTGTTCAGAGTATGTAGTGCCTGGGGGTCTGAGAGATCCCCATGCCATTTTCTTTTTAAACTTTGGTACGGGGTTCCCCTTAATATCCATACCAGACCTGAAGCGCCTGGTATAGATTTTGGGACATCCACACCATTGTTCTTGGTATTTTTGGCGTGGGGTTCCCCTTAATATTCATACCAGACCCAAAGGGCCTGGTAATGGACTGGGGAGGAACCCACACCATTTTTTTTCAATGATTTTTATCTATATTGCCGCATTCCGACAATACATTACAGCCGTAAGCAGTTTTAAATTACATTTTTACCTTTAGAAATGTCATTTTGCTGTGGTACTGTTATAAACATGAGAAAGATGCGTTTCTTTACAGGCAGACTAAGAAGACTCCCCAGGCATGATATTTAAAGGAATATTTCATTTTTATTGAAACAGACATTTTTAAAACTTTTTTTGCCTTGATACATGTCCCCTGGGGCAGGACCCGGGTCCCCAAACACTTTTTATGGCAATAACCAGGGCCGTTTTTAAGGCAGGGCAAAAGGGGCCACTGCCCTTGGCCCTCTCATTGTTGTGGGGCCCAAAGCAGCTGCCTCATACTTGCCAACTATCCTAGTTTAAATTCCCTTGTTCCTTGAAGTTTGAGTCCTGTGCTATGTCCCAATATCTCAGTGTGAAGTGCTGCTACTAATGCTGCCCAGCTCTGCCCTATTGTTGTGTATGGATGACTCACCTGCAGACCCTGTGTTTACATGTAAATAACCAGCATTCATATGTAAGTAGTGGCGGTATTCATATGTGTATAATGCCCCCCCCCCCCCAGGTCAAATCCACCATCACCTGTACTGAATGCTTCCCACTGGGGAGGTAAAGGGGCATGCTTGAAAGTCCTGCCTACAACTGTGGTCATTAAGCCCACCATCTGCCTGTTCTGCAAAGGCAAGCAAATTTGTGGGGGGAGGATAGTGTGGGGTGTGCAGAGGTAGGCAGAGAAAGAATTACAGTTTGGATGCACAGGTGAGCAAGGAGGGGATGTATGGAAGGTGGGTCCAAAGATGAGCAGAGGAGGCAGGTAGAGTTAAAGGGGAGGGGAGAGGATGGGGGAGGTTTGGGGTGCAGAGGTTGGCAGGGGTTTTAGGATGCAAAGGTGTACTGACAGGGTGGATAAAGATGGAGGTCGCGTGTAGGGCAGCCCATTCATTTAAATGGGCTGCTCTATGTGCTAGAAATGCAGAAGAAAGTCCCTAAACCTTTTTCAAAATCACACGGTGCCAAGGCACATGTCAGCAAATGTGTGAGGGTGTCATTAACAATTGATGGCATTACTGTGTATCTGCTAAAGGGCAGCATGCAGATTTTGCATGCATTCCTGACACACACAAATGTGAACGCAGGCTAAATGCCTCAGTCACATTGGTGGTCAGTGTAAATATTCTCATTACATTGGTGCTTGGTGTAGAATCCTTTCATTCACACTAGTGGCTAGTGTGAAGGTTCCCCTTACATTGGTGGTCAGTGTAAATCCCTCCTTACATTGGTGGTTACTGTGAATGCTTCTATTACATTAGTGGTCAGTGTAAACCCCTATTACATTGGTGGCCAGTGTTGAAACTCCTCTTTATATTGGTAGTCGGTAAAAAAATCAGCATTGCCATTGATCACACCCACCCCTCCCCCCAGCACTGCCACTGATCCCAGGAGTCCTAGGATCCCTAGGTGTTTTCTGTCTATTGATGGGTCCGCTCACCTCCCCAGTCCATAGTGTGCAGGCAGTGAAGCGATGATGTGCTGTAACCTCTAGCAACCAATCAGTGAGCAGTATTACTGTACAGTAATCTCTAGCAACCAATCAACAAGCAGAAATCATGTGCATGTAACATCTAACAATTAATCAATGAGCCGTAATGTGTGCTGTAACCTCCAGCAACCAGTCAGTAAGAGGTAATGATATGCTGTAACCTCTGGCAACCAATCGCAATCGCTGCCTGATCTGATACAGTAAACTGATTTTGAGTCTAGCTGATATTTATTGTATGTCCCAGAGCAGGTGGAGAGTGAAATTGCATGAGGGGGGCGGTTGGGGGCCCCAAGAAAATTTTTGCCCAGGGCTCAATCAATATTAAAGACAGCCCTGGCAATAACTTGCATATAAGCCTTTAAAATGAGCACTTTTGATTTTTCACGTTCGCGTCCCATAGACTTTAACGGTGTTCGCACAAATTTTTTGCCTATTCGCATGTTCTGTCTCGAACCGAACCGAGCCTGCTACTTGATATAGAAACATGCACCTCTCCAGTACTCTCCACAATGGCCGTTCACAATAATCCTAGTGCACTTTGTCGTTGCAGGTGTTGGACTCCTATGTTGCCACACTAGGTGTATGAGGACCACCTGAGGAGGCCTGGCCCTGACGGGAGCTGCCTACAGGCAAAACAGATGCTAGAGAGGATACAAAATCTGGTCCCCCTGAACCTGTCTGTCATGGTCACTGGGCCACCCAGGATGTTGCACTTTGGGCTCTTTTGTGTCAGGGCACTGTCAAGAGGATGCTGAGAGGAGCAATAGGACAACTTGCCTGCAGGTAATATGGACTAAACGGAGCCCTGGTAAAATGTGGCTGCTCACTGTAACTTCACCCCCACAAGTATAAATAGAACATTTTCAAGTATTTTCTTTAGGCTTAATGTACACGGGACACTGAGGTAACCTCCTCTGAAAGATTTTTTTGACAGCTTGAAACCGGTATTTAAAAATGCCCGTTTAGCCGCATTTGCATGCCGCATTAAGCGGCGTTTTGCCGCGTTCGCGTTTAGGAGCGTTCATTTAAGATAACATCATAAGACCTTCCAAAGCTCAAAAAACAGTATTATTTAACCGCTTGCCGACCAGCGCACGCCGAAGTACATGGGCAGAATGGCACTGATAGGCAAAAGGGCGTACAGGTACATCCCCTTGAAAAAGCGGTGTCGCTGGTATGCGCCCGCAGCTGGTGGCACAGGCGCACTCCCACCACGGTCTCCGTGACTGTGGGTCCAGCAGACTCGATGTCCACAGGGTGACCGCGATCATGTCACGGAGAGGTAGAACGGGGAGATGTTTTTGTAAACAAAGCATTTCCCCCTTCTGCCTAGTGACAGGACAGAGATCACTGCTCTCTGTCATTGAGAGCAGTGATCACTGTCCTGTATGTTAAAGCCCAGCCCCCTAACAATTAGAATCACTCCCTAGGACAGACTTAACCCTTTCACTGCCCCCTAGTGGTTAACCCCTTCACTGCCAGTTTCATTTACACAGTAATCAATGGATTTTTATAGCATCGATCGCTGTATAAATGACAGTGGTCCCAAAATAGTGTAAAAAATGTCCGATGTGTCCACCATACCACCAAAAGAAAGCTCTATTTGTGGGAAAAAAAGGACGTCAATTTTGTTTGGGTACAACGTCGAACGCAATTGTCAGTTAAAGCGACGCAGTGCCGAATCGCAAAAAGTCATCTGGTCAGGAAGGGGGTAAAATCCTCCGGGGCTGAAGTGGTTAACTATTTCAGCCATTCTGTAAGACCAGAGTGAGTAGCAGCAGCTGAGAGAGCAGCAGTGTACTTGTATCTACCTCAATTTCGGTGCTTTTACTATGGATCCCATAATGAGCATATGTGAGGAAATGCTCCTGACGTTGCTGTTGATGCAGCTGGAAAGATGTCGGAAATTGCGTGCGAGAACCAGAGTTTGTCACTGCTTCAAGGGGAAAATCCAGCCCTAACACCCTTACCCCAAACCCCAAACCCTATCCCTAACCTTGTTCTTCAGGGGGAAACCCTAACCCCTAGCCCTAATCCTAAACCCTAACCCTAACCTTGTTCTTCAGGGGGAAACCCTAACCCCTATCCCTAACCTTGTTCTTCACGGGGAAACCCTAACCCCATAACACTAACCCTAATGGGAAACCCTAACCCTAAACCCTAAACCCTAATCCTAATCTTGTTCTTCAGGGGGAATCCCTAACCCTAAACCCTAACCCTAACCTTGTTCTTCAGGGGGAAACATAACCCTAATGGGAAACCCTAATCCTAACACTAAACTATGACTATGATTGGAGGGAGGAGCATAAAATGATGTGTATCATTGTCTGAAAGAACAATTTGTGTCAACAGCCAGACATTATGAAAATATAATTTGCTACTGTACCTAGGTTCTCTGCCTTTATGGGGGTTCATGAGCCAAAGCACACAGTTTTGGGTAATAATTATCAACATTGAGGGCTTGCTCATATAGGGATGGTTGGGCTCATAAGTTTATAAACTTACAAAGGTAAGCAAAGGCTGGGAGAGGGGGGGTGGGTTGGGGACAAATAGTGCAGTCTGCTCAAGGGTGGGGTGGTCTCCTAGGTAACTTGAGAGTCATGTTGTGGGGGTGGGGGGTCTGAGTAAACATTGGTATGAAATGCATGCTGAAGTTGGAACTTAGAAAATATCAGACTGGGTGAAGACACTGATTAGAAAAGTTAGAACTTGGATGAAGGGTGGGTGTCCAAGATAACAGGTTGGGGTGAGGGGAAGAGACAGTCCTGTTAATCATTGTCAGAGGCGAGCTACCTAGAATTTAACATGAGGGCAAAATGCAATTAAAAAAGCCAGATATTAAATTTCATGCAACTATGTTTGATCAAGTCGGGGGTCAAGCTCAATGGTGGGGTCATCTGGTTCAAATCTAACAACATATAGGTCAAATTCCAATTCTACTTTGGCTAACAGCAATGCTAGTGGTGTATTTGATTGGATCATGGGCTCATTAGGGGTATATAAAATATAAAATATATAGTCTATGAAGCATTACAAGCAATTACAAGTTTTTAAAATATTTTTACATTTTTTTTATCATTTGCTATCATTTTTAAGTTTTGTAATGTAAAAAAAATAGTGCACCTTTAAAAACGCTTTTAAATGAAAATGTGGTACCGCGTTTAGCCCCGTTCAACTGCGTTTGGCATCTGAAACGCCGGAAACTTTGGCATTTGAACTCATTTTTTTGCCTTCAAAGAAAAGCCTATAAACGCAACTGCCTAAAAACGACATTAAACAAACCTGTGTACATGTACACATAAGATAACATTGTATGAGTTCAGGGGCAGCTGAAAAAAACATCCAACTGCCTCTGAATGTCCGTTTACCAGCAGCAGTGTACATGAGGCCTAAAACCAGCAAGCTTTTACTACATCACCACCATAATCTCTTTCCTAAGAAAATGAAGTCTGTCTGTTTGTCTGTCCGTCCATCTGTCTGTCTGTCTGTCCGTCTTTCTGTCCGTCTTTCTGTCTAGCTATCTATCTGTCATGACAAATGGCCACAGAGGATGCAGGGAGTGGTCATTGCATGTATCTTGCACTTATACTGGCTGTTCCTGAGATAATGGATTCTGCTTTTGTTTTTGGCACTTGACTAAAGCCTTATGCCGCGTACACATGACCGGTTTTGCCATCAGAATAAACTCCGAAGGTTTCTCCGATGGAACTCCGACAGAATTCGGCTCAAACGGTCCTGCATACATACGGTCACACCAAAGTCCGACCGTCCAGAACGAGGTGAGGTACAACACGTACGATAGGACTAGAAAAAGGAAGTTCATTTGCCAGTAGCCAATAGCTTCCGTTTCGTACTTGCTTTGTACAGCATACAGACCAGCAGTTTTCCCGATAGGAATTGGTTCCGTCGGAAATATTTAGAACGTTCCATTTCTAGGTCCTTCAGAATCTTTGAAAAAAAAAGTCAGATGAGGCACACACACGATCGGAATAGACGATGAAAAGCTTCCTAGTATGTATGTGTCACCGGCGCAAAACCAATATTTACCGATTACTTTAATAGTGATTGCCTTAGCTGCTGCATCCAAAAAACTTCTCATAGAAATAGATTACAGATGCTGTGTGTGTGAATGCGCTGCTCCCATCTAAATACGCTTATATCCTATCCATAAAGTGCAAACTTATTCCATATACAACATGGATCCATATAGGATCATTACATTAGAAAATATATCAAAAATTATATAAAAAAATCCAAAAATTCAACAGTTCAATGATGTGTGTCACATTTGTGGCAAAGTCTCCCAGTGATGTATTCAAATCTTCTATCAATTGCCGTGATTGGCGTGCTCTTGTGCTAATTCAATGTACTAGTGACTTAGTGCTCCACCACCACCTGTGAGATTGGCCACTCACCAGATGTTTCTTTAAAACTACACCTTTGGTTCATTCATAGGGATAACCACTCCACTCAAAGGGAACTTCTTCAACAGTTATGATTGGACCTTAGTATTCCTCATAAAACATGAATAAAACGATCATCGCGCAATACCGTTTAAACTGTTTATTGTAAAAAACAAATAAAAACTGTGCACTCACATTTATATGTGCCCTTGAGCCGGCACCAAGCTATTCCAACAGTTAGGGACGGGTAGGTATAGCAGTCTAGTTGTGTGCTGTGCAACCTCCGTTCCTCCCCTCGTACCCGTTCGCGTCCTCACCAACCACGTTCGTACTTGATCACGTGGGTGTGTATCTCCCAGCAGCCTCTACGCGTTTCGCAATTTGCGTCATCGCAAATTGCGAAACGCGTAGAGGCTGCTGGGAGATACACACCCACGTGATCAAGTACGAACGTGGTTGGTGAGGACGCGAACGGGTACGAGGGGAGGAACGGAGGTTGCACAGCACACAACTAGACTGCTATACCTACCCGTCCCTAACTGTTGGAATAGCTTGGTGCCGGCTCAAGGGCACATATAAATGTGAGTGCACAGTTTTTATTTGTTTTTTACAATAAACAGTTTAAACGGTATTGCGCGATGATCGTTTTATTCATGTTTTATGAGGAATACTAAGGTCCAATCATAACTGTTGAAGAAGTTCCCTTTGAGTGGAGTGGTTATCCCTATGAATGAACCAAAGGTGTAGTTTTAAAGAAACATCTGGTGAGTGGCCAATCTCACAGGTGGTGGTGGAGCACTAAGTCACTAGTACATTGAATTAGCACAAGAGCACGCCAATCACGGCAATTGATAGAAGATTTGAATACATCACTGGGAGACTTTGCCACAAATGTGACACACATCATTGAACTGTTGAATTTTTGGATTTTTTTATATAATTTTTGATATATTTTCTAATGTAATGATCCTATATGGATCCATGTTGTATATGGAATAAGTTTGCACTTTATGGATAGGATATAAGCGTATTTAGATGGGAGCAGCGCATTCACACACACAGCATCTGTAATCTATTTCGATGAAAAGCTTCCGTCTGACATTTTCTGTCAGACATTCCGCTTGTGTGTACGCGGCTTTAGGTGTCTGATTAAAGGTGGACCGCTCATTGCATGTTGTCTGCTTCTGGAAATAGTAAAGAAACCTTCCAGGCAAGCTAGCTGTTTGAACAAACATTTTGGAATTATTAGCCAGGACACTTGGAAATTTTTTGCTACCATTTTTTTTTTTTACTTTTGAAGGCTACACATGGGTAAGAAACCAGCAGATATTTTCAAGTGGACCTTCCTCTGTGTCCCTGTCCTCAAAATATACTGAAAAGGTGTACCTGGACTAATATGCTGAGATCCCCGATCTTCCCCTTGCCATTTGATACTAATCTCTTACAATCTCTGTCTTATTTTTTTAACAGGTTCACTTTAACAATACTTAACTTTAAGTGTATCTAAAGGCTTGAGTTTTTTTTACCTTAATGTATTCTCTGCATTAAGTTAAAAAACCTTCTGAATGCAGCCCCCCAGCCCCCTTTATACTTATCTGATCCTGATCTTGATCCAGCGCTGTGCTTGAGAGCAGCAACTCCCTCTGCTCTCTTCCTTCTCATAGGTTCAGATACCACAGTGGGAGCCATTGACTCCTGCTGCTGTCAATCACAGCCAATGCGGAGGGAACAGGGGAGGTGTCAATGGACACACAGAGCATGGCTTTGGAGCAAGCCTGTACCATAAGCACTGGCGGGGGACCCAAGAAAAGGTGGATCGGGGCTGCTCTGTGCAAAACCTTTGCACAGAAAAGGTAAATATGACATGTTTGTTTTTTTTTTTTTAAATATGAGTTTACAATCACTTTAATAAGTTCCTAAGCATAAATCTTTCATCCTGAATGCTTTTGTGGTTAAAATGATTGTAAAGGAATTTTTTTATTTAACAAAAAATAACAAACATGTCATACTTACCTGCTCTGTGCAGTGGTTATGCACAGAGCAGCCACGATACTCCTCTTCTTGGGTCCCCCGTCGGCACTCTGAGTCCTTCCACATTGCCTAGTGCCCCATAGCAAGCTGCTTGCTGTGAGGGCACTCATGCGTGCTCGCTTTCTCCATAAGACACAAAGAGCGTGGCTCAGCCCCGCCCCTTTCTCCCGCCTTACTTGCTGTGATTGACTGCAGCGGGAGCCAATGGCTCCCGCTGCTGCATCTAAACCAATCATGAGGGAGAGACCTGGGACAGCCTTGGGTCTTGTGCACATGGCTG
This sequence comes from Aquarana catesbeiana, assembly GCF_042186555.1. Classification (NCBI taxonomy): domain Eukaryota; kingdom Metazoa; phylum Chordata; class Amphibia; order Anura; family Ranidae; genus Aquarana; species Aquarana catesbeiana. Next base: position 759,469,198 of record NC_133324.1, read on the forward strand.
GATCAAGATCAGGCTTAGGTAAGTATTGGGGGGCTGAGAGGGGAGCTGTGCACTAAAGGTTTTTTATCTTCATGCATAGAATGCATGAAGGTAAACAACCTTCAGCCTTCACAGCCACTTTAACCACTTGCTTATACCCCCTTCCTGCCCAGGCCAATTTTCAGCTTTCTGCGCAGTCACACTTTGAATGACAATTGCACAGTCATGCAACCCTTTTTGTAATTTTTTTTCCCCACAAATATAGCTTTATTTTGGTGGCATTTAATCACCACTGTTTTTTTTTTTTTTTTGCTAAAGAAGCAAAAAAGATGGAAAATTTGGAAAAAAAACCCAAACATTATTCACAGTTTGTTATAACAGTTTGCAAACAGATAATTTTTCTCCTTCACTGATGTGCACTGATGGGCACTGATGAAGTGGTACTGGTGGGTACTGATGAGGCAGGACTGGGGGGCACTGATGAGGAGGCAATGATAAGGCTGCACTGATAGGTGGCACTGATGGGCACTGATAGGTGGCACTGATGGGCTCTGATAGGTGGCACTGATGGGCTCTGATAGGTGGCACTGAAGGGCACTGAGAGGTGGCACTAATGAGCACTGATCAGCAGCACTGATGGGCACTGATAGGCACTGATAAGCAGCACTAATAGGTGACACTGATGATGAGGCACTAATGGGCACTGATTTGCAGCACTGATGGACACTGATAGGTGGCACTGGTGGGTACTGATTGGCAGCACTGGTTGGCATTGATTGGGGGCACTGATAGGTGGGCATTGGTGGGCACTGATAGGTGGCACTGGTGGGCACTGACAGGTGGCACTAGTTGGCACTGATTAACAGCACTGGCGGGCACAGATTGGGACCGATGTCCCTGTTCTTCTATTCTCCTCACACTGATTATGAGGATAAAAAAAGCTGATAACCAGCTTCTGTTTACTTCTCTGATTAACTGTCATTGGCTGACAGCTGATCATGTGGTAAAGGGCCGCTGTCATTGGCCCTTTACCCTGTTCTGTGATCACCCGAGTCTGAAAGGTGTCTTTTGGCTGTAGAGTGGGCGTAAAGTGGTTAAGGAATAAGTCCTCCTCCATGTGAGCTCTTTGTCACTGTTTTTATATCCATGGCAACAAAGAATCATTCCCCAGTAACATATTTATATAAAGCACAAATTAAGGAATGATTGTTTTTTAAAAAGACAGTACATCTGGTATATAGTTTACTGTAAACTTGACACTGTGGCTAAATTTAAAGGTTATAAATGAGATAATTTGTGTTAGTAGATGATTCATTTTGACATATTAAAACAATACAGACAAAACTGTCTAGCTCAGTTCGCATGAGTCCCTGACAAGTTCTCATTTTATTGTCTATAATTAATTGAGACACTATACTGTATGCTGCAACAGCAGGGATAAAAAATACATTGTTGAGATTGTCTGACAGAAAAATATACTTATATCATAATAATATATTTCTTTTAAATGGCTTCTATACTTAGGACCTATGTTTATTAAGAAACAACAAGACACTACACAACCAATCTGAGTTAACTACAAATTTAATGAGCAACGTACTCAGAGAAAAATACAGGCATAAAATTCCCTAATAATCCCATAACCTCCTAAAATTCCACCTTTGAACCCACCTATAAACCCACCTTAACGCCACATTGATGTGGAGCGCTGTACCCAGTAGGAGCGAGGGCATTTCTTGGGATTTGGTTGGGTGGGTCAGGGTCTACATCTGGGAGATTCTTTTGGGGGGAGGTGCAATATAGGGGAGGGTGGGCTCAGCCCCCCACAGGGACTATATCCTTTATTACTTGCCCTTTACAATCAGGGTAGTCTCTTAGTCCAAGGGTGGGTGGATATACACAGGGTTTATAGGTTTTAGGAAGTTATGGGGATTAGGGATGAGCTTCGTGTTCGAGTCGAACCCATGTTCGACTCGAACATCGTCTGTTCGCCCGTTCGCCGAATTGCGAACGATATGGGCCGTTCGCGCCAAATTCGTGTGGCGTGTCACGGCCCATAATTCACTGCGGCATCGCAGTGCATTGCTGGCTGATGATTGGCCAAGCATGCACTATGACCCGCATGCTTGGCCAATCACAGCGCCGTCTGAACAGAGAGCCGTAATTGGCCAAAGCCAAAGAGGCTTTGGCCAATTATGGCTCAGGGGATTTAGCACACGCCCCACACTATATAAGGCCGCCTGCACGGCGGCCCTGTGTAGTGTGTGTTCCGGCGTTCATAGATAGAGAGAGAGAGAGACAGACAGTGTCATTTGATTTGAGTTAGATAGATTAGGCAGAACAGTCAGTCAGTTAGCTGCATTTACAGTGTATTGTGTATATATATGCATCCCAGGTGTTGCATATATATATATACACTGTATTCAGTTTAGCTAGATCCGTTCCTGTTATCTTCTTACTGACAGGCAGGCTTGTCTTGTTACAGTATTTACAGCTACCTGAAGAAAATTGCTGGTGTTCTTTTGATCCTATTAGTACCACAGTCAGACAGCTAGACTATTTACAGTTAGTGCAGTGCGTCCTGCTCACAGTGTTCAGCTAAAACTACAAGTTAGTGTGGTGCTTCCTGCTCACAGTGTTCAGCTAAACCTACAAGTTAGTGTGGTGCCTCTACCTCACAGTGTTCAGCTAAACCTACAAGTTAGTGTGGTGCGTCCTGCTCACAGTGTTCAGCTAAAACTACAAGTTAGTGCGGTGCGTCCACCTCACAGTATTCAGCTAAACCTAGAAGTTAGTGCGGTGCGTCCTGCTCACAGTGTTCAGCTAAAACTACAAGTTAGTGCTGTGCGTCCTCCTCACAGTGTTCAGCTAAACCTACAAGTTAGCGTAGTGAGACCTCTGCACAGTGTTCATCTAAAGCTACAAGTTAGTGCAGTGCGTCCTGCTCACAGTGTTCAGCTAGATGCGTTCCTGTTATCTTCTTACTGACAGGCAGGCTTGTCTTGTTACAGTATTTACAGCTACCTGAAGAAAATTGCTGGTGTTCTTTTGATCCTATTAGTACCACAGTCAGGCAGCTAGACTATTTACAGTTAGTGCAGTGCGTCCTGCTCACAGTGTTCGGCTAAAACTACAAGTTAGTGTGGTGCGTCCACCTCACAGTGTTCAGCTAAACCTACAAGTTAGTGTGGTGCGTCCTGCTCACAGTGTACAGCTAAACCTACAAGTTAGTGCTGTGCGTCCTGCTCACAGTGTTCAGCTAAAACTACAAGTTAGTGCGGTGCATCCTGCTCACAGTGTTCAGCTAAAACTACAAGTTAGTGGGGTGCGTCCACCTCACAGTGTTCAGCTAAACCTAGAAGTTAGTGCGGTGCGTCCTGCTCACAGTGTTCAGCTAAAACTACAAGTTAGTGCTGTGCGTCCTCCTCACAGTGTTCAGCTAAACCTACAAGTTAGCGTAGTGAGACCTCTGCACAGTGTTCATCTAAAGCTACAAGTTAGTGCAGTGCGTCCTGCTCACAGTGTTCAGCTAGATCCGTTCCTGTTATCTTCTTACTGACAGGCAGGCTTCTCTTTTTACAGTATTTACAGCTACCTGAAGAAAATTGCTGGTGTTCTTTTGATCCTATTAGTACCACAGTCAGGCAGCTAGACTATTTACAGTTAGTGCAGTGCGTCCTGCTCACAGTGTTCAGCTAAAACTACAAGTTAGTGGGGTACGTCCACCTCACAGTGTTCAGCTAAACCTAGAAGTTAGTGCGGTGCATCCTGCTCACAGTGTTCAGCTAAAACTACAAGTTAGTGCTGTGCGTCCTGCTCACAGTGTTCAGCTAAACTTACAAGTTAGTGTAGTGAAACCTCTGCATAGTGTTCATCTAAAGCTACAAGTTAGTGCAGTGCGTCCTGCTCACAGTGTTCAGCTAGATCCGTTCCTGTTATCTTCTTACTGACAGGCAGGCTTGTCTTGTTACAGTATTTACAGCTACCTGAAGAAAATTGCTGGTGTTCTTTTGATCCTATTACTACCACAGTCAGGCAACTAGACTATTTACAGTTAGTGCAGTGCGTCCTGCTCACAGTGTTCAGCTAAACTTACAAGTTAGTGTGGTGCGTCCACCTAACAGTGTTCAGCTAAACCTACAAGTTAGTGTGGTGCGTCCTGCTCACAGTGTACAGCTAAACCTACAAGTTAGTGCTGTGCGTCCTGCTCACAGTGTTCAGCTAAAACTACAAGTTAGTATGGTGCGTCCACCTCACAGTGTTCAGCTAAAACTACAAGTTAGTGCAGTGCGTCCACCTCACAGTGTTCAGCTAAACCTACAAGTTAGTGCTGTGCGTCCTGCTCACAGTGTTCAGCTAAAACTACAAGTTGGTGTGGTGCGTCCTCCTCACAGTGTCTAGCTAAACCTACAAGTTATTTTTTTGCGAGCTCTGCACAGTGTTCAGCTAAAGCTACCTGTAGAAGGTTGGTGGTGTTTTCCTGATCCTATCACTACCACAGGCAGCTAAAAAAGCTACAAGTTATTTTTTTGCGAGCTCTGCACAGTGTTCAGCTAAAGCTACCTGTCGAAGGTTGGTGGTGTTCTCATACTACAGGCAGGCAGTTGATTTTGCTAGCTGCAGTATCAGTACATATATATATATATATCCCAGCTTAGTGCAGCTACAGGCCATTAGTATGTCTGGAAGGCCAAGAAGGAGAGGCAGACAGTCACAAGCCAATAAGAGAGGGCAAGCAGGCTCTGTGTCTAGTGCTGGTCGTGGAGACGGTACATCCTCATCAGCACGTGGCCGTGGGACACGCTTGGCCTTTTTTTCGGCAGCTGGCCGTGTTGAGCCGCAACATGCGGAAGACTTGGTCGAGTGGATGACCAAGCCATCCTCATCCTCCTCATCCTCTCTCACCCATGCCCAGGGTACTTTGTCTGGCAAAGCAGCGGCCTCTTCCCTTGGCTCAATGTCATCAGTGACTCCTTCCCTAGCCCCACCATGTCCTCCTGAGGAGTCCCTCGAACTGTTTGACCACAGTGTTGGGTACATGCTCCAGGAGGATGCCCAGCGTTTGGAAGGCTCTGATGATGATACTGAGCTCGATTATTATTATTATTATTATACAGTATTTATATAGCGCCAACAGTTTACGTAGCGCTTTACAACTTGAGGGTAGACAGTACAAGTACAATACAATTTGATACAGTAGGAATCAGAGGGCCCTGCTCCTTAGAGCTTACAATCTAAGAGGGGAGGTCAAGAGATACAAGAGGTAATAACTGTGGGTGATGTGCTGATTGAGAAGATAAATGTACAGTTGTTAGGTGGGGGCCAGATAGGCTTCTCTGAAGAGATGCGTTTTCAGGGATCGTCTGAAAGTGGATAAAGTAGGAGAAAAACGGACGGATTGGGGTAGAGCATTCCAGAGGATGGGGGAGGCTCTGGAGAAGTCCTGAAGGCGAGCATGGGATGAGGTGACAAGGGAGTTTGAGAGCAGGAGGTCTTGGGAGGAGCGAAGAGAACGATTAGGTTGGTATTTTGTGACTAGGTTAGAGATGTAGCTAGGGGCCAAGTTGTGGATGGCTTTGTAAGTTATAGTTAGTATCTTGAATTTAATTCGGTGACTGAGTGGCAGCCAATGGAGGGATTGGCAGAGGGGAGTAGCAGACGCTGAGCGGTTTGTGTGGTGGATGAGCCTGGCCGCAGCGTTCATGATGGACTGAAGTGGGGATAGCCTATTTAGAGGTAAACCAATGAGGAGGGAGTTGCAGTAGTCAAGGCGGGAGATGACCAGGGAGTGGATTAGAAGCTTTGTGGTGTCAATGGTTAGGAAGGGGCGTATCTTGGAGATGTTGCGAAGACAGAGGCGGCAAGCTTTGGATAGTGATAGAATGTGGGGTCGAAAGGTTAGTTCAGAGTCCAGGATACTGAGGATACTGAGCTCGATGAAGGCAGTAACGTGAGCACGGACAGAAGGGGTGCCCAAGAAGGACAGCAATCTGGCAGTCATGCTCCCCCTGCTGCAGCATACTGCCAGGTTTTCTCCAGTGATGAGGAGGGAGGGGATGATGAGGTCACTGACTCAATGTGGGTGCCTGATAGGAGAGAGGAGGAGGCGGCACATCACCAACGAGGCAGGATGCCCTCCAGGGGCCAGCCTAAGGGCAGAACCTTTGACTGCATCACACCCCAAAGCTCCACATGTGCAGGGCGCTACAGTCTCTGTGCGTTATTCAAAAAGTTCTTTGGTGTGGGCCTTTTTTGAGACGAGTGCATCAGATCGCACCGCTGCTATTTGCAACATATGTCTCAAGCGTATCTCGTGTGGCCAAAACATCTCCTGCTTGGGTACCACATGCTTGACCAGACATATGTTGACCTGCCATGCAGTTCGTTGGCAAGCGTATCTAAAAGACCCACACCAAAGAACAAAGAGGACCTCTCCTTGCTCCTCATCAGCTGAGATCTCCAACCCCACTATACCTTCAGTCCTCTCTGAGACCTGCACTGAGAGGAATGAAGGTGTAGAATTAGGTGTGTCACAGCCAAGTTCTTGTGGGCAATCTGCTTTTGGTACACCAACGTCAGATTGTACCAGGCAAATTTCCCTGCCCCAGCTGCTGCACCGCTGAAAGAAGTTTGCTCCCAGCCATCCACATGCCCAGCGGTTGAATGCTAGCTTGGCAAAATTGCTAGCACTTCAACTGCTGTGTTTTCAGTTGGTAGACTCTGCCCCCTTCCGTGAGTTTGTGGAATGTGCGGTTCCTCGGTGGCAGGTACCCAAATGCCACTTTTTCTCACGGAAGGCGATTCCGGCTCCCTACCGGCATGTGGAAGGCAATGTCCATGCCTCGCTGGACAGGGCGGTCAGCGGTAAGGTGCATATTACCACTGACTCATGGTCCAGCAGGCATGGACAGGGACGTTACCTAAGTTTCACGGCGCATTGGGTAACTCTGCTGGCAGCTGGGAAGGATGCAGGACAAGGTGCAGTAGTGTTGGAGGTTGTTCCGCCACCACGCCTCCAAAATGCTAATGATTGTGACACACCTCTCTCCTCCACCCCCTCCTCTTCTTCTTCCTCCATGGCCTCTTCCTGTGCTTTGTCCTCGGAACCAGCGGTGCTCCGTAGCCGTTCAAGGGGCTACGCAAGTACGCAGGCCAAAAGATGCCATGCGGTGCTTGAGCTGGTGTGCTTGGGGGACAGGAGCCACACTGGGGCAGAGGTTCTGTCAGCTCTGCAGGGGCAGGTTCAGAGGTGGTTGACGCCACGCCAACTTAAGGCAGGAATGGTGGTTTGTGACAATGGCACCAACCTCCTCTCTGCCCTCCGACTGGGACAAATGACCCATGTGCCCTGTTTGGCTCACGTCCTTAACTTGGTGGTGCAGCGGTTCTTGGGCAGGTACCCGGGCTTACAGGATGTCCTGAGGCAGGCCAGGAAAGTCTGAGTGCATTTCCGCCGGTCATATAATGCCAGTGCTCAGCTGACGGACCTCCAAAAGGAGTTTAACCTGCCCAAGAACCGCCTAATCTGTGACATGCCCACCAGGTGGAACTCAACGTTGGCCATGCTGCAGCGGCTGCACACGCAGCAGAGGGCCATCAATCAGTACCTGTGTGACTATGGCACCAGGACAGGGTCAGGGGAGCTTGTTTTTTTTTCCCCACACCAGTGGGCCATGATCAGGGATGCATGCACTGTCCTGTCACCATTTGAGGAGGCCACGAGGATGGTGAGCAGTGACAGTGCATGCATCAGTGACACTGTCCCCCTTGTCCACCTGTTGGAGCACACGCTGCGTGGAATAATGGACAGGGCACTTGAGGCAGAACAGAGGCAGGAAGAGGAGGACTTCCTTAGCTCTCAAGGCCCCCTTTATCCAGACAGTGTTCCTGCGTGCCCGCCGATCACACAGGAAGAGGAGGAGGAGGAGGAGGAGGAGGAAGATTGTGTCAGTATGGAGGTGGAGCCTGGCACTCAGCATCAGCAGCAGTCTTTAAGGGATCAGTCCCAAGAAACACATGGACTTGTACATGGCTGGGAGGAGGTGGCTGCGGACCATGTCATCCTTAGTGACCCAGAGGACTCCGGACCGAATGCCTCAGCAAACCTACGCTGCATGGCCTCCCTGATCCTGCAAAGCCTGCGTAAGGATCCTCGTATTCGTGGTATCAAGGAGAAGGACCAATACTGGCTGGCAACCCTCCTTGATCCACGTTACAAGGGTAAGGTTGCGGACCTTATCTTGCCATCGCAGAGGGAGCAGAGGATGAAACATCTTCGGGAGGCCTTGCAGAAAGGTCTGTGCAACACGTTCCCAGAGACTGGGAGGTTACAAACTCCTGTTTCTGGACAACGCGTTGCTGAGGCTTCAGTTAGTCAAAGAAGGAGCGGTGGAGAAGGTGGCCGTCTGACCGATGCGTTCAGACAATTTTTTGGTCTGCAGCCCCAAGGTATGATCGGTTCCAGCAACCATCGCCAGGGTCTGTTTCACATGGTGCAGGAATACCTAGGGGCAAGATCTGACTTGGACACCTTTCCCACCGAAAATCCTCTGGGTTACTGGGTCTTGAGGATGGATCACTGGCCAGAGCTTGCACAGTATGCAATTGAGCTACTGGCCTGTCCTGCATCCAGCGTTCTTTCGGAACGCACATTCAGTGCTGCTGGAGGCTTTGTAACCGATCACAGGGTGCGTCTGTCCACCGACTCGGTCGATCGACTGACCTTCATAAAAATGAATCAGTCTTGGATCACCACCAGCTACCAAGCACCTGATGCTGATGTAACCGAATAATTTTTTTGAAATCTCAGATCCCTTCAAAGACTGCCTATGCTGATGCTGAGTGACTATCCCTGAGTAATTATCCTCTTCCTCCTCAATCATCACGCTGATAGCTTGTAAGAACATTTTTGGTTCTGGGCGCCACCACCAGTGCCTAAGGCCCAATTTTTCAGCCCCTGTTTAACAGGGGCGTGTAATTACAATTTTTGATGCAATACTTTGAATCAGGGCTCATTTCTGCGTTCCAACTAGAGTATCTGTGAGAGGTTGCAGTGTTGTGGCACCAGTGCCTAAGGCCCAATTTTTCAGCCCCTGTTCAACAGGGGCATGTAATTACAATTCTTGATCTAATATTTCACAGCAGGGCCCATTTCTGCACCCACCAAGAGTGAGTGAGGACTTACAGTGTTGTGGCACCAGCACCACCACCACCACCACCAAAGGCCCAATTTTTCTGCCCCTGTTCAACAGGGGCATGTAATTACAATTCTTGATCTAATATTTCACAGCAGGGCCCTGTGAGGGCTTACAGTGTTGTGGCCACAACAACACCTAAGGGCCAAATTTCTGCTGAGCATATAGGGCAGGCCCCTACTTTCAAACATCTAACTTACAAACGACTCCTACTTGCAAACGGAAGGAGACAACAGGAAGTGAGATGAAATCTACCCCTAGGAAGGGAAATTCTCTCCTGTAAGAGTTAATATGGGAAAAACATTTCTCCTTTCCACTGATGCTTTCCAATCCTTGTTCCACAAAAAACCCCAAATTTTCAAAAAACATTTGTCATTGGGACAAAAGTGAGGTGAAATCTTCTGAAGAGGAGGAAAGACAGCAAAACAAATGTCACAGGGGTGATAACCCTTCCCTATGTTTTCCAAAAAGCTTAAAAAAGATTTTTTGGCTAGAGCTAAACACGTTAAAAATGTACCCGTTAAAAATTACAAACAGATTCTACTTAACAACAAACCTACAGTCCCTGTCTTGTTTGCACCGCCTGTATACTGCTGTTCAGAGTATATAGGGCCTGGTGGCCCCACACCTCTCCTTATTTTAATTTGGGTGCGGGGTTCCCCTTAATATCCATACAAGACCCAAAGGGCCTGGTAATGGTCTGGGGGATACCCATGCCGTTTGTCTCACTGATTTTCATCCATATTGCGAGGACCTGACATTACATTAAACCCGTAAGCAGTTTTGAATGAGATTTTTTCCTTTAAAAATGACATTTTGTGCAGGGACTGTTCTAAACACAGGAAACACGTGCCACTTTACAGGCATACTATAGACACACCCCAGGTACGATATTTAAAGGAATATTTCACTTTTTTTTTTTTTACTTTAAGCATCATTAAAATCACTGCTCTCGAAAAAACGGCCGTTTTAAAAGTCTTTTTTGCATCGATACAAGTCCCCGGGGGTAGGACTCGGGTCCCCAAACCCTTTTTAGGACAATACCATGCAAATTAGCCTTTAAAATGAGCACTTTTGATTTTGAACGTTCGAGTCCCATAGATGTCAATGGGGTTCTAACGTTCGTGCAAATTTTCAGTCCGTTCGCAGGTTCTGGTGCGAACCGAACCGGGGGGTGTTCGGCTCATCCCTAATGGGGATATTAGGGGATTTTATGCTTGCATTTTTCTCTTGCTCAATACATTTGTAGTGAACTCAGGTTGGCTGTGTAGTGTCTTGTTGTGTTTTATTGTTTTTTGTTTGTTGGTAGAGATTATTATTAGACTACACCCCCTTCCTCATAGGGTGAGCACTACATTTTGTGGGTTTCCTATTTTTTCATGTTTTGGCTATGTCTATTGAGGTTAATTAAGTGTTACTATGGTAATATACAGTAACATATTATTTAACAAGGAACAGAGAAATGTCGGTGTTCTACATATGCCCAAAAAAAGTAATCATTGAGGACTTGCTACAGGAGAACTTCATCAAAGTACACAGTGTGTGTAGTAGCATGCCCAATCTTTCTGCCCAATTATCCCCCCCCCCCCCCACACACCTACAGGCAATTCCCAGTTCTCAAAATAAAAGCCAGGAGTTTCTATATACAGTAAATATAGGTGCTGTAGAAACTTCTGCTCTCAAAAAATAGACCGTCTGACACAATACTTATAAATACTGTTTAGGTGCAAGATAGAGAGATGCAAATTATCATTATTACTTTTGTATCCACTCTATTTAAATTATCCTTAGATGGTCTGCAAATGATGACTGTTAGAGCTAGCACTTGGTGGAGTGATAAAATCAGGTGGTTGAACAGCATTTTTACTTCTTTCCAACCACCCTCCCCCTAAGGTGTTTCTAAAGTCTCAGTATTTTTCTTTACTTTAATGAATTCCCTGCATTCGAATAAAAAAAAAAACACTCCACTACTTGTTCCCTCCCTCCCCCTAAACATTAACCTGACACCTCTCATGATCCAGCACTGTCCCCATCAGCAGCCCAGTTCTCCCCTTTCTTTCTGGCTTCACAAGTTACATTGAGAGCAGCGGAGCCATTGACTCCCACTGCTGTCAGTTAAATCCTGTAAGGAGGGAGCAGAGTGCATGGCTGAGTTGTGCTGTGTGTGTTTATGGATGCACACAACCTGGCACAGGAGTCACATACTTGACGAAGGGGCCCTGCATGGCTCTGAAATGTTGCACTTATCTTTGTTATGTGACCTCTTTCATTAAAAGAAACCTTTGGATGGAAGATGTCGATCCATAGTGTGCTGGTGAATATGTACACTGACTCTTGAGTGCGCCTGCATGACTGCCCCCATAGCCCATGGCTTGCTAGATAGAAAGATAGATGATAGGAGGAGTGGAAACCACCAGTGAGGGACCATCAAAGAGGAAGTAAGGGACCACTCATGCAATATTGTTGCAGATCACTTATCAACGGTGCAGGAATTTTAGTCTTAGGGCTCATTTATGCTTGTGGATGTCATTGCCGTTGCTCTGAAAAGCAATCCATGATGGATTACTTTTTGCATTAATATTTAAACTTTTCCTTTTTATTCATTTTGTTCATTCAATTTTTTTAGTGTTGCATTAAAAAAGAGTAATGCTTAGTACACGCGATCGGACTTTCCACCAACAAAACTGTGGAATTTTGTCCAAAGGGCGTTGTCTCAAACACATTGCATACACATGGTCAAACAAATGTTGGCCAACAATTACCAACGTAGTGACGTACTAGACGTAATACAAGCCAATAAAAAGGAAGTTCACTAGTCATGCGCCACCTTTTGGACTCCTTCTGCTAATCTTGTGCTAGTAGAAGTTTGGTGAGTGTCGATTCGCACTTTTCAGCCTCGTGCTTCTCAGTTCGTTTCTGTTTTTCAAGTTGTGCTTATTGGTTCGTTTCTGTTTTTCAGTGCATGCTTGTCAGTTCGTTCCTGTTTTCCAGTGCGTTCTTTTTGGTTCTCTTCTGATTTTCAATGCGTGCTTGTCAGGTCGTTTCTGATTATCAGGTTGTGCTTGTCAGGTCCTTTCTAATTTTCAGTGCGTTCTGTCTGTTTGTTATGAACGGCCGTTCATATACTAGCCATGTGGCGTTCTCGTCAGAGAGATCGTGCTACTATCGTTGGGCTTGGAGTTATTGCTTTGACCCAAGTCCGGTCCAGGAACAGGGGAGGAGGAGTTCTTGGACTAAGAATTGGTTGTTTAATCATGTCCAATTCTCTCATATGCTTTGGTGTGGGAGCTCCAGGAGAATAATCTTGATGATTTCAGGAATTATCTCCGGATGACGGACCCCTGCTTTCACCATCTATTGGCTTTGCTTACCCCCTATATTAGTAAGCAGGACACATGCATGCGGCAAGCCATCATTCCCGAGCAAAGGCTCGTCACAACCTTGCATTACTTGGCGACGGGGAGAAGTCACCAGGACCTCAAGTTCACGACTGGGATCTCCCCCCAGGCTCTGGGAATCATTATTCCAGAGACCTGTTCTGCATTCATTCAAGTCCTGCAGAAGGACTATATTCGGGTAAGTTTTATCCTTAACATCACATTATATGTATTTAATGTTTGCTAATGTATTGTATCAATTTCTTCATTCCATAATTACCATTGTTGTAATATGCTGTGAATGTCCTCTTTGTTCTCATGCATGCCGTAAGCTTATAATGCTCCTTTTTTGTCCTTCATGCATATTTGACTTCACTAACGTCCCCAGCATGCTATCCTGGTCCCATACACACCTAGCCTAGTAACTTAACAATTTATTTTGTCAGCTCCATTTTAATGCTTACTCTAAACACCCCCTAGAATGTGTACAAATGTTATTGTTGTCCTTAAATTCAGGCAGAGTGCAAGAGGCTATTTTTTTGGGGACCAAACTCATTTGGAACTCTCACTCCCCCCTAACTGCTATGCTAAGTCAACCGATACCAATACTCTATCTACTGACCTTGCCAAACCCATACACACTATACCTTTTTTGTGGTCATATTAAGACCCCTGAACATATTCAAAAATACAGAGGTTTGGTCACACTATATGGTCATATAGTGCTAAGCCCACTTACTGCTACAAAGTACCCCGAATTAGTGGGTCCTACACTAGTACTAGAATTGAAGATCCTTTGTCTCAACCATGGGAGCTGAACTCCTCTATGTGGGAGAACTGAAGGGGATACATCCTAAACACTGGTGGCCACTAAATAAAAGGTAATGAGGAGGGGGATGGGTGCTCCAGCCCAAAAAACCTGGTCAGGGCCTATTACAATATTCAAGAACATATTTGGGGGGCACACCATACAATGCGTTTAAATTCAAGATGGTGCTGCCATAAGACCTACAAACAGTACAAAATATTTTACAGTGCACACATACAAGAATGACATTTCCTGCAGGGCTAGTTAAAAACACCTGAACATATTCAAAAAATACGGGGGTTTGGTCACATTATATGGTCATATAGTGCTAAGCCCACTTACTGCGACAAAGTACCCCAAATTAGTGGGTCCTACACTAGTACTAGAATGGAAGATCCTTTGTCTTAACCATGGGAGCTGAACTCCTCTATGTGGGAGAACTGAAGGGGATACATCCTAAACACTGGTGGCCACTAAATAGGAGGTAATGAGGAGGGGGAGGGGTGCTCCAGCCCAAAAAACCTGGTCAGGGCCTTTTACAATATACAAGAACATATTTGGGGGGCACACCATACAATGCGTTTAAATTCAAGATGGTGCTGCTATAAGACCTACAAACAGTACAAAATATTTTACAGCGCACACATACAAGAATGACATTTCCTGCAGGGCTAGTTAAAAACACCTGAACATATTCAAAAAATATGGGGGTTTGGTCACACTATATGGTCATATAGTGCTAAGCCCACTTACTGCGACAAAGTACCCCAAATTAGTGGGTCCTACACTAGAACTAGAATGGAAGATCCTTTGTCTCAACCATGGGAGCTGAACTCCTCTATGTGGGAGAACTTGAATATGTTCAGGTGTAATATATTACTGTATATATCAGCTGTAAAATATTTTGGACTGTTTGTAGGTCTTATAGCAGCACCATCTTGAATTTAAACGCATTGTATGGTGTGCCCCCCAAATATGTTCTTGTATATTGTGATAGGCCCTGACCAGGTTTTTTGGGCTGGAGCACCCCTCCACCTCCTCATTACCTCCTATTTAGTGGCCACCAGTGTTTAGGATGTATCCCCTTCAGTTCTCCCACATAGAGGAGTTCAGCTCCCATGGTTGAGACAAAGGATCTTCCATTCTAGTACTAGTGTAGGACCCACTAATTCGGGGTACTTTGTCACAGTAAGTGGGTTTAGCACTATATGACCATATAGTGTGACCAAACCCCCGTATTTTTTTAATATGTTCAGGTGTTTTTAACTAACCCTGCAGGAAATGTCATTCTTGTATGTGTGCACTGTAAAATATTTTGTACTGTTTGTAGGTCTTATAGCAGCACCATCTTGAATTTAAATGCATTGTATGGTGTGCCCCCCAAATATGTTCTTGTATATTAAGATCCCTTTCACACTGTGGCGCTTTGCAGGCGCTACATTGCTAAAAATAGTGCCTGCAAAGCACCCTGAAAGAGCCACTCCTGTCTCTTCAGTGTGAAAGCCCGAGCGCTGGCAGGACAGTAAAAAAAGTCCCGCTAGCAGCATCTTTGGAGCGGTGAAGGAGCAGTGTGTATACCGCTCCTGCCCACTGAAATCAATGGGCAGTGCGGCTATACCGCCGGCAAAGTGCTGCTGCAGCAGCGCTTTGAGGGTGGTTTTAACCCTTTTTCAGCCACTAGCGGGGGCTAAAAGTGCCCCATTAGCGGCTGAACACCTCCGCAAATACGACGGTAAAGCGCCGCTAAAAATAGTGGTGCTTTACCGTCAATGCTGCCCTGCCCCAGTGTGAAAGGGGCCTTATGTATGAATTCACCAAATATGTAGTGCAAGGGCCTGCCTGGATACTTTCAAATGGTGCTGTTGAAAGTTTTGGTCTCCTATTATCTTGATAGGTAATAAAAGAATAAAAATGTGCTTACATTTGGACAGTGTGTATCCATATTTTTGTATTATGACACTTCTTACCTGTCCAGTGGGCTGCCAATAATGTAAGTAAGGAGGGGCTGGCCAAAGTAACACACATTATTTATGCATTCAGCTCTTAATGAAGTGAAGAGGGTTACCTGTCCAAAACATCTACCCATCCCCCCACACCATAACATTTTTCAAATGGCCCACCAGAGGGGGTGAGGAATCTGATAAGTTGACCTTATACTTTTGTCTTTAAATACTAATTTCAATAAATGTTATACTGATGTTGGCCAAGAATGTTTGTGTCTAATCTGCTTGCAATGTTATGTGCAAAAGTACTAATTATTTTTTTCTTGTTTGACTCCACAGTTTCCTTCAAACTCACAGGAATGGCAGACTGGGGCTTCCCAGTTTCACCACCAGTGGGATTTTCCCAATTATGGTGGTGCTATTATTGGGAAGCATGTGAGGACAGTCCCACCACCCAACTCTGGCTCTTATTACTACAACTACAAGGGCTTTTGTAGTATTGTCATGCTGGCGGTGGTGTCGGCCAATTATGAATTTCTATACTTGGACATTGGGAAGAATGGCAGAAAGTCTGACAGAGGAGTGATCGCCCAGACCGAGTTCTACCGGAGGCTACAAAATGGCACATTGCGTTTGCCACCTCCTGAGGAGAATGTGGAGGGCCTCAACTTCGTTTTTGTAGCGCCTTTGCTCTGGGGGAACATCTCATGAGGCCGTTCCCCATGAGGAACATGACCCCAGAGCAGAGGGTTTTCAATTACTGTCTGTCTTGTGCCAGAAGAATGGTGGAGAATGCCTTTGGCATAATGGCAAGCCGGTTCCGTCTCTTCCTAATGGCCATGAACCTGGCTGAATATAAACTGAACCACGTCGTGTTGTGCTGCTGCATTCTACACAACTTTTTAAGGAAGAATGCAGCCAACTAGCTGCCTTAGTTTCGACTGAGGCTGACTTTTCATCTGAAACTGCACTGATGACGGCTCTCGAAAATGGCAGTGCTGGCTTACCCGCCCAAAGCGCACGCGAAGTTAGGCAAAAATATGTTGATTACTTTGTGGGTAGAAGGGCAATTGCTTTACAGCAAAATGTGGTGGATGTGCAATAAAAGTTTTTTAAAAAATAAACTCATATTTCATTTGAATTACTGTTTGTGTTTCTTATCTGTATTCTAGGTTCTGAAATGGCCTTTTAATTTTGGCCATTTTCTTCAATAGTGCAAACATAACTTATTGGATACATGAGGTGACAATCTCTTCTTCAGCTAACTATTATGTTGTGCTGTGGATCTGCTACACACACATAGTGTTATTGTTGTTAAAGTATGTAATGCATTAATGATAAAAATATTCATCCTTTTTCAACTCCTTGAATTAATTGCTCGGAGTCCCTAAACCGGCCTGATTTTGGCACATTTTACAGCACATTGTCACTGTAACTACACCAACTTACCAAAACACTGGCATTGAGCATTGAAATAAGAAGCCACACATTGTTCAGTATGAAACATTTTACTCCAAGCACATTCACATGTGCGTTATAAACGTTTTTTGAACAAACCAACATCTTGGTGTATAACATGTATGTTTGACATCAATTTGCCATTTTGGGGGCTAAATAGGCATGTTTAAAAACATAACATACACATCCCCAACTCAGGAACTTACAAAGTTGGACTTTGCTAAAGTGAAGGTCATATGAGACATTAGTATGTCAAAACTGTGTTGATCTTGCCTTCATCAGATAGTATGATCTCACCCCTCTAAAAGCCAAATTTTGAAGATGCACACAAATTGGGACTCCAAATTTGGATTTCCCTCATGATCCCATGCCTAAAATGTGTGTCTTTTCCCTACATCTATTTTGCTAAAGCCCCAAAACACACAGTGTGTCAACATGTGCTCAAAACTAAAGTAGGTCAGAGGAAGGGGTTGCACCCCCAAAACACATCCATTGATCCCCCATGATGGGAGCTAACACATGTTGACACACTGGGGCTTATTTCAGAAAGGCCAATCCACTTTGTCCTACAAGTGCACTTGAAAGTGCACTTGCATTGTGCAAAGTGGTTTTGCCTTTTTGCCTTTTTGAAATAAGCCCCAGTGTGTCAACGTGTGCTATCTCCCATCATGGGGGATCAATGGACATGTTTTGGGGGTGCAACCCCTTCCTCTCACCTACTTTAGTTTGGAGGAAGGGGTTGCACACACAAAATGCGTACATTGATATCCCATGATGGGAGATAGCACATGTTGGCACACTGTGTGCATCTTCAAAATTTGGCTTTGCGATTCATTTAAAACTGTAAAAACACGTACAACATTACAACTATAAAATGTTAATGAGGTTGGAAGCCTGATCCCCAGTTAGGCGACCAAAAAAGTGGGGGCATGTTTGGACTATTACGGTACAGTAATCGTTGGTAACAATTTAAGGCCTTATTTTTGTCATTGTAATTTTTACCTATAGAGGCCACTCGCTTAACTATAAAATGTTATTTTTGTTTAGATTTTCACTAAAATATTGATGATGTTGCTCAATCTTTTTTAAACATCATGGATGTTTTGTTTCATTTGTTCCAAATCACGATTACAAACCATGATCTCCCTCATCAGGATTTGTGCACTTGCACAACATCCACATCACCTAAAAATAAAAAAACACATCATGTATTGAAAATATGCAGGCATCCATCCATTACCTGAAGCTGTGGTCTCAGACCCTGACCTGTGGTCGACACCATTTCTACCACCTCACCCAGCACTTCCTGAACATCAGCATCCACATCTTCAGGGTGTGTGGTGATTTGCATTTCTTCATAAGGTGTGGGGTTACTGGTGTCCTCAGATGTCTTTTCTCCCCTATGTGAATACAAAAAAGGTATACTTAGCAGACAGATATGTTAGGCTAGAAATAGTAATATGAAACATTGCTTGGAAGTGTTTTCCAATTGTCTGTTTTGGCAGAGTTCCAAGCTGAATACATGTTTTTTTCCCTTTCAAAAGAATACTTACCTGTTTTGTGCAAGTTTCACACATGGAGAGACCCCTAGTATCCACTAGAGCACCTGCGTGTGGCACCCTAACAAGGGTGTTATGGGTGTTATGGTGTCCCACACTAGTGCTTCTGCGTCCAGATGCATAAACAGCTGCTGAGTGTCCTCTCCTGACACTGACGCTGTCATTTCATTATAGTTTCAAACACATCTAGACAACAATGTAATAAACTTATTTTAATCAAAATAGACCTGAACAAATGTAGTTAACCTGCATCACCCAAAAACGACATATTAGTGGTCAAATGAATGATGTTTAATGTACCACAAACGATTCCTATGTCCACAAACCTCAAACTTGGCATTTTAAACTGTACAACAGTAAAGAAAAGCACATGAAAGCACAAATGTAATAATAATAATAGGAACACACGACAAATGCTTACTTTTTTGCAGCACTTTCCTGATCTTTCTATACTGATCTTGCTCCCTCAATTATATATACATGTACTACCACAGCCTGCGTTTTTTGTCAGACCAGACCGAACACAGGCCATAGCTCTCAACACTTCCTTCCACATCAGCTGAGGCTCCTGAGGTCCACTCTGAACCTTCAACACAGGAAGAAGATGTGAAGGAGCCCAGTTTGACCCAGGTATAGCATTGTTGAACATATTTGTGGGCAAAAATTGAAAGATGTCAACTAGATGTTATTGATCCCAAATTTCTGCTTTAACAAAGTGGTTTACATATCAATAGACAGTAGTGGCCAAAAATGATTGGGACAAAAATGAAAAATGCTGGGGTCAGAATGATAGTCTTTTCTATTTGTTAACATTCAATTTGCAACAGTCATGAGCTCAAAATTGTGTGTGATTGATGAACAAAAAACTAAAACTATGTACCATTTTCATACACAGGAAAGTCTCAGCCTCAGCCAAAGCCAAGAGGAAGCCATGCCAAGCAGCCTGACTGAATGCCAGGTTCCTCCCCTCCACACTCCAACAAAAAGGGCCAGGAAAAAAAAAACCTGGATGATGCCACGGCTGCATTTGTCTGCCATGCAACAACTGCCATTAGCTCAGCCTCTGATTCCCAGGAGGCTTTTGGCTGCATGACAGCAAATAAATTAAATGAAATGTAGGAGGACCAGCGCATTATGTGTGAGGAAATCATCCTTAAGGCCCTGAACAAGGGGAAGAAGTGCCAAATCACCCCTAAAATGCACCTCTGTGAATTTGATCATCTTCCTCCACCACCTCCACCAACACAGCCACCCCACCCATGACAGCGGCATGGCGGACCATGGCCAATGCAACATCAACACAAGGCCACTGGGCTGGGGATTATCCCCCATATCATTTATAATTTTTAAGTTTAATTTGAGTTTATCTTTTTTTTTGGGGTACAGAGAATACATTTTTGATTTAATTTCTTTCTTTTGTGTGGAAGGAAGTGTTGAGAGCGATGGCCTGGGTTTGGTGTGGTCTGGCAAAAAACACAGGCCTCGGGACATATATGTCATCTGCTGTCATCTGCTGCTGCTTCTGATCTCTCAGAGTCCAGGACCGTATTGTGCTCGCTATTAAATGGACTCCTCAGGTTACCAATTTTGACGGTCAAATAATTAATGTCTTTCCTGGGGTACAAATGCTTCACCATTTCCAACTGTTCCTCCATCATTGCCTTCCTCTTGATTTTGATATGACCTTGTGCTCCCTATTGAATAAAATTTTTTTGATTTTGCAAAATATTGGCTATGTGTTTTCTTTAAAAAGGACAGTTTGTTTGTGAGTAGGCAGGTACATTTCAAAAATACAATGTCTAGGGAAATTAAAAAATACAAGATAATAATGGTGTTGTGGTAACTTGACACAAGAAAAAATTATTCTGGAGATCACTAGAAAAAAATTAAAAAAATTTTATTCTGGAGATCACTAGAAAAAAAATAAGAAAAAAAATATTATTGTGGAGATCACTAGAAAAAAAATACATATTATTTTGGAGATCACTAGAAAAAAAATATTATCCTGGAGATCACTAGAAAAAAAATAAATAAATACGTTTGTCAAAACTATGTGAATATCACCAGCAATGCAGCTTCATTATTATACCATTACAAAGTAGAAGAGAATGTGCTGCATTGAGGGATTTCATAATTTGCAGCGTCTTGAATGTGATATCTCCATTATGAACGCTAGTTTTACAAGACAGAGTGCTTCCAGCTTGTCCTTGCTTCGGAGCATGCATGTTTGTACTTTGGACTTTTGTCTGATCGACTTTTGTAGGCGGAAAATTTGAAGACATGCTAGCCAACATATGTTGGCGGAAAGTCCGACAACAATTGTCCAATGGAGCATACACATGGTCAGATTTTCCGCCAACAGCCTGACATCCAACATTTCCCATCGTAAAATCTGATCGTGTGTATGGACCTTTAAACTGAAAAAAAAAAGAAAACCCTTTCATTTATTTGCAAATAAAAATGTTCAATGCTTTCAATAGAGTAATAGTTTTGCCATTTTAAACAGGACACATTATAGAATAAAATGTATCATTTTTATTTATATCGACTTTTTTTTAAAGTAATATTGATCAAAACAGGCTATAGGCCCCCTAACCTGAGGGATGAGGGGGAGACGGATCTCCTATCACAAGTTGGATTAGCAGCAAGGATAGGAAGTGTTATCATAATGGGGGATTTTAATTATCCAGACATAGACTGGGCGGAAGGAACCACACATTCGTCTAAGGCTTGCTAGTTCCTAAATGTCTTGCAGGACAATCTCATAGTTCAGATGGTGGATGCACCAACTAAAAATAAAGCATTACTGGATCTACTGATTACCAACAATACAGACCTGATCACGGATGTGGATATACGGGGCAATTTAAGAAACAGCGATCACAGGTCAATTGGCTTCAGTATAAATCACACAAATAGGAAACATAAGGGGAATACAAAGACACTGAATTTCAAAAGAGCCAACTTCCCTAAGCTACAAACCTTGCTAGAAGGCATGAATTGGGATAAAATCTTAGGAACAAAGAACATGTAGGAGAGATGGGTTTGCTTTAAGAGCATATTAAATAAGCGTATTAGCCAATGCATCCTATTGGGTAATAAATTTAAAAGAACAAACAAAAGTCCTGGTTGGCTTAACCCTAATGTAAGAATGCATATAAAAGCAACGGAGAAGGCCTTCAAAAAATACAAGGTTGAGACATCATCATCAGCATTCAGATTTTATAAAGAATGCAACAAGAAATGTAAGGGTGCAATTAGGGCAGCTAAGATAGAACACAAAAGACACATAGAGGAGGATAGCAAAAAAAATCCCAAGAAATTCTTTAAGTATGTAAACATTAAAAAAGGGAGGACAGACCATATTGGCCCCATAAAGAATGAGGAAGGACATCTGGTTACAAAGGATGGGGCGGTGACGAAGGTATTGAATTTATTCTTCTCCTCAGTCTTCACAAGGGAATCGGCAGGCTTCAGTAACCAAAACTGCAGTGTTTATTCTCATGACACATCACAGGAAGCACCAACAGAGGACAGAATTAAAATTAGACTTGGGAAACTTAACATTAATAAATCACTAAATAACTTGCATCCAAAGGTGCTTAGGGAACTCAATCAAGTAATTGCCAGACCATTGTTCCTAATTTTTACTGACAGTCTACTGACTGGAATGATACCAGCTGATTGGAGAAAAGCCAATGTAGCACCAATATTTAAAAAGGGCCCAAAATACATCAATGGAATTTACAGACCAGTTACCCTAACATCAATAGAATGCAAGGTCTTGGAGGGGATGGTAAGGGACTATATACAAGATTTTAGTAATGAGAACGGTATCATTAGCAGTAAACAGCATGCATTCATGAAGAATCATTCTTGCCAAACCAATCTATTAACCTTCTATGAGGAGGTGAATTGCCATCTAGATAAAGGAAGGCCCATAGACATGGTGTATCTGGATTTTGCATTTGACACAGTTCCCCATAAACTTTTACTGTACAAAATAAGGTCCATTGGCATAGACCATAGGGTGAGTACATGGATTGAAAACTGGCTACAAGGGTGAGTTCAGAGGGTGGTGATAAATGGGGAGTACTCTGAATGGTCAGGGGTGGGTATTGGGGTCCCCCAGGGTTCTGTGCTGGGACCAATCTTATTTAATTTGTTAATAAATGACCTGGAGAATGGGGTAAACAGTTCAATCTCTGTATTTGCGGACGATACTAAGCTAAGCAGGGCAATAACTTCTCCGCAAGATGTTGAAACCTTGCAAAAAGATCTGAATAAATTAATGGGGTGGGCAACTACATGGCAAATGAGGTTTAATGTGGAAAAATGTAAAATAATGCATTTGGGTGGCAAAAAAAATGTATGCAATCTATACACTGGGGGGAGAACCTCTGGGGGAATCTAAGATGGAAAAGGACCTGGGAGTCCTAGTAGATGATAGGCTCAGCAATGGGATGCAATGCCAAGCTGCTGCTAACAAAGCAAACAGAATATTGGCATGCATTAAAAAGGGGATCAACCATCAGAGATAAAGTGATAATTGTCCCGCTCTACAAGACTCTGGCCCGGCCGCACCTAGAGTATGCTGTCCAGTTCTGGGCAGCAGTCCTCAGGAAGGATTTACTGGAAATGGAGTGAATACAAAGAAGGGCAACAAAGCTAATAAAGGGTCTGGAGGATATTAGTTAAGAGGAAAGGTTGCGAGCACTGAACTTATTCTCCCTGGAGAAGAGACGCTTGAGAGGGGATATAATTTCAATTCACAAATACCATACTTATGACCCCACAATAGGGATAAAACTTTTTCGCAGAAGGGAGTTTACACGTGGCCATTCATTAAAATTATAAGAAAAGAGGTTTAACCTTAAACTACGTAGAGGGTTCTTTACTGTAAGAGTGGCAAGGATGTGTAATTCCCTTCCACGGGCAGTGGTCTCAGAGGGGAGCATTGATGGTTTAAAAAAACTATTAGATAACCACCTGAATGACCACAACCTACAGGGATATACAGTGTAATACTGACATATAATTACACACATAGGTTGGACTTGATGGATTTGTGTCTTTTGTCAACCTCACCTATTATGTAACTATGTAAAATAGAAAAGGCTGCATTTTGTCAGCTTTGTTTACATTTTTACATAATTGTCTATAGAATTCATAAAAAATATTTGTACAAATGATTTTTATGAAAATAAATATTTTTCATGAAAAGAAAGACTTATTTCTCCTTTAAAAAATCAAATATGTATTAATGTTGTATCTTACATAATGACAAAGTGATACATAAACATGCCTATATTAGAAATGTAAAAATTGTGCTGGTCCATAGGTGTACAGGTGTGAGAGCTGAAGTTGTTAAAATCTGACTGGCTGCCTACAGTTACTTTGCAAATTATCATAACTCTTTGCTTTGCCTTATAAAAACAAAAACATTGAGACAGAAAGCACAAAGACCCACTTAAAACAAGTTGCATGGAAAAAACAGTATTGCATAGTACAAAAAATTACACATTTACATAAAGGCAAAATACGCAAAATATTTTTAAAATGCTTCACATTGTGTTAACATTTGCTATGTAACTATTGGAAACTTTTAGTTTAATATGCTATCAGACACTTAAGACAGACAAACTGTAATGTATTTTCTTGGGATCATGAATGGGAGATTAGCTACAATTTATGTACCAACTGGGGATGGACAAATATTAGAAATTCTGTTTATCCTGGTGCCACCAAGGCAGAAAGTAGGGGGAATTCCTTATTTTTGGAGTCACATGAAAGCAAAGGGTGAGGGGAAGTGGGGATAACTGTCTAAGATAGGGAAATTTCCCTAACGGGACACAGAAAGAAAAAATCATTAAAAGGGTTTTAACTCTTGCCTACTATATTAAAAACAAAACAAAAACAACAACATTTTAGTCACAGTTATAACAAAGGAAACTCAGTTGACTGTCATAAAAGTGGTTTATCTGTAGGCTATAAACAATTTAATATGTGTTTTCAAAAAAACATTAGGAAACTAACAACGTTTCAGAAAAAACAAATAATTAAATGTGCCAAAAGAAAAAAATGGACAAATTGCATCAGCAAAGAGCAGTAGTGGTCACAATTAAAACTCCAAACCAATAGAAATAGATGGACACATAGCAAGATAGTTTGTAAATTCTACAAAATACTCATCTCATCTCATGCTTGAAAAAAAAAAGGATAAATGTATCACAAGGATGGATTTTATGACAGAGCTGCCATTCAGACACATAGGTAGTGTTGCTGGTGTCTGGTGTCACTGGTGTCCTAAGTAAACCTTACTGAATACACTTTAAGTAGAAAAAGTTGTGTATCTTGGGGAAATTTGAGGTGGGGGGGGAGTTTTACGTGTTAATACTGCTGATGTGTGTCTTTACAGTTGTTCCACATGTGCTGTCTACAGTTATATTAGGTAATAGGCTGAATATGAATATGATTTTTTTACGACTGCAATGAAACTTTTTTTAAAGCCTGACCCAGGTCACATACTGTACATTTCACAGCTAACTGGCTACATGAGTATTTCCACAAGGTATATTTTCTAATTGTTGTTTGCTGCAATTTTTAAAGGCCTTTTTTGCAAAAATAGTGTAATGTTTCTAAGCAATATGTATCTGCACATAAGCATATTATTCCCTTGTGGAGGCATGTGATAGGGTTCTTACCAAAGGTGAAATACTTACCTTTTTGTGACAATTTTCACACATGGAGACATCCCAAGTATCCACTGGAGCACCTGTGTGGGACACCTCTAAAAAGTTTGTTCTTCTGTCCCACACTAGTGCTCCTGAGTCCAGATGTGTAAACAGCTGCTGCGTGTCCTCTCCTTACATTAAACTGAATAAAGCTTGCATTTCATTCTAGTTACAAACACGTCTAGACAGCAATGTACAAAACTTAATTTTATACAAATAGGCATGACCAAATGTATTTAACAAGTATCTGCCCAAAACATCGTATTTAATGAACGAACAATGTTTCCTACGACCAATTACTGTGCTCATGAACATGAAATTCGCCATTTTAAAATGTAGAACAGTAAAGAAAAGCACATGGTGCAGCATGCAAGTAATAATAATAATAGGAACACACAACAAGTACTTACTTTTTAGAAGCACTCTCTTGATTCTTCTATACTGATCCTGCTCCCTCAGTTTCAGGTCAGATCAGTGTTTCCTTATTTGCTCCTTGGAGCGTCGTACCCCAAAATTCTGCCGCAGACTCTTCACAACTTTCGTCATGATCTTGGCCTTTCGCAAATTAGGGTTTAGGTACGGTCCATGCTTCCCATCATAGTCGTTCCTCCGCAAGATGTACACCATCTCCACCATCTCTTCAAAAGCCATATTGGAGGCCTTAAATCTCCTCCTCCGGGATTGTGTCGTTTCGGGCTCCGGGCTTCCCTCCTCCTTGTTACTGGAATAATTTCCACACACCTGCTCTTTATCCACCATGTTGCTCCTACTGAGCGCAGAAGAGAGAAGAGGCGAGGAATCTTGGAGAAAGAACATCAGGGACGGGCACCACGGGTGGAGTTTCACGCCTGCACAGTCTATATCAAGCTAACATGCATGTGTCGTACACACGATCTGTGTGTGGAGGAAGGACGAACGGAAGTGGTGAGTGTCCTAAACGAGGGTAAAATTTGAACTTGGCCTATCACAGTGGTCTATACTACTTCAAGATTGAGGCTTATATTGGGAAATGATAATGAGAGTTTAGGCTGACATTAGTGTTTTTGTCTTGTGTATTGTCTTACAGCAAAGATGAATCACTTTAAGGACCCAGAATTCATGGCCAGTTTCATAGACAGATACAGGGTGATGAGGAATTTGTGGGAGGTGAAACACAGCTTATATTATAATAAACAAGCTAGGAGGTCATCGCTGGAGAAACTTCTGGAATTTGTGAAGACTCGGGTCCCCAATGCAAACATAAAGTTTTTGGACAATAAAATTGGGATCTTAACCACTTCAGTCCCGGAAGGATTTACCCCCTTCCTGACCAGAGCACTTTTTACAATTTGGCACTGCGTTGTTTTAACTGCTAATTGCACGGTCATGCAATGCTGTACCCAAACGAAACTTGCGTCTTTTTTTCCCACAAATAGAGATTTCTTTTAATGGTATTATTCACCTCTGCGGTTTTTATTTTTTGCGCTATAAACGGAAAAAGACAGAAAATTTTGAAAAAAAATGATATTTTCTATTTTTTGTTATAAAAAAATCCAATAAACTCAAGTCATACATTTAGGCTAAAATGTATTCGGCCGCATGTCTTTGGTAAAAAAAAATGTCAATAAGCGTATATTTATTGGTTTGCGCAAAAGTTATAGCGTCTACAAACTAGGGTACATTTTCTGGAATTTACACAGCTTTTAGTTTATGACTGCCTATGTCATTTCTTGAGGTGCTTAAATGGCAGGGCAGTACAAACCCCCCCAAATTACCCCATTTTGGAAAGTAGAAACCCCAAGGAAATTGCTGAGAGGCATGTTGAGCCCATTAAATATTACATTTTTTTGTCCCAAGTGATTAAATAATGATAAAAAAAAATTACAAAAAGTTGTCACTAAATGATATATTGCTCACACATGCCATGATTATATGTGAAATTGTGCCCCAAAATACATTTAGCTGCTTCTCCTGAGTATGGGGATACCACATGTGTGAGACTTTTTGGGAGCCTAGCCACGTACAGGGCCCCGAAAAACCAAGCACCGCCTTCAGGATTTCTAAGACCGTAAATTTTTGATTTCACTCCTCACTACCTATCACAGTTTTGAGGGCCATAAAATGCCAAGATGGCACAAAACCTCCCAAATGACCCAATTTTGGAAAGTAAACACCCCAAGCTATTTGCTGAGAGGCATGTTGAGTCCATGGAATATTTTATATTTTGACATAAGTTGCGGGAATATTACAAACTTTTTTTTTTTTTGCACAAAGTTGTCACTAAATTATATATTGCTCAAACATGCCATGGGCATATGTGGAATTACACCCCAAAATACATTCTGCTGCTTCTCCTGAGTACGGGGATACCACATGTGTGGGACTTTTTGGAAGCCTAGCTGCGTACGGGGCCCCGAAACCTAAGCACTGCCTTCAGGATGTCTAAGGACGTAAATTTTTGATTTCACTCCTCACTATCTATCACAGTTTTGAAGGCCATAAAATGCCAAGATGGCATAACCCCCCCCAAATGACCCCATTTTGGAAAGTAGACACCCCCAGCTATTTGCTGAGAGGCATGACGAGTCCATGGAATATTTTATAGTTTGCCACAAGTTGCAGGAAAATGACAAACTTTTTTTTTTTGCACAAAGTTGTCACTAAATGATATATTGCTCACACAGGCCATGGGCATATGTGGAATTGCACCCCAAAATACATTCTGCTGATTCTCCTGAGTACGGGGATACCACATATGAGGGACTTTTTGGGAGCCTAGCCGCGTACGGGGCCCCGAAAACCAAGCACCGCCTTCAGGATTTCTAAGGGCGTAAATTTTTGATTTCACTCCTCACTACCTATCACAGTTTTGAAGGCCATAAAATGCCAAGATGGCACAACCCCCCCCAAATGACCCTATTTTGGAAAGTAGGCACCCCAAGCTATTTACTGAGAGGCATAGTGAGTATTTTGCAGCTCTCATTTGTTTTTAAAAAAATGAAGAAAGACAAAATGTATTTTTTTTCTTTTTTCAATTTTCAAAACTTGACAAAAAGTGTGATCTGAAAAATATTCACTATACCTCTCAGCAAATAGCTTGGGGTGTCTACTTTTCAAAATGGGGTCATTTGGGGGGGGTTGTGCCACCTGGGCATTCCATGGCCTCCGAAACTGTGATAGGCAGTAAGGAGTGAAATCAAAAATTTACACCCTTAGAAAGCCTGAAGGCGGTGCTTGGTTTTCGGGGTCCTGTACACGGCTAGGCTCCCAAAAAGTCTCACACATGTGGTATCCCCGTACTCAGGAGAAGCAACAGAATGTATTTTGGGGTGTAATTTCACATATTCCCATGGCATGTTTGAGCAATATATCATTTAGTGACAACTTTGTGCACAAAAAAAAGTTGTCTTTTTCCCGCAACTTGTGTCACAATATAAAATATTCCATGGACTCGAAATGCCTCTCAGCAAATGGCTTGGGGTGTCTACTTTCTAAAATGGGGTCATTTGGGGGTGTTTTGAACTGTCCTGGCATTTTTTGCACAACATTTAGAAGCTTATGTCACACATCACCCACTCTTCTAATCACTTAAAGACAAAGCCCTTTCTGACTCTTTTTGTTTACATGAAAATTTTTTTTTTTTTTGCAAGAAAATCACTTTGAACCCCCAAACATTATATATTTTTTTAAAGCAAATGCCCTACAGATTAAAATGGTGGGAGTTTCATTTTTTTTTCACACAGTATTTGCGCAGCGATTTTTCAAATGCATTTTTTTGGGAAAAAACACACTTTTTTAAATTTGAATGCACTAAAACACACTATATTGCCCAAATGTTTGATGAAATAAAAAAGATGATCTTAGGCCGAGTACATGGATACCAAACACGACATGCTTTACAATTGCGCACAAACGTGCAGTGGCAACAAACTAAATACATTTTTAAAAGCCTTTAAAACATGCATGGAGCAATTGCTGTTTACATTTGACGCCACACCGATGCTTGGGTTCGCCTTTGCGTGAGAGCAGGGGTCGGACAGGGGTGCTTTTTTTTTTCTTTCTTTTTTTTTTATCTTATTTTTAAACTGTCCCTTTCATTTTTTTTTTTATCATTTTTATTGTTATCTCAGGGAATGTAAATAACCCCTATGATAGCAATAGGTAGTGACAGGTACTCTTTTTTGAAAAAATTGGGGTCTATTAGACCCTAGATCTCTCCTCTGCCCTCAAAGCATCTGACCACACCAAGATCAATGTGATAAAATGCTTTCCCAATTTCCCAATGGCGCTGTTTACATCCGGCGAAATCTAAGTCATAGAATGCTCGTAACTTCCGGTTTCTTAGGCCATAGAGGTGTTTGGAGCCATTCTGGTTACCGAATGGCTCCACTAATCTGACGCTGCCTGGGGCGATGCAGACCCTATCTGACCCTAAAACTTAACTTATATCACCGCCGGGCGATCAGGGGGTTAAACCTTTATTAGGTAATAAACGGCGAGTGCCCTGAAACTATAAAAAACAAACTAACTAACCAGCGTCACCACTAACAGTTATACGGTGATCACTGGTAAAAGGGTTAACTAGGGGGCAATCAGGGGGTTAAAACCTTTACTAGGTAGTATATGGTGGTCCCTGACGCTATAAAAGGCTGACAGCGAACCTAAATACTTACCTCCCTAACTAGCGTCAATTGTGACACTAATACAGCGATCAGAAAAAGATTGCTTAGTGACACTGGCAACGGGGGGTGATCAAAGGGTTAAAACTTTATTAGGGGCGGTTAGGGGGGTACCCTAGACCTAAAGGGGCCTAACACTAACTGCCCTACCACTTATAACTGTCACAAAATGACACCAATGCAATAATCAGAAAAAAAAACAGCTATTGGTGTCACTGTGACAGGGGGTGCAGGGGGGTGATCGGGGTGTGACTGGGGGGTGAAATGTGTGCCTAGAGTGTTCTACTGTTAGTGTAGTGTTGGTGCACTTACTTGGATGTCTTCTCTCCTCGGCCCCGGAACGAAAAGACCGACACGAGGAGAGATGACATCACTGTCTCTGCCTCTGTTTATATTACAGAGGCAGATGAAGATTGTCATTCGTTGGGAGCGATCGCGAAGGGGTGGCCACGAATGAGTGGCCTCCCCCTCAGCACGGATCGCTCCCCTAACGATGCCGACAGCCTCGGGCACCGGGGGGGCACGATGCGTCCCCCGCCTGCGGGAGGCAAATCACATACCAGGTACGTGATTTTGCCTGCCTGTGCCATTCTGCCGCAGTATATCTGCGTTAGGCGGTCGGCAAGTGGTTAAGGAACATGTATAAGAAGGAGCATAAAAAAATCCAGAAATCACTCAGATCAGGAGTAGCAGCAGCGCAAGTGTATGTACCCAGGTTGTGGTACTTCAACAAACTACGGTTTCTGGATGACCAGACTGAAGCCAGGGAATCACTTTCTACCCTTCCCTGTAGCCTTCCCTCCACAGCAGAGGCTGAGGAGGAACAACCTGGGCCTTCCATCTTAGAAGAAGTGGATGCACCCAGCTGGAGCCAGGTATATTATTTGTAGACATATTTATTGTCCTAATATTAATGATGTTAACTAGATGTTATAATATAATATATAATTGATAACTAATTAATGATTTTAAACAAAGTGATTTACATATGAATAGACAGTAGTGGCCAAAATGTTTGGGACAAGAAAGAAAAATGCTGGGGTCAGAATTATAGTCTTTTCTATTTATTAACATTCAATTTGCAAGTCATGAGCTAAAAATTGTGTGTAATTGATGAAGCAAAAACTAAAACTATGTCTCTTTTTTATACAAAGGATGAGCTCAGCTAGGAGAAGGGTCTGGAAAATGGCAGGCAGGAGGAGGCCGTGCCCAATGACAGCCAGGAGGTGGCCGTACCCAGTGACAGCCAGGAGGTGGGTGGGCCTAGTGTCAGCCAGAAGGTAGCTGGCCCCAGTAGGAGCCACACGCAATCCCAGGTGCCTCCCCTCTGCCTTCAAACAAAAAGGCCCAGGAAGGGGACGATGACGGAGGAGGCAGCACTGGGCCTCATTAGGGAAGCGAGTGATGTGCTCAGAAGCCCCTCTGATGCTGAAGAGGCCTGTGGCTGCTATATAGCCACAAGATTGTTGAAATTGGAGGAGGGCCAACGCTTACTCTGTGAACGAATTATTTTTGAGGGCCTTCAGAAGGGATTGAGGGGTCAGCTGACAGAGAACAGCCACATATATGATCTCACCCATCCTCCTCCTCCTCCTCCTCCTGCCACAATTCCACCACCAGTTCCACAGCCTCCAAGGAAGGCTGCAAGGAAGGCTGCAGGGAAGCGTGGAGGGAAGGTTGCAGTGAAGAGAAGAAAGTGATGGCCTGTGTTCAGTCTGGTCTGACAGAAGACTTAGGCTGGTGTAGTACCACAGCCTGGGGACATAGATATTATCTGCTGCTGGTCCTGATCTCGGGGAGTCCTGGACCAGATTGGGCTC
Organism: Aquarana catesbeiana; assembly: GCF_042186555.1. Taxonomy (NCBI): domain Eukaryota; kingdom Metazoa; phylum Chordata; class Amphibia; order Anura; family Ranidae; genus Aquarana; species Aquarana catesbeiana. Next base: position 759,500,728 of record NC_133324.1, read on the forward strand.
AAAATTATATGGACTCCTCAAGATAAAAATTTTTGTTTACATAGACTTGATGTGTGCCCTGGGGCCAAAAGGCTTCGCAAATTCCAAGTTTCTCCAGCCTTGCCTTCCTCTTTATTTTGTTAACCAGAATAAATGGATATTTTATTTTGAGGAAATACTTGCCTATATGTTTTTTTTAAAATAGGACAGATTGTTTGTGAGTGGGCAGGTACATTTTAAAAAGACAATGTCAAATTAACAAGGGACACCAACCAGCCTCCTTAAGGTTACAAAATACAAGATAATAATGTTATTGTGGTAACTTGACACACCAAAAAAAAAAATAAGGAGATCACTAGAAAATAATTTTGCAATAATCAACAAAAAAGATCTTGATGAAAAAAAAATCATAAAATAAGATGACTATAAAAAATAATTCTCAACATTATTCTGGAGATCTAGCTTTAAAATAATTAAAGATTATTCATGAGATCACGAGAAATAATAAAGAAACAAGTTTGTGAGAATATCAGCAACAAAACAAGTTCATTCTTCTAGCATTATAAAGCACAAAAGAATGCGCTGCATTAAACGGTCACAGATTTTGCAGCGTGAGGAATGTGCTAACTCTTTTCCGAACGCTAGTTTTACCAGACCGAGCTTTTCCGTCTCGTACTTGCTTCTGAGCATGCGTAGTTTTTGGTACGTCGGAACAGCATACAGACGAGCGGGTTTCCCGATAGTAATTAGTTCCGTCGGAAAAATTTAGAACATGTCCACTATCTAAGTCCGTCAGAATTTTCGACGGAAAAAGTCTGATGGGGCATACACACGGTCGGAAAATACAATGAAAAGCTCTCATCGGACTTTTTCTGATGGACATTCTGCTTGTGTGTACGCGGCATTAGAGTAAGCTTCCTTTAGCTTAGAACTACTGGGTCTCCTATTCCCACCATTACATTTAAGCCTAATACTGCTAGATAAAAGAAGTCACATTCTAAACTTTCCAAAGCTTTTTTATCAAGTTGTAATGAATCAGATAGGGATGCTGCTATATTTGTGACAAACACTATTGCAACAGTAAAAAAAAATCAATTCTGAATTAAAAGTATGTGATGCTAGAAAAAAGTGCCATTGATGCTGCCCATGAGAGTTATACTATTACATATTAGCACCATATAGCATATATAGCTTAATGGCATCTCCCTAGTGTGTAATTTAAAGGATTGGTGTTTTAACCATGTTACCCTCAAAGTTAAAAGATGGACACCGCTATATGGTATTTTAAAAAAATATTTTCTTTGCATAAGTACATATCCCACATGGCAGTGCCTGGCTCTCAGTGTCCCTTTTCTCAGTGCCTTGCATATTAGTCTTGAAAGGTTTAGAATTTATTTTCAAAATTCACAGTTCCAGTGGTCCGCTGAAGCGCAGGCAGCCTTTGAGACTCTTAAAGGACTGTTTACTTATGGATCTGTTCTAAAACACCCTGATCCAGTCTTGCCTTACGTCCTGGAAGTGGATGCATCAGAAACAGCAGTTGGAGCAGTGCTTTCTCAGAGACTAGAGTCTAAGGCTCTGTTGCATCCAGTCACCTTCTTCTCCCGTAAACTACCTGCAGTGGATCGAGACTATGATGTTGGGGATCATGAACTCCTCGCGATCAAGGCTGCACTAGAGGAATAGAGCTACACACCCAATCTTGATCTACACAGATTATAAGAATTTAGAATATTTAAGAGCAGCAAAGAGGTTGAGACCCCGACAGGCCAGATGGGCACTTTTTTTCTTCTCAATTCTATTTTCACATAACTTTCAGGCCGGGATTTAAGAATACAAAACCTGATGCACTTTCCTGCATGTTTAGCAACTCAGAACAGTCTGCACCCCCAGATACTATCCTGTCTTCAGGGAATTTCCTTTTGCTCCAAGGAGACCTACTTTCTCAAATAAAACAGGCTTCTGTGGGAATCCCCTCACCTACTGGAACCACCTTACAGGCAAGAGATGGGTTGCTATGGTATAAGGAAAGATCTTTATATGATAGACGTCTGAGTATCTATCTTAGGACTATGTCATGACCACATACTAGCTGGGCATTTTGGAATCAGCAAGACCTCTGAACTTATACAACGTACATTCTGGTGGCCGCAAGTACAGAAAGACTGCAAAAAGTATGTTGAGTCCTGTATCACTTGTATTCAGAGCAAGAACAGCAAAACTAAGGCTTGGGGTCTGCTAAAACCATTGCCCGTCCCAGGTAGACCTTGGAGGATGATTTCTATAGACTTTATTGTTGAGGTTCCTCCATCGGAAGGCTACAGAACCATCTTTGTGGTAGAGGATCGGTTGTCCAAAATGGCACATTTTCTCCCTATGAAAGGTACACCATCCGCTCAAGAGACTGCACAAATTTTTATTATGGAAATTAGAAGACTTCATGGAGTTCCAGCAAATATTGTGTCGGATCATGGGGTGCAGTTCACCTCCAGATTCTGGAAAGCCTTGTGTACTGCCCTGGGGATTAAACTATGATTTTCTTCAGCCTATCACCCACAGACGAATGGACAGACGGAGAGACTTAATCAGACTCTTGAACAGTACCTGCGGTCTTTTTCCTCATTCTCTCAAGATGACTGGGTATCACTATTACCACTAGCTGAGTTTGCCTACAATAACTCTGTCCATTCAGCCACAATGCAATCTCCGTTCTTCGCCAATTATGGCTTTCATCCTTCCTTCTTGTCCAATACAGAACCAGAATGCTCAATACCTGCTCTCCTTGAAACAACGCAGTTCTTTGACACTAATAACAAACTGCTGCAAGAAACAATGACTAAAACACAGGCATACAACAAAAAGGTTTTCGACAAAAGGAGGGAAGTTGATTCTGAAACCTGGAGATCAAGTATGGTTGTCCACAACCAATCTAAGGTTAGCCTGTCCATCAAAGAAATTGGGTCCTAAGTTTGTGGGGCCTTTCCCAGTAAAGAAGAAGTTCAACAATGTGGCCTACGAATTAGAGCTATCCTAATCTTTCAGGATTCATCCCGTTTTTCACCTGACCTTGCTGAAACCTGCTATCCCCAATTCCTTCCCCGGATGAAATGTTGGTTCAGCTGAGCCAGTATTAGTCAATGGGGAGGAAGAATTTGAAGTGAAAGCAATTTTGGATTGCAGGAAGAGGAATAACCAAATTCAGTTCCTGATAAAGTGGAAAAGGTATGGGCCAGAGGAAAACTCTTGAGAACCCGAAGGCAATATTGATGCCAAAAGACTGATCCAGGTGTTCAAGAGCGCTCATCCTGTTAGGTTGGCCCGGTTGGGCATCCAGAGGCTGCCCATTGGGAGGAGACAATGCCAGGAAAGGCATGCAAGCAACCAAGATGGCTGCCGGAGAAGATCCCCTTTGCTCCATGTCCCATTGAGAAGAGCAGCACGGGTGTGTTTGCGTGCACACGCGTGCCAATGCAGAATGGGATGCCACCACAAGTGCGCGCGTGACCTGTGAAGGCCTTTGGCACCAAAGTGGCTATTTAAACTGGCTCATTCCCCAAGATCAGTGCTGTCTGGTCTACAGTGTTTCCTGTGTCTCCTGCTATCCATTGCCTGTACCAGTTCCTGTTGACTTACCGGGTTGCTACTGACTACTCCTGCAATCTGCCTGCATCTGACCCCGGCTTGTCTTTGATTGCGCTCCTGCCTGTTCCTCCTGCCATCTTGCTACCAGCCTGCATCTGACTATGCTTCTGCATCAGCACCTGTTCCAGACTTGTTCTCCGGTGTCTAATTCAGCTTGCATACACCTGCCTGTGCTTCAGTCATTACCAAAACCAAGTTCTGCTAGCTGCTGTACCCACGCTCCTGTCCATGGCACCTAAGTACCAGCCTTCTCCAGTCTCCAGCCTGTCAGCTGTTCCTGGTCGTCCTGCTGTGTCGGTGTTCTCCCACGGCTTTGCCTTCAGTTCCGTTTCAGCCTCCCCGCTAGCAACTTGCCAGGCACTCATGCGACTCTGCACTCCCATGCCACCTGTCTGCTCTACCAGAGGCCTCGAATCAGAAGTGTAAGAGAGGCCTTCTTCTGCATAACAGACTCTACCTTCAGGTACGTGACAACATTACAGTCGTGAGCAATTTTAAATGATATTTTTTCCTTTAGAAATTACATTTTGCTGCTGTACTTTTCTAAATATGGGGAAAATGCATTACTTTACAGGCAGAATAAGGGGACCCCCTAGGCACGATATTTAACCACTTCAGCCCCAGACCATTTGGCTGGTCAAAGACCAGAGGACTTTTTACAATTTGGCACTGTGCTGCTTTAACTGGTAATTGCGCTGTCATGCAATATTGTATCCAAACGAAATGTGCGTCCTTTTTTTCCCACAAATAGAGCTTTCTTTTGATGGTATTTGATTGCCTCTGCAATTTTTATTTTTTGTGATATAAATGGAAAAAGACTGAAGATTTTGAAAAAAAATGATACTTTCTAATTTTTGTTATAAGAAAAATCCAGTAAACTCAATTTTAGTCATACATTTAGGCCAAAATGTATTCAGCCACATGTCTTTGGTAAAAAAAATGTCAATAAGCGTATATTTATTGGTTTGCGCAAAAGTTATAGCGTCTACAAACTAGGGTACATTTTCTGGAATTTACGCAGCTTTTAGTTTATGACTGCCTATCTCATTTCTTAAGGTGCTAAAATGGCAGGGCAGTACAAACCCCCCCAAATTACCCCATTTTGGAAAGTAGACACCATAAGGAAATTGCTAAGAGGCATGTTGAGCCCATTGAATATTTTTTTTTTGTCCCAAGTGATTGAATAATGACAAAAAATAAGATAAAAAATTTTTTTTACAAAAAGTTGACACTAAATTATATATTGCTCACACATGCCATAGTTATATGTGGAATTGCACCCCAAAATACATTTTGCTGCTTCTCTTGAGTATGGGGATACCACATGTGTGGGACTTTTTGGGAGCCTAGCCGCGTACGGGGCCCCCGAAAACCAAGCACCGCCTTCAGGATTTCTAAGGGCGTAAATTTTTGATTTCACTCCTCACTACCTATCACAGTTTTGAGGGCCATAAAATGCCAAGATGGCACAAAACCTCCCAAATGACCCCATTTTGGAAAGTAAACACCCCAAGCTATTTGCTGAAAGGCATGTTGAGTCCATGGAATATTTTATATTTTGCCACAAGTTGCGGGTAAATGACAAACTTTTTTTTTTGCACAAAGTTGTCACTAAATGATATATTGCTCAAACATGCCATGGGCATATGTGGAATTACACCCCAAAATACATTCTGCTGCTTCTCCTGAGTACGGGGATACCACATGTGTGGGACCATTTGGGAGCCTAGCCACGTACTGGGCCCCGAAAACCAATCACTGCCTTCAGGATTTCTAAGGGCGTAAATTTTTTATTTCACTCCTCACTACCTATCACAGTTTTGAAGGCCATAAAATGCCAAGATGGCACAACCCCCCCCCCCCAAATGACCCCATTTTGGATCAACTGTTTCCACCTGAATGCCGGTTTGGCCAGTGAATAGGGAAGCACGGGTTCTGCAGAAGTAGTGGGCTTCCAATTAGGATTGGCGAATTCTGCAGGAAGGGCACAACGGTGTGTCTTTGTCTTCTTCTTGGTGGCAGCGGGACACTACTTGTGCTTGCCACCTCACCAGCTTGAACTGCACATATGGGACTCGCCACGTCACCACATGTTACTGCAGTGCTGGATATACGACCAGGGTGTACTAGGCCGCTGGTGCTTGCCAGTTCACTAGAAGGAATAGCGGCGCTAGAAATTCTCTGCTCCATACGAGAGCCCTGCGGTTCTTGCACCTCAATAGCAGAAGAAGATCAGGGTCTGGTACACCTGACCTTGGCAAGGACCACAACTCCATCATCAGAGCTATCTGTAATGGAGCCGCTGTCGTCTACAGGATCGTATTCTGAGCCTCAATCTGACAGATGAGTGACTTCCTCTTCACTATCTGTCATGCTCAGAAACGTGTAGGCCTCTTCACTACTGTACCTTCGATTTCCCATTTTGGGCTCTAAATTTACCTGTACTGTAGTGAGACTCACAAAGCTCCTAGACTGTCAGCAAATGTAGCAAACGCTACCAAAAAAACTGTTAGCAATCGCAGGGATCAGGCCTGACACTGTGAATGCTGCAGTTATGTGTGTTTAGTGTTTTGTAAGTGACAGTGATCGATCTATACTGCACTTGGGTGGGCTGGGCTGGGCTGGGCGGAGGGGCAAAACACAGGTGCTAGCAGGTATCTGGGCTGATCCCGCTAACACTACATTTTTGGGAACCCTAAACTGCTGGGGACGCTAGTATAGATCTGATCAGATCAGATATCGATCCGTTCAGATACTATACCACTAAGAGAGGTATATGCTGCGTGCGTGGGTGTTAGCAGTACTGGCACTAATCTGACCCTGCCTGGGGCGACACAGACCCTATCTGACACTAAAACCTAACTTATATCATACGCCGGGCAATCAGGGGATTAAACCTTTATTGGGTAATAAACGGCGGGTATAAAAAACAAACTAACTAACCAGCATCACCCGTAACACTTATACAGTGATCACTGGTTAAAGGGTTAACTAGGGGGCAATCAGGGGGTTAAAACTTTTATTAGGTAGTATATGGGGGTACCTGACGCTACAAAAAGCTGACAGTAAAACTAAATACTTACCTGGCTAACTAGCGTCACCTAACTAGCGACACTAATACGGCGATCAGAAAAAAGATCGCTTAGTGACACTTGCAAGCGAAGAAGGGGTTAACTGGGGGGTGATCAAGGGGTTAAACTTTTATTAGGGGGGGTTAGGGGGGTACCCTAGACCTAAAGGGGCCTACCACTAACTGCCCTACCACTTATAACAGTCACAAATGACACCAATGCAGTAATCAGTAAAAAAAAAAAAAAAAAAAAAAAAAACTGCTATTGGTGTCACTGTGACAGGGGGTACAGGGGGTGATCAGTTGGTGATAAGGGGTGATTGGGGGGTGATTTGTGTGCCTACGTGTTCTACTGTTAGTGTAGTGTTGGTGCACTTGATGTCTTCTCTCCTCGGGCGCCGGAATGAAAAGACGGACGCGAGGAGAGATGACATTACTTCCTCTGCTTCTGTTTACATTACAGAAGCAGAGGAAGCTTCTCATTCATCAGGAGCGATCGCGAGGGGGTGGCCATGAATCGGTGGCCTCCCCCTCAGCACGGATTGCTCCTGTAACCATTCCGACCACCGTAGGCACCGGGGGGGGCCCAATTGGGCCCCCCACCCGCTGGGAGGCAGGGACGTGCAGGTATGCCCATATGCCTGCCCGTGCCATTTTGACGACGTACACTGGCGTGCGGCGGTCGGCAACTGGTTATTGTTTCACTTTAAGCATTCTTAAAATCACTGCTCCTGAAAAAACTGACTTTTTTAAAAACTTTTTTTTGCATTCATACATGTTCCCTGGGGTAGTATCCCGGTCCCCAAACACTTTTAATGGCAATAACTTGCATATAAGCCTTTAAAATACGCACTTTTGATTTTCACGTTCATGCCCCATAGACTTTAACGGTGTTTGCGTGTTCGCACAAATTTTTGGTCTGTTCACAAGTTCTGGTGCGAACCGAACCGGGGGGTGTTTGGCTCATACCTAATAATAATAAGCATGATAACTGTGTCACATTAATATATAGGAGCTTCTATTTGTAGCTAAGATAGTTCAACATATTTTCCTATGGTAATTTATCTACAGCAATGTTTACCAAACAGTTTATGATTTGTGCATAGTGATGAGCTGAACGTACCTGGGTTTAGTGAACATTACTAAAGTTTGTGTGTTGAATCTGTACCCTAATGTTAAAAAAACAGTAATGCCCATTTTACAAGGGATTGTAAAAAAAAAAGTGGCAAGAGGGGATGGGCACTGTCCTGATAAGCATGTACCAAAGAAAAAAACTTTTAAAAAATGTGTTTGATGGGAGCAGCGATTTTAGAAATGCTTAGTAAAGTGAAACATTATGAATGCAAATCTCTACCAAGTGGCATGCCTGGAAGATGCCCTGACCCTGCCTACTTCATTCAGTTTGTAAAAAGAGCAGCCAGCAATTCCTTTAATTTATACCAGACCTTTATCCCAATATCCTAACTGACCCCCAGACAAAAAAATTACATGAAGTTTCCCCCACAATTTATAACAAGCCCTGCAGGTCTGCTATACATTTTTTTTTTGTTTCATAAAGTTTTAATGAGTAAACAATATATCAAAGTACAAATAAATTGTTAGAAAAAGAATGTGGCATAAATACATTTAATGACATTGATCATATCCAATGTAAACCATGGCATAAGATTAACTTGTTGGTTATCAAGTAAAAGAAAAATTAAACCTAATAATTCTAGTAAACTAGGTCATAAATAAATACAAAGCACCCAAGTATAAAGTAAGGTATTTTCGGTCTGGTATTCTGTGTTTGTTCTAAATAATGTAGGATACCTGTTGGTGATGTGTTAGGGGTGATTGCACGAGGGTTGTATTTGGACGGACAGCTGCAAGGGACACCGCTAGAGGTGTAGTATTGTTCTGTCTGTATCTTTTTATGGAAGGCATCCCGTCACCTCTCTCCTCTCAGCTATTCTCTCACTCTCCTTCACTCATCTCCCCTCCCCACTCTCTCTAACTTGTTGGGGGGGGGGGGGAGAAGGAGTATAAACAGAGAGGTGAAGGAAATAAAGGATATGATGATAAGAGAGAATGGATGGGATGGTATAAAGCTAGGTATAGGGAATGATGCAAGATTGAATATGGATGTTTACATTACTTCTCGTAACTTCTCCCATAATTGGGAGAAGAATTGGAAAAAGAGCTGAAAATAATTTTTTTTCTTAAACTGGGATAGAAGTCTCCAAATTTAGCTTGAGAATAATTAAGGATTGAAGTGAAATATTTTTCACATGCGTCAGTGTAGGCATTGGTTGTTTTGTAGTTTCGCCAACAGTACCATGTTTTAGTAAATTTAGTGAGTTTTTCCTGAGAGATGTTAACTAGTTTGATCTCTTCCATTTTATTAAGTCTGTGGAACCATTCCACTGTTGTAGGTGTATGGGTTGATCGTCATTGTGATGGAATGCATTGCCTTGCTGCATTGATTATGAACATCGATAAGGATTTTTGATAATAGATAATAATTGAGCGGAAGAGTAGGTTATGTCATCAGAGGTTGTTTTTAAGATGGTATTGTGAACTAATTTCCAAAAGGGTTGTATCTTAGCGCACGACCACCACACGTGAAGCAATGTTCCTTTTTCTTTCTCACATCTCCAACAAATGTCAGGGATATGTGATGCAAATTTGTGTATAGCAGGTGTCTTACAGCATTGGGTTAGAATTTTGTAACCACACTCTTGTATTGCAACATTCATGGATCCTTTGTGTATATATGTACAGATGTTTTCCCAATCTAAGTCTACAAGCTGCAAATCCAATTCATGGTTCCATGTTTGAAATGAGCTGCTGGCAGAAACATCTTCAAATAAAGACATGTAAAGCAAGGAAATTAAATGTTTTTGGGGGTGTGTTTGTTACAAAGAGATTCAAGCACTGTGTATGGTCGAGACCATAGGTGGTTTCTCTCTTAGTCAAGAAATGGTTAATTTGCATCTAAGCCCATTGTGAAAGGGAATGGGGGGTTTGTTCTGCATTGTAGGTCTTATAGCAGCACCATCTTGAATTTAAACACATTGTAGGGTGTGCCCCCCCAAATATGTTTTTGTATATTGTAATAGAGCTTGACCAGGTTTTTTGGGCTGGAGCACCCCTCCCCCTCCTCATTACCTCTTATTTAGTGGCCACCAGTGCATAGGATATATCCCCTTCAGTTCTCCCACATAGAGGAGTTCAGCTCCCATGGTTAAGACAAAGGATCTTCCATTCTATTACTAGAGTAGGACCCACTAATTCGGGGTACTTTGTCACAGTAAGTGGGCTTAGCACTATATGACCATATAGTGTGACCAAACCCCTGTATTTTTTGAATATTTTCAGGTGTTTTTAACTAGCCTTGCAGGAAATGTCATTCTTGTATGTGTGCACTGTAAAATATTTTGTACTGTTTGTAGGTCTTATAGCAGCACCATCTTGAATTTAAACGCATTGTAGGGTGTGCCCCCCAAATATGTTTTTGTATATTGTAATAGACCTTGACCAGGTTCTTTGGGCTGGAGCACCCCTCCCCCTCCTCATTACCTCTTATTTAGTGGCCACCAGTGCATAGGATATATCCCCTTCAGTTCTCCCACATAGAGGAGTTCAGCTCCCATGGTTGAGACAAAGGATCATCCATTCTATTACTAGAGTAGGACCCACTAATTCGGGGTACTTTGTCACAGTAAGTGGGCTTAGCACTATATGACCATATAGTGTGACCAAACCCCTGTATTTTTTGAATATTTTCAGGTGTTTTTAACTAGCCTTGCAGGAAATGTCATTCTTGTATGTGTGCACTGTAAAATATTTTGTACTGTTTGTAGGTCTTATAGCAGCACCATCTTGAATTTAAACGCATTGTAGGGTGTGCCCCCCAAATATGTTTTTGTATATTGTAATAGACCTTGACCAGGTTCTTTGGGCTGGAGCACCCCTCCCCCTCCTCATTACCTCTTATTTAGTGGCCACCAGTGCATAGGATATATCCCCTTCAGTTCTCCCACATAGAGGAGTTCAGCTCCCATGGTTGAGACAAAGGATCATCCATTCTATTACTAGAGTAGGACCCAATAATTCGGGGTACTTTGTCACAGTAAGTGGGCTTAGCACTATATGACCATATAGTGTGACCAAACCCCTGTATTTTTTGAATATTTTCAGGTGTTTTTAACTAGCCTTGCAGGAAATGTCATTCTTGTATGTGTGCACTGTAAAATATTTTGTACTGTTTGTAGGTCTTATAGCAGCACCATCTTGAATTTAAACGCATTGTAGGGTGTGCCCCCCAAATATGTTTTTGTATATTGTAATAGACCTTGACCAGGTTCTTTGGGCTGGAGCACCCCTCCCCCTCCTCATTACCTCTTATTTAGTAGCCACCAGTGCATAGGATGTATCCCCTTCAGTTCTCCCACATAGAGGAGTTCAGCTCCCATGGTTGAGACAAAGGATCATCCATTCTATTACTAGAGTAGGACCCAATAATTCGGGGTACTTTGTTGCAGTAAGTGGGCTTAGAACTATATGACCATATAGTGTGACCAAACCCCCGTATTTTTTGAATATGTTCAGGTGTTTTTAACTAGCCTTGCAGGAAATGTCATTCTTGTATGTGTGCGCTGTAAAATATTTTGTACTGTTTGTAGGTCTTATGGCAGCACCATCTTTAATTTAAATGCATTGTAGGGTGTGCCCCCCAAATATGTTTTTGTATATTGTAATAGACTTTGACCAGGTTTTTTGGGCTGGAGCACCCCTCCCCCTCCTCATTACCTCTTATTTATTGGCCAGCAGTGCATAGGATGTATCCCCTTCAGGAGTTTAGCTCCCATGGTTGAGACAAAGGATCTTCCATTCTATTACTAGAGTAGGACCCATTAATTTGGGGTACTTTGTCGCAGTAAGTGGGCTTAGCACTATATAACCATATAGTGTGACCAAACACCCCCCCCCCCCGTATTTTTTAATATGTTCAGGTGTTTTTAAATAGCCTTGCAGGAAATGTCATTCTTGTATGTGTGCACTGTAAAATATTTTGTAGATCTTCAAATAAAGACATATAAAGCAAGGAAATTAAATGTCTTTGGGGGTGTGTTTGTTACAAAGAGATTCAAGCACTGTGTATGGTCAAGACCATAGGTGGTTTCTCTCTTAGTCAAGAAATGGTTAATTTGCATCTAAGCCTATTGTTAAATGGAATGGGGGGTTTGTTCTGCATTGATATCTGATAGTGTGATCAGTTTTCCCCTCTTAAAGAAGAGAGAGGTCAATACATCTCTATGTGGCCAATTTTTTTTAGGAAGTCGTTAGATAGGCCTGGTATAAAATCCATGTTAGACTGGAGAGGAGTTAGTGGGCCCCACAAAGGAGTTGGTGAGGTTTTCTTTTGAATTCTATGGAAAGTATCTAGTGTCGGATTTATGAGAGGATGGGTTTCGGCTTCCAGGGAGCTATGTTTAGATTGAATCCAAGGAAGTGTTTGTAAACATTGTGTTATTATTGAATGTTCTAGGTTAACCTAGTCTTTTATGTCATGGTGGATATTCCAGTCTACTATGCAGGCTAAATGGATTGCTCAATAGTATCATTGCAAATCTGGAAGTCCAATTCCTCCTTTGGGTTTTGGCAGGATTAGGCAAGAATAACTTGCTCTTGGCGATTTATTTTTCCAAATAAAGGATGTACAGGCTTTACGGAAGGATGCAAAGAAAGAAGCTGGGAGATGAATGGGGATTGTTTGCATAACATAGAGGAAGCGCGGAAGTATGGTAATTTTAATCAACGCTGATCTCCCAAACCAGGAGATATTTAGAGAGCCCAGCGTTTCAAATCCTTGCGTGTTGTTTCCATAATTTTTCCATAGATACAGTTAAAGAGTTCTGAAAGTTTAGTGGGGATGTGAATATCTAAATATGTTATATCATCTTTTGCCCATTTAAAAGGAAAATACATTTGGCAGAGTTTGACTGTTTCTAGTGGCAGCGTTATATTGAGAGCATTAAATTTGGAGTAATTTATTTTTAGATTGGAAATTTTCTGGAAAAGGTCTAGGTTCTGGAGTAGGTTGGGATAGATGTGGGAGGTTCAGTAAGAAAAAGGAGAAGGTCTTCCACAAAAGCAGCTAATTTGTAGGTGCAATTGTGGTTGGTAATCCCTTTGATGTCTGGGTTGGATCTGATTTTATTCAATAAGGGTTCAAGGGTAAGAACAAAGAACAGAGGGGAGAGAGGACACCCCTGCCATGTTCAATTGTGAAGCTGGAAGGTGGTCATCAGGTGGCCATTAACTCGTACTCTTGCCATAGGAGCTGTATATAGAGCTTTAATGTAGGCTTGCATTTTAGGTAAGAAGCCTATGGAAACAAGCACAGCATCCATATAATCTCAGGCCACTCTGCCGAATGCCTTTTCAGCATTGAGGGAGAGGAAGAAACCTTGTTGAGATTGTGATGTTAGCCAGTGATGGAGATTCAAGGCTTTTGTTGTGTTATCGCGGCCCTCTCTTCCAGGGATAAAACCTACCTGATCAAGAGAGATAAAGGAGGGGAGCAGTGGTAGAATTCTATTTGCTAGGATTTTAGTGTATATTTTTACATCTACATTTATGAAGGGAGCTTGGCCTTGCGATGAAACGTCCCACACTCCGCTTGAGTGCTTTTGTCATATACCGCTTCCTCCCAGTCTGAATATAGATATCAGATATTCCAATTGCTAACAACCAGAAAACAAAACAATACTCATTTGGTTGCTCAACATGGACTGTTTATTAGAACAAGAATACAGTCTTTTATACAGTTGAAGAGGAGGTTCCCCCCCTCCTGCTCATATTACTCTAACAATAAACCTGTAACCAGAAACATAAATTAACATGAGCTAATCATTTACTCAGACTTGGTGACTCAGAGATATGACCTTTCAGGGTAGAATTGCCGTCTCTTCACTTACAACTTACAATACACATAAGTATAAACACATTCCCCAATAGTTTGCTAGGAGACAAAGGTGTGTTAATGAGCACAATAAATCTGTCCAATGAGTCCCGAGCTGGCAGAGACCATCATGACCTCCTTAATAATGTCCTTTTGCATTACATAACAGAATATCTTCATAAATGCTTGCAGCTCCCTCAAATGCCAGGGCCCATAGTTGGTAGGCAAGAGCAGGGCCGCCATCAGGGGGGTACAGCCCACACTCATGTAAGGGGCCGGTAATCCCAAGGGGCCTGGATGTCCTGAGTGACTCGGGCCCCCAAGGTATTTCCACCCACTGCCTGACAGCCACTTTCGGTCACTCCGCCACACTTCCTGGTTGCCAGGGTAACGCCAAGCTCACTCCTCACAGCGCCGCCGGTTAGACGCCTTGAGATGCACTTCTGCTGGGATTGGTGGAGGGGGAGGTGGGCAGAAAAGTTTCCGCCCAGCTCCCCCTCCACCAATCGCAGCAGAAGTGCATCCGGAGGCTTATAATCTGCGGCGCCTGTGAGGAGTGAGCTTGGCGTTGCCCCGGCAACCAGGAAGTGTGGCGGAGTGACCGAAAGTATGGAGGGTCCCACAGGAAGAGGACTGAAAGGGGGGGCTCCTGTTGGTCTCATCAGATGTTCTCCTCCTGCCGATCCCCCCAGTGCCTGATTTCCTTCACATCAGTGGTAGAGCTGCAGTCCTCAGACATTGAGTAGATCGAGTAGCAGGAGGAGAAGACAGAGATTGCTGCTTACATTCCACAGAGCTCTTCCCTGTAGCAGATGGAGGAGATGGGGTGCAGAGTGCCGAGGAGGGATCAGAGGTGATTGGCAGGAAGAGCTCTCCCTGACACACCCCTCTAGTCATCAAGATGCAATGACAGGGCTGCTTTCTACCCCTTTCTGCATCTATGTCCTGGCTCCTCCCCTCTACAGATGCTGGTGAGTATCTGTGTAAGTACACACATGTACTAAGTGGAATGTTAATGTTAGGCCCCTTTCACACTGGGGCAGTGGGTGTGTCGGCGGTAAAGCGCAGCGCAGTATCTGTACCTTTCCTCTCCTCTCCTCTCCTCTCCTGCTATCCAGACCTTGGATCCAGGTGGATGTTTGGATGTCCCAGACTGCAAGAAACATCCCACTGCTTGCTACCAATTGAGTGCTTTGGTTTCGCTAGTTATCTAATCATTTACTCTGACTTGGTGACTCAGCGATATGACCTTTCAGGGTAGACTTGTCGTCTCCTCACTTACAACTTACAATACACATAAGTATAAACACATCCCCTAATAGTTTGCTAGGAGACAAAGGTGTGTTAATTAGCACAATAAACTGTGTTGGGTGAAAGACCTGGGCTTTCCAGGTCTCATTAATCAGCATTCCTTTCATGACATCTGTCCACTGAGTCCCAAGCTGGCAGAGACCATCATGGCCTCCTTAATAATGTCCTATTGCATCACATAATATAATATCTTCCTAAATGATTGTAGCTCTTCCAAATTACCAGGGCCCATAGTCGGTAGGCAAGAAGCTGGCATTCAGTCCCCTCCAAAAGCCTCTGTCCTGGGTGAGTCTGTCACAGGCCTATAAATTGAAACTTGGGACTCGTCTTTTCCTTCCTTAGAGATTACTGTTATGTGTGCTTCCAGTAGTTGGGGAGATGGGTGAGGTGTGTTGTGTAGGGAACAAAATGCAGACAGTAAGTGTAGTTTAAGAATTTCACAAAATGTTTTATAATATTGGAGGGGAAGCCCATCCGGACCTGGGGATTTACCTAATTTCATATCTTTAAGGGCTTTGTCAAACTCTGTTTCCGATATGGGTGCTTCCAGTGTTTTGAGCCGAGATACTTTTGAGTGTGGGGAGGGAATGTTTCCTCAAAGAGTCTGAGATAATTTGTGCATGTTTTTCAGTTTCTTGACATTTATCAGATGTGGATGGGATATTATAAAGGGCTTTGTAGTAAGATTCAAACTGTTTCGCTATAGCTTCATTAGAGGAATGAAATTTCCCCTGATTGCCTTTGATGTTTCTGACTGTGGTACCCGCTTTTTTTAGCCTGAACTGCCTTTGCTAGGAGTTTCCCGCATTTATTTCCCTGTTCATAATATATTTTGTTACAGAGTATGTGTTGTCTTTTTGTTTTTTTATCGAATTCCTCCAGGAGAAGGTTTCTTACCTTTATTAGCAGCTTCTGATGCATGGAATTTGCTCTGGTTTGTTTGTGTGTTATTTCAGTGAGGGAAGCAATCTTTGCTTGGTGTTTTTTTTTTTTTTTTTATGCTGTTGCTAAGAATTTTCCTTGGAGCACATTGTATGCTTCCCATTGTATGATGGGTGATGTGTCCGAAGTTTTACGTATCATGGGTTCTATTGTAGCTTGTTGTAAATAGGTTAGGTCCCCTTGGGATAAGAACATTTAGTGAATTCTGGAGTGTTTTTGGTGGATTGGTGAAAAGTAGGTATAGTCTTTTTCTTGGGGTTTCAGTGTACACCAGGTATCATGTAGCATGAGGCCGTGAATTTGGAGCTTAATGCCGTGTACACACGAGCGGACTTTCCGGCATACTTGGTCCGGCGGACCAGAGTCCGCTGCACAATCCGATCGTGTGTAGGCTCCGGCTGACTTTTTTTTCCCAAAAGTCCGCCGTACCTAGATTTGAAGTACGTTTCATGACGGAAAGCCCGTTCATCTTGGTCGTCTGTATGCTGGTCCGACGGACCAGATACGACGCAAGGGCAGGGTATTGCATCTCGCGCTCGCTGCAATAGGAAAAACACATTTTCCTATTGTGGCGAGCGCAGGGCATACCAGGCCCTTAAGTCTGGTATGGATTTTAAAGGGGACCCCCTACCCCGAAAAAACGGCATGGGGTTCCCCCTATAATCCATACCAGACCCCGATCTGAGCACGCAGCCCGGCCGGTTAGGAAAGGTGGTGGGGACGAGCGAGCGCCCCCCCTCCTGAACGGTACCAGGCCGCATGACCTCAACATGGGGGGTGGGTGCTTTGGGGGAGGGGGTGCCCTGTGGGGCCCCCCCACCACAAAGCACCTTGTCCCCATGTTGATGAGGACAAGGGCCTCTTCCCGACAACCCTGGACGTTGGTTGTCGGGGTCTGCGGGCAGGGGCTTATCGGAATCCGGGAGCCCCCTTTAATAAGAGGGCCCCCAGATCCCGGCCCCCCACCCTATGTGAATGAGTATGGGGTACATGGTACCCCTACCCATTTACCTAGGGAAAAAGTGTCAATAATAAAAACACACTACACAAATTTTTGAAGTAATTTATTAGACAGCTCCGGGGGGTTTTCTTCCGGCTTCGAGGGTCTTCTTCTGACTTCGGGGGTCCCTCCAGTTCCTCTTCTTCCAGCGTCCGGTTGGTTCTTCTCCGCTCTCTCTGGCCTCTTCTCCCGGTGTTCCAGTTTTTCTGCCGGCTCCTCCGCTATCTTCATGCCGCTCTTTTGCCAGCGGAGGCCCGGACTTCTGGGCTTTTGGGCTTCTGGGCTTCTTCTCTTCTTCCCATGTTGACATGACGCTCTCTCCAGCTGGAATGCTCTCTGAGAGCTCCGATATGATTTATATAGGCAGAGACCCCGCCCCCTTATGCCGTCACAGTCCCTGGGCTTGTTGGGACTGTGACATTTTAGGGGGTGTGGTCAACAACACCCGGTGACCACACCCCCCTAAAACATCACAGTCCCAGCAGGACCAGAAGTCCGGACCTCCGCTGGCAAAAGAGCGGCATGAAGTTTAGCGGAGGAGTCGGCAGAAGAACTGGAACACCGGGAGAGGAGACCAGAGAGAGCAGAGGAGAACCAACCAGATGCCAGGAGAAGAGGAACTGGAGGGACCCCCAAAGTTGGAAGAAGACCCCCGAAGCCGGAAGAAGACCCCCCGGAGCTGTCTAATAAATTACTTCAAAAACTTGTGTAGTGTGTTTTTATTATTGACACTTTTTCCCTAAGTGAATGGGTAGGGGTACCATGTACCCCATACTCATTCACATAGGGTGGGGGGCTGGGATCTGGGGGCCCTCTTATTAAAGGGGGCTCCCACATTCCGATAAGCCCCCCGCCCGCAGACCCCGACAACCAACGGCCAGGGTTGTCGGGAAGAGGCCCTTGTCCTCATCAACATGGGGACAAGGTGCTTTGTGGTGGGGGGCCCCACAGGGCACCCCCTCCCCTAAAGCACCCACCCCCATGTTGAGGGCATGTGGCCTGGTACAGTTCAGGAGGGGGGGCGCTCGCTCATCCCCACCCCCTTTCCTGACCGGCTGGGCTGCGTGCTCGGATCGGGGTCTGGTATGGATTCTAGGGGGGACCCCACGCCATTTTTCAGCGTAGGGGGTTCCCTTTAAAATCCATACCAGACTTAAGGGCCTGGTATGCCCCGCAATGGGGCTCGCAAGGTGTCAATCTCTCCGATAAAAGCAGCGAGATTCACTTCCTTTTCTAGTCCCGGCGTACCCGAGTCAAGTTCAAAATTAACGTACTTGTCCATGTGTGGGCAAGTCCGTTCATTCTGAAAGTCCGCCGTAACTCCGGCAAAAGTCCGTCGGAAAGACGGGCGGACCTAGCCTGATGGAAAGTCCGGTCGTGTGTAGGCAAGTCCGTTCGTAAAGACCGTCAGACCAAGTCTGCTAGAAAGTCAGCTCGTGTGTATGAGGCATAATTTGTTTGAGAGCTCTATAAGGGAGTGCTGAGGTTCCCGAAGAAGAATCCAAGAGTGCGTTCGAGGGAACATTGAAGTACCCACTAAGTATTAAGAGCTATGAATTTTAAGATGGGCACCATGCAAGAAAAAAACTTCTGGTCTACTATGAATTGTAAGGGGGACCCACATGCAAAAAGGCAAGAAAAAAAAGTATAAGGTCTCACCAAAAAATCCACACCAGGCTGTTACCCAAGCATGCAGCTTGGCTGGCCTGAAAAGGTGGTGGATGAGAGTGTGGGCCCCTTTCCCGAATCATACAAGCCTACATGCCCTTAAAATGGGGGTACCTTGTCAAAGGCAGGAGGAACCCCCTGGAAAAAACCCTGTCCTCATGTCCTCACAACCCTAGACCAGTGGGCTTAGGCCTATCAGAATCTGGAAGCCCTCCTTTAAAAATAAAAAGGCACCCAGTTTCCATCCCCTCCTCACCCCCCTATGGTGAATGAGTAGGAGTACATACCCCTATTCATTCACAAAAAAAGTGAAAATTAAATAGCACCATGCAAGTACAGTTTTTGATGTGTCTTTTTTTCTTAAAAAAAAAAAAAAACGGTCCCAGAATGTTAATCCATTGTCATTCACATCGTCTTCTAGTGAGGTAGATCCAATTCCATCGCAATGTCCGAAACCCACTGAAAAAAAATAAAAACTGAAAAGAAGCTGTCATGCTTGTTCATGCTGAAAGCTGCTTATCCATATTTGTGGTTATCCAAACAGGTAGCTAAACAGTTACACTAAGAAACCAGTTATTCCACCAATTAATATATAAGATTGGAAATCATGTCCTGTGCCCATTCTTCATAAAGGTGCTAAGTGACTCTGGGGAGGTGGTAATCAACTTTAAAAGGTTTTGGGTCAGATCTGTTTGATTTTTTATCAAAGGTGTTTTATATATATATATATATATATATATATATATATATATATATATATACACACACAAACACACACACACACACACACACACACACACACACACACACACACACACACACACACACTATATCACCAAAAGTATTGGGACGCCTGCCTCCTTTGTCATAGGACGTTTTCAAAGACCTTTGAAAACGTCCTATGACGAAACGCGTAAGGAGGAGCCACGCTCTTACGTCATACCCGGAAGGCTCGGCTTGGAACGCAGGTGGCACGCACGCTACAGGACCGGCTTCCTGGTCTTTCCACCGTTTGCGTCCTTGCCTTACTGGAATCTATTGCTATTGTTTTTAGATGTTTAAAAATTGTTTTAATAAACCGAGTATACTACACTATGGAAGTCCCTTGTTTTCCCTGGTAGGAAAGGAACCTGTGGTGAGGTGAAACAACCTGAGGTGCCCGGACTCAGAACTGCTGGGAGGCTCTGGATCGTAGACACGGTCTGACGGAGGTGCAGAGAACTAACAAGGTACCTGAGGAGCAAATCCATCTGCAGCTACCCGCTCTATGTGCATTACCCCTGTAGGGGTGACTACTTTTGGTGAGTGGGGACACATTGGGGGAGCACCTGAGTCACCAGATCTAATGCGCACAGATGTCACTGGATTTTATTGCTGTGGAACATACTTACATATAGAAGGTTTCTGGAAGTCCCGGTCTGGAATATGAAACTGCACCTTATATGATTTAAATAACTTTCATATACATGTACATTTTTTGCTTTTTGTTTTATACAAGCACTTTTTTACTTTTTTACCATAAGCCCAGTTTGCCCGTTTAGGGATTTGGACTACTAAAGTGAACACTTATATACCATAATATCACTGTGTTTTTGCACATATGGTTTGATAGCCACTGTTGATGTTTATAAGATTTAGATGTAAATTTATCTATCTTGTATGGTTGCTCATAGACTGCAATTGTGAAGATATTTTTGTCACTTACTGTCTCACAATGGTAAAGTCAGAGGTTTGATATCTTTATTGGTTCACATGTTAATGGGAGGTATGATTAAGGTGGATGCACCTTCTAGTTTTTGATCAAGCTATATTGCACCTTTAAACATAATTTACATACTCACAAAATATCTCCCTAGAGACCTGCACAATCTGTACAGATTCACATATTTGGTTTAAGTAACAGTACACGGGGGTATATATATATTTTTTATATTTATTCTATACATCTAAGTGCCATACTAGGGTAGCGCCATTCCCCTTACACTCTTTCTCTCTTTAAAAATTTTTGTATAGTCCCTATTGGGGACTAACTAAGGGAGGCTGCAACCTCTATCCTCCTAAGCGCGGATTTCCAACATATGAGAGAAAAAGCCTATTGCGTTGTACCCCCTAAAGCATGTATTTGGTGATGAAGGAAACATTGCAGTTTTGTGGGTGTATAATACCATCTGGTAAACAGTTTAGTGGCCGTCTCTCTAACTGTAAGTGACCTTGTGCACTTGCGTAGGTTTATTATACTGTTGTTCCAGTCATCCACAGATAGAGGTATATCACATTCTATTTCCCACTTTTGCATGTATGGTAATTTATCATTTGTGTCGCAGTTTACTAGGTTGTAATAGATTTCGGAAATCAAGCCCAGACCTCTAGGGATTTTCTGACATATTTTTTTCATAGAATGAGGGGGGATTGGGATTTAAAGTTTGGAAATGTGTTGTGAAGAAATCTCTGATTTGCAAAAATCTGTAATGCTCATTGTTGGGAATTTGATATTTGCCTTGTAGGGCCAAAAAAGATGTAAAATTTGAGTTTTCAATAAATTTGGATAAGGTGATAATGTTGATGTTTAACCAGTTAATGACCACCCGCCGCAGGTTGGCTCTCCTGCGTGAAAAGTCGTCATTGTATGTCGGGTGCGCAGCTGCCTAGGGGGCGCACACGCTCACTCCCGGCACACCCACAGCGATCGGATTAGTTCTAGAACCTAATTGGTTCTGGCGAATGAAAAGCCTCCTCTGCATGTGTAATGTAAACACAGGCAGAGGAAGTGATGTCACCTCCCCTCGTGGAGCCCTTTTTGGTTCCAGAGAGAGGAGAGAGACCAGCAGTGACTGGTCTTAATAAAGGGAAATCCCAGCACAAAGACAGAGCTCAGGAATTTGATGCTGGATTACTGCACAGATCTGGAAGAAATACACAAAGTACACCAAGATTCAATGGGGTTTTTTATAGTATAGTGTTTGAACAGATCAATATCTTTGATCTGATCAGAGCTATACTAGCGTCCCCAGTAGTTTAGTGTTTCCAAAAATGCTGTGTTAGTGGGATCAGCCCAGACACCTGCTAACACCTGCATTTAGCCCCTCCACCCAGCCCAGCTCAACCCACCCAAGTGCAGTATCAATAGATCACTGTCATTTACAAAACACAACACACAAAACGGCAGCATTATCAAAGTCACACCTGATCCCTGTGAACGCTAACAGTTAATCATTTTTGTAGCGAATGAAATAGTCACTGACAACCAGTTGCTTTTTTGCCTGTGAGTCACACTAGTTGTATCGGTAAATTTAGAGGCCAAAATGTCCAAACAGAGGTACACTAGTGAAGAGGCCTACACGTTGCTGAGCATGACAGATGGGAGTGAAGGGGAAGCCTCACTGTCAGATTTAGGCTCAGTATAGAGAGCAGCAGCAGCCTGACAGATAGCTCTAACGAAGGAGTAGTGGTCCCCACTAAGGTCAGGTGTACCCGATCCTGTTCTTCTGTTGTTGAGGTGCAAGAACCGCAGGGCTCTCATATGGAGCAGAGAACCAGTACTAGTGCCACTCATCCTTCTGGTAAACTGGCAAGCACCAGCGGCCTAGTACATTCTTGTCGTAGACAAACCAGCACTGCAGTATCACTTTGTGATGTAGCGAGTCCCATAAGTGCAGTTCAAGCTGGTGTGGTGGCTAGCACAAGTAGTGCCCCGCAGGCACCAAGAGTTCGAACACATGCATGTAGAGCCCATAGTGCCCTTCCCGCTGCATATGCCAATCCTGATTGTGAGCCCACCACTTCTGCAGCACCTGTACTTCCCCCCATTCACTGGGCAACCCCGAATTCAGGTGGAAACAGTTGATTTTACATCACAGAAGATCTCTATAGATCTATTGTAGACCAAAGCAATTTGTATGCTGGTCAATTCATCGCCACTATTCCCCATTTGACCCTTGCCAGAGAATGGAAACCTATTACAGTTTCTGAATTTAAGACCTTTCTGGTCCTATTCCTCCTCATGGGCATTACTAAAAAGTGAGCGAGTTGCGGTCATATTGGTCGACTGACCCAATTCACCATATGCCCATGTTCTCTACTTCCATTGCCAGGACTAGATATGAGCAGATCTTGCAGTTCATGCATTTTAATGACAATGAACTCTGTCGTCCTCGGGGTGACACTGGATACAATCGGCTCCATAAAATTCGGCCCCTCTTAAACCACTTCAACCAACAATTCACAGCCTTGTTTATTCCTGATCAAGTTGTTTGTGTTGTGAGTCCCTGGTTAAATTTTCTGGATGCTTGCCTTTCAAATAGTATCTCCCCAGCAAGCGTGCCAGATATGGGGTCAAGTTGTATAAGCTCTGTGACAGAGCAACAGGCTATACATATAGTTTTAGTGTTTACAAGGGAAACCACAGCACTGTGGAGCCCCCCAACTGCCCAGATTACATAGGAAGTGCTGGTAAGATTGTTTGGGACTTGGTGTCACTCTTGTTCGGAAAGGGGTACCACTTGTACATGGACAATTATGCCACTTTTTAGTCACCTTTTTGTTTGTTGAATTGGCGCACGTGGCACCGTGCGATCTAATCGCCATGGCTTCCCCCAATGGCTTGTAGATTCCCAACTCAGACGGGGGAAGAGAGCCTGCTTGAGATATAATAAATTGCTCGCAATGAAGTGGAGGGATACACGGAATGTTTTCATTCTGTCCTCCCTTCACGCAGATATGGCAGTTGAAATTCCAACAATGACTGTTGTTGTTATGAAGCCCCTCTGTGTCAACGAATACAACCTTAACATGAGAGGGGTGGACTTCAATGATCAGATGATGGCACCATACTTAATTGCCTGTAAGCCAAGACGCTGGTATAAAAAAGTGTCTGTATATTTCTTCCAGTTGGTTCTGCTGAATGCTTTTGTGCTATACAAAGCATCAGGATGAACTGGATCCTTCCTTAAATTCCTGGAAGAGATCATCACAGCCCTTCTGTTTCCAGACGGTGCTGTGTCTCAACTTCCCAGTGCTCATGCAGTGAGCTGGCTGCATGAGGGGCACTTTCCAGAAGTCCCCCATGGTACCTTTACCCAACGAACACCCCAAAGAAGAAAACATGGATATAGGCGTGACACCCGCTTTTATTGTCATTCCTGTCCTTACCAACCTGGTCTCTGCATCTGTGATTCCATCGCTACCACACACTAGTGGAGTATTAGCATATGGTACAGCACTGCACAGTCCTAGGGCACACTAACACAGGGTCTCAAAAGATGAGATGGCCAACACATTTTGAGAGATCCTAATCTGGAACGTTTACAGTTAAAATAAAAGTGCAAAAAAAGCCAAAAATAGTTGTCGTTTTATTTTTATTCTCTCTCTGTTGTTCTCTATCTATTGTTCTCTATTTATTGTTCTCTCTCTCTATTGTTACTTTATTTTATGTTTAACTGTAATGTTTTATTTTTACTGTGTTTTATTGTATTTGTTTTGCAGGTATGATATGTCTTACTGTTATACTGTAATGTTACTTTGTTTTATTGTTAACCAGTATTTGATTTGCAGGTACGCCATTCAGCTGTAGTACAGGTTTACAGGTTTATTTATTCTGACAGCAACAGGGTTTGCTCTCACCATACAAAAAGTGGTGACTCCAGCGCTGTAGGAGGTGGCAGTTAAAAAAAAAGAGCATATATGCAGAAGCATAGGGGCAGGGGTGGAGGGGCGATTTGCCCCTAACATTAGCGGCAGATTGCCTCCATGCTTCTGCATATATTTGTTACTCTTTTGGCACAGATTGCAATAAAGAAAGTTGTTTTATTGAGTTAATGTTTTATTGTTACCATTGTTTGCATTTCAGGTACGCTATTCAGCTGCAGACTTTAAGTGGGGGGTGGGTGCTTTGGGGGAGGGGGTGCCCTGTGGGGCCCCCCCACCACAAAGCACCTTGTCCCCATGTTGATGAGGACAAGGGCCTCTTCCCGACAACCCTGGACGTTGGTTGTCGGGGTCTGCGGGCAGGGGCTTATCGGAATCCGGGAGCCCCCTTTAATAAGAGGGCCCCCAGATCCCGGCCCCCCACCCTATGTGAATGAGTATGGGGTACATGGTACCCCTACCCATTTACCTAGGGAAAAAGTGTCAATAATAAAAACACACTACACAAATTTTTGAAGTAATTTATTAGACAGCTCCGGGGGGTTTTCTTCCGGCTTCGAGGGTCTTCTTCTGACTTCGGGGGTCCCTCCAGTTCCTCTTCTTCCAGCGTCCGGTTGGTTCTTCTCCGCTCTCTCTGGCCTCTTCTCCCGGTGTTCCAGTTTTTCTGCCGGCTCCTCCGCTATCTTCATGCCGCTCTTTTGCCAGCGGAGGCCCGGACTTCTGGGCTTTTGGGCTTCTGGGCTTCTTCTCTTCTTCCCATGTTGACATGACGCTCTCTCCAGCTGGAATGCTCTCTGAGAGCTCCGATATGATTTATATAGGCAGAGACCCCGCCCCCTTATGCCGTCACAGTCCCTGGGCTTGTTGGGACTGTGACATTTTAGGGGGTGTGGTCAACAACACCCGGTGACCACACCCCCCTAAAACATCACAGTCCCAGCAGGACCAGAAGTCCGGACCTCCGCTGGCAAAAGAGCGGCATGAAGTTTAGCGGAGGAGTCGGCAGAAGAACTGGAACACCGGGAGAGGAGACCAGAGAGAGCAGAGGAGAACCAACCAGATGCCAGGAGAAGAGGAACTGGAGGGACCCCCAAAGTTGGAAGAAGACCCCCGAAGCCGGAAGAAGACCCCCCGGAGCTGTCTAATAAATTACTTCAAAAACTTGTGTAGTGTGTTTTTATTATTGACACTTTTTCCCTAAGTGAATGGGTAGGGGTACCATGTACCCCATACTCATTCACATAGGGTGGGGGGCTGGGATCTGGGGGCCCTCTTATTAAAGGGGGCTCCCACATTCCGATAAGCCCCCCGCCCGCAGACCCCGACAACCAACGGCCAGGGTTGTCGGGAAGAGGCCCTTGTCCTCATCAACATGGGGACAAGGTGCTTTGTGGTGGGGGGCCCCGCAGGGCACCCCCTCCCCTAAAGCACCCACCCCCATGTTGAGGGCATGTGGCCTGGTACAGTTCAGGAGGGGGGGCGCTCGCTCATCCCCACCCCCTTTCCTGACCGGCTGGGCTGCGTGCTCGGATCGGGGTCTGGTATGGATTCTAGGGGGGACCCCACGCCATTTTTCAGCGTAGGGGGTTCCCTTTAAAATCCATACCAGACTTAAGGGCCTGGTATGCCCCGCAATGGGGCTCGCAAGGTGTCAATCTCTCCGATAAAAGCAGCGAGATTCACTTCCTTTTCTAGTCCCGGCGTACCCGAGTCAAGTTCAAAATTAACGTACTTGTCCATGTGTGGGCAAGTCCGTTCATTCTGAAAGTCCGCCGTAACTCCGGCAAAAGTCCGTCGGAAAGACGGGCGGACCTAGCCTGATGGAAAGTCCGGTCGTGTGTAGGCAAGTCCGTTCGTAAAGACCGTCAGACCAAGTCTGCTAGAAAGTCAGCTCGTGTGTATGAGGCATAATTTGTTTGAGAGCTCTATAAGGGAGTGCTGAGGTTCCCGAAGAAGAATCCAAGAGTGCGTTCGAGGGAACATTGAAGTACCCACTAAGTATTAAGAGCTATGAATTTTAAGATGGGCACCATGCAAGAAAAAAACTTCTGGTCTACTATGAATTGTAAGGGGGACCCACATGCAAAAAGGCAAGAAAAAAAAGTATAAGGTCTCACCAAAAAATCCACACCAGGCTGTTACCCAAGCATGCAGCTTGGCTGGCCTGAAAAGGTGGTGGATGAGAGTGTGGGCCCCTTTCCCGAATCATACAAGCCTACATGCCCTTAAAATGGGGGTACCTTGTCAAAGGCAGGAGGAACCCCCTGGAAAAAACCCTGTCCTCATGTCCTCACAACCCTAGACCAGTGGGCTTAGGCCTATCAGAATCTGGAAGCCCTCCTTCAAAAATAAAAAGGCACCCAGTTTCCATCCCCTCCTCACCCCCCTATGGTGAATGAGTAGGAGTACATACCCCTATTCATTCACAAAAAAAGTGAAAATTAAATAGCACCATGCAAGTACAGTTTTTGATGTGTCTTTTTTTCTTAAAAAAAAAAAAAACGGTCCCAGAATGTTAATCCATTGTCATTCACATCGTCTTCTAGTGAGGTAGATCCAATTCCATCGCAATGTCCGAAACCCACTGAAAAAAAATAAAAACTGAAAAGAAGCTGTCATGCTTGTTCATGCTGAAAGCTGCTTATCCATATTTGTGGTTATCCAAACAGGTAGCTAAACAGTTACACTAAGAAACCAGTTATTCCACCAATTAATATATAAGATTGGAAATCATGTCCTGTGCCCATTCTTCATAAAGGTGCTAAGTGACTCTGGGGAGGTGGTAATCAACTTTAAAAGGTTTTGGGTCAGATCTGTTTGATTTTTTATCAAAGGTGTTTTATATATATATATATATATATATATATATATATATATATATATATATATATATATATATATATATATATATATATACACACACAAACACACACACACACACACACACACACACACACACACACACACACACACACACACACTATATCACCAAAAGTATTGGGACGCCTGCCTCCTTTGTCATAGGACGTTTTCAAAGACCTTTGAAAACGTCCTATGACGAAACGCGTAAGGAGGAGCCACGCTCTTACGTCATACCCGGAAGGCTCGGCTTGGAACGCAGGTGGCACGCACGCTACAGGACCGGCTTCCTGGTCTTTCCACCGTTTGCGTCCTTGCCTTACTGGAATCTATTGCTATTGTTTTTAGATGTTTAAAAATTGTTTTAATAAACCGAGTATACTACACTATGGAAGTCCCTTGTTTTCCCTGGTAGGAAAGGAACCTGTGGTGAGGTGAAACAACCTGAGGTGCCCGGACTCAGAACTGCTGGGAGGCTCTGGATCGTAGACACGGTCTGACGGAGGTGCAGAGAACTAACAAGGTACCTGAGGAGCAAATCCATCTGCAGCTACCCGCTCTATGTGCATTACCCCTGTAGGGGTGACTACTTTTGGTGAGTGGGGACACATTGGGGGAGCACCTGAGTCACCAGATCTAATGCGCACAGATGTCACTGGATTTTATTGCTGTGGAACATACTTACATATAGAAGGTTTCTGGAAGTCCCGGTCTGGAATATGAAACTGCACCTTATATGATTTAAATAACTTTCATATACATGTACATTTTTTGCTTTTTGTTTTATACAAGCACTTTTTTACTTTTTTACCATAAGCCCAGTTTGCCCGTTTAGGGATTTGGACTACTAAAGTGAACACTTATATACCATAATATCACTGTGTTTTTGCACATATGGTTTGATAGCCACTGTTGATGTTTATAAGATTTAGATGTAAATTTATCTATCTTGTATGGTTGCTCATAGACTGCAATTGTGAAGATATTTTTGTCACTTACTGTCTCACAATGGTAAAGTCAGAGGTTTGATATCTTTATTGGTTCACATGTTAATGGGAGGTATGATTAAGGTGGATGCACCTTCTAGTTTTTGATCAAGCTATATTGCACCTTTAAACATAATTTACATACTCACAAAATATCTCCCTAGAGACCTGCACAATCTGTACAGATTCACATATTTGGTTTAAGTAACAGTACACGGGGGTATATATATATTTTTTATATTTATTCTATACATCTAAGTGCCATACTAGGGTAGCGCCATTCCCCTTACACTCTTTCTCTCTTTAAAAATTTTTGTATAGTCCCTATTGGGGACTAACTAAGGGAGGCTGCAACCTCTATCCTCCTAAGCGCGGATTTCCAACATATGAGAGAAAAAGCCTATTGCGTTGTACCCCCTAAAGCATGTATTTGGTGATGAAGGAAACATTGCAGTTTTGTGGGTGTATAATACCCTCTGGTAAACAGTTTAGTGGCCGTCTCTCTAACTGTAAGTGACCTTGTGCACTTGCGTAGGTTTATTATACTGTTGTTCCAGTCATCCACAGATAGAGGTATATCACATTCTATTTCCCACTTTTGCATGTATGGTAATTTATCATTTGTGTCGCAGTTTACTAGGTTGTAATAGATTTCGGAAATCAAGCCCAGACCTCTAGGGATTTTCTGACATATTTTTTTCATAGAATGAGGGGGGATTGGGATTTAAAGTTTGGAAATGTGTTGTGAAGAAATCTCTGATTTGCAAAAATCTGTAATGCTCATTGTTGGGAATTTGATATTTGCCTTGTAGGGCCAAAAAAGATGTAAAATTTGAGTTTTCAATAAATTTGGATAAGGTGATAATGTTGATGTTTAACCAGTTAATGACCACCCGCCGCAGGTTGGCTCTCCTGCGTGAAAAGTCGTCATTGTATGTCGGGTGCGCAGCTGCCTAGGGGGCGCACACGCTCACTCCCGGCACACCCACAGCGATCGGATTAGTTCTAGAACCTAATTGGTTCTGGCGAATGAAAAGCCTCCTCTGCATGTGTAATGTAAACACAGGCAGAGGAAGTGATGTCACCTCCCCTCGTGGAGCCCTTTTTGGTTCCAGAGAGAGGAGAGAGACCAGCAGTGACTGGTCTTAATAAAGGGAAATCCCAGCACAAAGACAGAGCTCAGGAATTTGATGCTGGATTACTGCACAGATCTGGAAGAAATACACAAAGTACACCAAGATTCAATGGGGTTTTTTATAGTATAGTGTTTGAACAGATCAATATCTTTGATCTGATCAGAGCTATACTAGCGTCCCCAGTAGTTTAGTGTTTCCAAAAATGCTGTGTTAGCGGGATCAGCCCAGACACCTGCTAACACCTGCATTTAGCCCCTCCACCCAGCCCAGCTCAACCCACCCAAGTGCAGTATCAATAGATCACTGTCATTTACAAAACACAACACACAAAACGGCAGCATTATCAAAGTCACACCTGATCCCTGTGAACGCTAACAGTTAATCATTTTTGTAGCGATTGAAATAGTCACTGACAACCAGTTGATTTTTTGCCTGTGAGTCACACTAGTTGTATCGGTAAATTTAGAGGCCAAAATGTCCAAACAGAGGTACACTAGTGAAGAGGCCTACACGTTGCTGAGCATGACAGATGGGAGTGAAGGGGAAGCCTCACTGTCAGATTTAGGCTCAGTATAGAGAGCAGCAGCAGCCTGACAGATAGCTCTAACGAAGGAGTAGTGGTCCCCACTAAGGTCAGGTGTACCCGATCCTGTTCTTCTGTTGTTGAGGTGCAAGAACCGCAGGGCTCTCATATGGAGCAGAGAACCAGTACTAGTGCCACTCATCCTTCTGGTAAACTGGCAAGCACCAGCAGTATCACTTTGTGATGTAGCGAGTCCCATAAGTGCAGTTCAAGCTGGTGTGGTGGCTAGCACAAGTAGTGCCCCGCAGGCACCAAGAGTTCGAACACATGCATGTAGAGCCCATAGTGCCCTTCCCGCTGCATATGCCAATCCTGATTGTGAGCCCACCACTTCTGCAGCACCTGTACTTCCCCCCATTCACTGGGCAACCCCGAATTCAGGTGGAAACAGTTGATTTTACATCACAGAAGATCTCTATAGATCTATTGTAGACCAAAGCAATTTGTATGCTGGTCAATTCATCGCCACTATTCCCCATTTGACCCTTGCCAGAGAATGGAAACCTATTACAGTTTCTGAATTTAAGACCTTTCTGGTCCTATTCCTCCTCATGGGCATTACTAAAAAGTGAGCGAGTTGCGGTCATATTGGTCGACTGACCCAATTCACCATATGCCCATGTTCTCTACTTCCATTGCCAGGACTAGATATGAGCAGATCTTGCAGTTCATGCATTTTAATGACAATGAACTCTGTCGTCCTCGGGGTGACACTGGATACAATCGGCTCCATAAAATTCGGCCCCTCTTAAACCACTTCAACCAACAATTCACAGCCTTGTTTATTCCTGATCAAGTTGTTTGTGTTGTGAGTCCCTGGTTAAATTTTCTGGATGCTTGCCTTTCAAATAGTATCTCCCCAGCAAGCGTGCCAGATATGGGGTCAAGTTGTATAAGCTCTGTGACAGAGCAACAGGCTATACATATAGTTTTAGTGTTTACAAGGGAAACCACAGCACTGTGGAGCCCCCCAACTGCCCAGATTACATAGGAAGTGCTGGTAAGATTGTTTGGGACTTGGTGTCACTCTTGTTCGGAAAGGGGTACCACTTGTACATGGACAATTATGCCACTTTTTAGTCACCTTTTTGTTTGTTGAATTGGCGCACGTGGCACCGTGCGATCTAATCGCCATGGCTTCCCCCAATGGCTTGTAGATTCCCAACTCAGACGGGGGAAGAGAGCCTGCTTGAGATATAATAAATTGCTCGCAATGAAGTGGAGGGATACACGGAATGTTTTCATTCTGTCCTCCCTTCACGCAGATATGGCAGTTGAAATTCCAACAATGACTGTTGTTGTTATGAAGCCCCTCTGTGTCAACGAATACAACCTTAACATGAGAGGGGTGGACTTCAATGATCAGATGATGGCACCATACTTAATTGCCTGTAAGCCAAGACGCTGGTATAAAAAAGTGTCTGTATATTTCTTCCAGTTGGTTCTGCTGAATGCTTTTGTGCTATACAAAGCATCAGGATGAACTGGATCCTTCCTTAAATTCCTGGAAGAGATCATCACAGCCCTTCTGTTTCCAGACGGTGCTGTGTCTCAACTTCCCAGTGCTCATGCAGTGAGCTGGCTGCATGAGGGGCACTTTCCAGAAGTCCCCCATGGTACCTTTACCCAACGAACACCCCAAAGAAGAAAACATGGATATAGGCGTGACACCCGCTTTTATTGTCATTCCTGTCCTTACCAACCTGGTCTCTGCATCTGTGATTCCATCGCTACCACACACTAGTGGAGTATTAGCATATGGTACAGCACTGCACAGTCCTAGGGCACACTAACACAGGGTCTCAAAAGATGAGATGGCCAACACATTTTGAGAGATCCTAATCTGGAACGTTTACAGTTAAAATAAAAGTGCAAAAAAAGCCAAAAATAGTTGTCGTTTTATTTTTATTCTCTCTCTGTTGTTCTCTATCTATTGTTCTCTATTTATTGTTCTCTCTCTCTATTGTTACTTTATTTTATGTTTAACTGTAATGTTTTATTTTTACTGTGTTTTATTGTATTTGTTTTGCAGGTATGATATGTCTTACTGTTATACTGTAATGTTACTTTGTTTTATTGTTAACCAGTATTTGATTTGCAGGTACGCCATTCAGCTGTAGTACAGGTTTACAGGTTTATTTATTCTGACAGCAACAGGGTTTGCTCTCACCATACAAAAAGTGGTGACTCCAGCGCTGTAGGAGGTGGCAGTTAAAAAAAAAGAGCATATATGCAGAAGCATAGGGGCAGGGGTGGAGGGGCGATTTGCCCCTAACATTAGCGGCAGATTGCCTCCATGCTTCTGCATATATTTGTTACTCTTTTGGCACAGATTGCAATAAAGAAAGTTGTTTTATTGAGTTAATGTTTTATTGTTACCATTGTTTGCATTTCAGGTACGCTATTCAGCTGCAGCATGAATTTCTTTATTTTGACAGCAACGGGGTTTGCTCTCACGATACGTAAATCAGCAACTCCAGCGCTGTAGAAGGTGATTTCACCACCACAGTTAAAAAAAAATGGTGCATGTATGCCCATCAATAGAAATGGATGGATGCAGAGCGGTATTCTAATGGTGGGCATACCACCGATCAATCTGTTTTCTTCGTTCTGCCCGAAGGCTGCATGAAAAAAAAGGAACATTACAATATATGCCCAACAAGGACCAGTGATGTACTGGTATGTTGCTGGACTTTAAGTGGTTTTACCAGAATGATGCCTGCAGGTTTAGCTATTAATTTGGTATTGTTCTTTTCAGCCGGCGGTCGGCTGTCATATGTAAGCACCAATTGCACCATGCATGTGAGGTATCACCGCAAACGTCAGATCGAGGTCAGTAATTCTAGCAGTAGACCTCCTCTGTAAATCTAAAGTAAATCTAAAGCAACCTGTAAAGGCTTTTAAAGGCTTTTAAAAATGTATGTAGTTTGTCACCGCTGCCAGGTTGTGCACAATTTTAAAGCATGTCGTGTTTGCTATCTATGTAGTGGCATAAGATCATCTTTTATATTTTACCAAACAATTTGGCAATATAGAGTGTTTTAGTGCATTAAGATTCAAAAAAGTGTTTTTTTTTTCAAAAAGATTCTGAAAAATCTCTGCGCAAATACTGTGTAAAAAAATTTTGCAACACCCACCATTTTTAGGGCCTTTGCTTTAAAAAAATATATAATGTTTGGGGGTTCAAAGTCATTTTCTAGCAAAAAGTGGGTGATGTGTGGCATAAGCTTCTAATGTTGTGCATCAAATGCCAGGACAGTTAAACCCCCCCAAACAACCCCTTTTTGGAGGTAGACATCCCAAGCTATTTGCTGGTAGGCATGTTGAGTCCATGGAATATTTTATTTTTTGCCACAAGTTTCGGTAAAATTACATTTTTCTTTTTTTACACAAAGTTGTCACTAAATGATATATTGCTCCGTAAAACCCTACAAACTCACCGACTCCTAGACAGTTGGCGAATTCTCCATCCGGCTGGCAGAGACTATAGCTACTATTCAAAAACACATGATGTCTATACCCGCATAGACCTGATCTGTGTAGATCACTTGGCTCTGGGGCTGCTGCAGTCCTCGTCCATTGGAAATATAACAATCTCTGACCATGCCCCAGTAATGGCCTCCCTGGTTTTGCCACAAAGCAGCCGTGGAACTTGGTCGTGGCGCTTAAACGAATCTCTGTTGGATGATGCTGTAGTGGTTTCTGAGGTTAAAGAGGTTCTGACCCACTACTTTAAAGAAAACACTACAGAGGGGCTGAGTAAGGGGATTGTGTGGGAGGGCCACAAAGCAGTGGTGAGAGGCGAACTGATCTCTCAGGGATCTAGACTGAAGAAAGCTAGGCAAGCAGACTTTGACAGGGTACTTCAAGCGCTTCAGCAGGCGGAACTTAGACCCGGAGACTCTGAGGGCTTTGACAGATTTGAGAGAATTGTTCTCTCGGCTGCTGGACAGACAAGCAAACAGACGAATGCGATACTTATAGCACAAATACTATGAGCATGGCAACAAATGTGGCCGTATGTTGGCTAGAGCCCTTAGGAAATAACGAGCACTCAAGTATGTGCATAAGTTACGCCTCCCCACAAGTGATTACACGGTTAGACCCTCCCAGATAGCCTCTGGATTCCGGGACTATTACAATACATTATATAACCTAAACTTGACACAGACCCCAGAAACCCAGGCCGTACGGAAAAAAGCCATTCAAACATACCTGACTGCTTCTGGACTGCCTGCACTGACAGAAGAACAATGTTCCACTTTAGAAGCACCCATCACAGTCACTGAAATAGAATCTACTTTGAATTCTTTGCCTAATGGAAAGAGTCCAGGCCCTGATGGGTTCTCTAAGGCCTATTATAAGGTGTTTCTACCTCTGCTATCCGAATCAATGTGTAACTACTTTAATTCCATAGCAGACGGTGCAGTTATCCCCAGTGAAGCCTTGCTAGCTCATATTTCAGTAATACCTAAGGAAGGGAAGGACCCCACTATACCCCAAAGCTACAGACCCATATCCCTTCTCAACGTAGAAATTAAAATTCTAGCCAAGATTCTTGCGACCAGACTGAAACACCTAATCCCATTAATAGTCCACCCCGACCAAACAGG